>NC_047151.1:18404364-18758531 GCF_009819705.1 Hippoglossus hippoglossus | reverse complement strand
GCCATGAATGCAGGGTTGATACCTGGTATGAACGGAGGTGTGGTAAATGGAGTGAACCCTGGGATGATGGCTGGAGGCCTGAACCCGGCCATGGTGGCAGGTGGAGGGGTGGGCTTCATCAGGCAGCCGCAGTTTGCACAGGTCAGTCAATCAGGTTTCCAGTTCCATTTTTTGTCGGTATAGCGCCAAATCATAATATACATTGTCTCAAGGCACTTTGTATAAGACAAAAACTTTGAGCAACAAACATTGTTGTATGTACGGACAGAATGTTGAAAAATATTTTGGTAGAGCATTTTTGATAAATGCGTCACAGTGGTTCAGTGGGTAGCCCCACCGCCTTACAGCAAGATGTTTACTTGTTTGAATCCCAGTTTCACGTGTGGAGTTTGCATGTTCTCCGTGTGTGTGTCTAGTTCTTAATTTTCCATCCTTAACTTTTTTAATTCAGATTGCTCTTATATGAGGTTTTGTCTTATATGAATATGTGAAATATCAAAAAATTTTGAAATCTTCAAATTCATGAAAATAATTTTGCAGTAATATAAGAATAAACCTTATTTCTGCTTTACACTTCAAAGTTTGTTCCTGGAGTTCCTGCCTTTGCTTTACCGGCCCCTGTTCCCAACATGTACCCCGTCCCTGCAGTCAATACGGTCAGTGGCGTCAATAACACATCATCAAACCTCATGTTACGTTGTTAGATAGATAGAAAACCAGGCAAAATGTTTCATGTGTCCTTTTTTTAAACCTTCTATCAGTTTCCTTTCATGGGAGTCCCTCAAATGGCTCAGATGAATCCTGCTCAGCAGCCGTTCATGGGAGTCCCTCAAATGGCTCAGATGAATCCTGCTCAGCAGCCGTTCATGGGAGTCCCTCAAATGGCTCAGATGAATCCTGCTCAGCAGCCTTTCATGGTAAACACTCTCCTCTGTCTTTTAAAACAGTTTATATGATGATAAGCAGAAATATAACAAACAAGGCATCACTAAATCTTGCTGCCTTGCTGTCTTTCTGTAGGTTAATACAGGAGGAGCCGTGCCACAGCAGTTTCCTCTTCAGCCTGATCCTCTGAGAAGATTCAGGGTAAGAAATAAATAATCTGCTTAGTATTGAAAGAGAAACTTCATGAGCTAATTCTTGTTCTTTGAATTTTCAGCGTCAGATTATGAAACAGGACGACAACATGAAGACCACTATGGATACTCAGGTATAAGATTAAATCATTCACTAAAGAAGGTTACTTTTCAGCGTTGTCTGATTCACCAACCTTGTGCTCTTTATTTTCTCAGATTCCAGCTCCGACTGAGAAAGCAACCGCAGCTCTGTGTGATGACCACGATCAACACCAGGATGTTTAAGATAGCACTGGGAGACAGAGTGTTCCAATAAAACCGGACTTGTGTGATTTTGACTATAATGAGCCTGTGTGTATTGTGTTTTATTCAGAAACACTCATATGAATCTCTGACTGCACAATAAATCTACTTGAAATCAAAGCTTGTTTGTTAGATGCTTCTGAATTTACACCAGCACATTATACAACAAGGTAAAGTTCATTAGTCAACTATAATCTGCAATTTACAGTGCATCTCTGCTGCCATCTAAAGGACAATGATGATAAATCAAACTGTACAATAAACCACAACTCAACTGTCTAATGAATATGCATAATAATAATAGATGAGGGTGGGTACACAATATGCATGAAGTAATAATGAATATATCTTAATAAATATATCATAAATTTACAGTTATACATAATTGTTCTGCATAAAAGCTTGGTAGGGTTTAACATAGAAAAGGTTTCTAGGTTTCTAGGTTACATCAGAAATACTTTTTTATGAGACAGTCTTGTGGACTAAACAACTAAAGTCTAGACAATCTGTTAGACAAAGGCCATTTTTAATGAGAGACATTTTTATCTGTCAGTGCAGGAAAAGCACAGATGATTGATGTCTGAACTCCATTAAATGCCTCAGTGTTGGTATCCTTGAATTGTACAGACTGGCTCACAGACAGACTGTGTGGTTCACTTGAACAGAAGTGTTTTTAATGGTTTGAATAACCCCCAATAATATTAATCATAATAGTAATATTTAATTTGTTGAGCACCTTTCAACGTACCCAAGGCAGCTTTAGAGAGTTAGGAAATAAAAATAAAACAAACCAAGGACAAATACTACTACTACTACTACTACTACTACTACTACTACTACTACTAATAATAATAATAATAATAATAATAATAACAACTTTATTTGTATAGCACTTTTCAATACAAGTAACAACGTGCATTAACAATCAGAATACAAATAATATTGGTAAAGATACAGATAAGAAAACGTCATAGACTTCATGCGATTAAAGCTCTTTTTATGAAGATATGTCTTAAGAAGAGAGATAAAACAGTACAATAGTGGTAAAATCCAAACAGAGATACAGAAGCTTGTGGTCAAACACCTTTGTGAACAGTAGATCTGTATCTGTAAGTCAAAATGTCTGCTGTGAAAAAGGCCCATTGCTCACATTTCAAGTTCAAATGTCAATAAAACAAATGTACAACTGAGTGCAGAAAACTCAAAAGCATTCAAATGCACTAAAAGCAGTCACTAAAACATATGACTTTATATGGAGCTTTGTGTCAGTCTTTCTGTGGGGAATCCAAATTCATTACATCGCCAAGGAGGGTATGTTTTTCGTCTGTGTCATGATTCTGCCGTCGGAAATTCGGTGAACTATTGTGACTGTTTTGTACGAAAAAGGTTTTTACTGTTGAATGCGAGTTCTGCGTTTCCTGTTTTATTTAGAACTTTTTTGCTCCTTGTGTATCTCTTCATTTACTTCCTGCCTTCCTGTGTCCAGTTTCCTGCCCATGTGAGTGTCTGCACCTGTTCCTCATGTGTTCACCTGTGGTCAGTCATCCCTCTCTGCCCTGTGTATATAAGTATCTGTGTTTCCCCTTTGTCTTAATTTGTCTGTTGACACATGCTTTGTGTTTCAGTTTGATGTATTCATTTACCTCCTGTATGTGCACTGATAACCTGCCACCTGAGACCGTAAGACTCTTTCTTTTTCACATTAAATTCATGTTCAGCACCAATGTTTTCGTGCCTTCGGGTCCTTTCAGCTAGAACCCCAAACAGTCTGCATCCATTTGTTTGTTTGTTAGAAGGATTACACTCAAGAATTCTCAGCCAATTTCCATGACATTTTGAGAGGATAAAATAACCCATTACATTTTGGTGCGGCGCTTTTTTCACTTTCTACAACATTGTGGGATTTGTGTTGTTATTTTTCGACATTCCTTGACTTCTCAGATTAATTCATGGGCTGTGTCCAAAATCACTTACTCACTCTACTTCACTATATGGTGACTTCTACATCCAGGACTATATAGTGAGCTTGTCGGCAAAATAAAATAAAATAAAATCCTGTGTATATTTCTCGGTTGGTGACCATCGGTCGCAAATTACTTTTCACGATGCATTGTGGGATACAATGAGTGCACTATATAGGGTATAAGAAATGTCAGTAAACATTTGCACAGCACAACAAAGTGGCAAAATCTCTATCTAGAGGACTATATTGTGATTAGTGAGTGATTTATAGGTGTGTGTGCAATCTAGTGCGGAGGATTTGCTCTACTGAGTGAAATTCATGTTTTTGTCTCATGAACAACATGATCCCAACAGTCATCCATTAACACCCATGATTTGCCAGTGATACGTCAACATCAGTCTGAACAGATGTCTCAGTCTAATCTCTGAGCTTCCGTCTCCCTTTTGCCAAAACTCCTGTTCAACATCTCTTAAAACAAACTGAAGCGCCACCCTTTAATAAATCAATATAGACACATACATTCAGGTTCGATCTATTCAAGGAAAGCTGCTGTTTTTCCTCAACACTTGATGTGAAGAGTGTCGTACAGTGCACTTGTAAATCGTGGATCTTCGGAGACCTGTTAATGACTTGACACAGACCGTGTCATGGCGTTTACAGACATGACATACACCTAATAACACACTTAGCTGCCCGGTGTTGTAAGTGTCTGAGCCTGATGCCATGAGAAATGCCTGTCACACTGACCACACCGTCTGGACAGGCTGGGGGGGGGGGGGGGGGGGGGGGGTGCTGACAGCTCACATGGGGAGAATTTAAAAGGGATATGGACGAGGTGAGGAAGCAGCAGCACAGAAAGGCAAAGCAGAGCCAGAGAAACGGTGAGACCAGTTTGTGGAGCTTGTTTCCCTGAAAGTTTTCTGTTTCTTGGTAAAATGTTTCCATCATATGGTTTTTTAAACTCATGCCTCATTTTTTCAGACACTGTCAGACATCATGAAGCTACACATTGCCCTTCTGTTGGTCGGTCTGTTGGGGACGAGCTGTGCTCTGCCAGTGAGTTACATGTGTTGCTCTGCTATGCATCGCTCATATTGCAGCATCTGGAATGACCTGATAAAGTTACATTTCTTCATGTTCTCTTTAACAGTTGCAGATTGGAATCCTTGCAAGCAACAGCAATGAGGTGAAATAGTTGTTTTAAGCATTTATGGCTGTTGAGTGAAACAATATGTCAGAAATAATATGAATCTAATTCAATATGTGTGTGTTTGTTCAGATCCTGAGACTGAATGCACTCACTCTTGCAGCTCTTGGACAAACACAGGTGAAGACTCGCTACTGCTACTTCATAACCTTTTGACAATTTGTTACCCTGAGTTATGGAATAAGTTTCCCCCTTAGCCAAATAATTAAAAGTGTTGTTTGCTTTGGAAAATAATATATAAGCTGAAAAAGAACCTCTTCTCCTCCAGGCGTCTTCATTATTCCCCCAGTATGTGCTGCAGCAGCAGCAGCTCACCCCTCAGATGGTGAACTTTAACCCGCAGGTTGGCGGCCCTTTTGGTCCCCAGGGGCCTCAGCTGCTGTTCCCCAACCAGGGCAACCAGCTGACCCCCATGTTTTTCGCCAACGGGCAGCAAGAGCAGTTCGGACCCCCACAGGACCCCAACGCTCCTAATGTCCCTCAGCAGGCCCAAAACCCTATACAGGTACGACAAGGCCCCTGTCATAGTTACACATCTCAGTCGTGTGAAGATGTTAAATATTCTTTTAAATCTCCCTTAGATGTTTCCACAGTTCCAGTACCCTGGGTATGGATTCCCTCAGCTTCCCAGACAGCAGGTATGAATCAGACATAGTGTCTTGTTTGCAAATGTCAATCTCGCCATTTAGCTGCTCCCTTCAGATTTGTATCAACGTGATGAATCGATCATCCGCAGGGCTTCCAGTACTTTATGCCTTCTTACGGATACCCCCAGCAGAGGAACAACGTGGTGCTGCAGCCTAACACCCCTCAGCAGAACCTGGAGAGAAGCACACAGAGGCCACAGCTCCCTCTGCAGGTCAGACAATTTAAAATGGACACAGTGGAGAGGAAAACAAGAGGCTTAGATGAGAGTTTTCAATTTGTATCCAACAACAAACCTATTCACAGAGAAAAAGTCAAATGGATCAAATATCCAAAGTTTTGTATGATCTGTTTTACTTTGAATTAAGTTTTTGATCTTATATGTGGACGGCGATGAAGACTTGAGTGACTTAATAACACACCTGCAGATGTTGAGTCATGACTGTGTGGATGTGGTAACTGTGGCGCAATGACAACTGTCCGCTACACCGACCACACACTGTCTGTCTGTCTGTCTGTCTGAGCGGTGGCACAGATCATGTCACCCCAGTCTCCTCTGTTAACTGATGCTGTTAAAAACTCAACCATGCACGTGTCATTTCCCAGTGCGACTGCTAGCATTTAATTTGTTTATTCTATTAATGTCTTCTTGTTGCTAAATACATGCACATACTTAGTACTCATGTAATTTTTTTGTAATTCAATTTTCTTTCCTCCTACTTCAGCAAGCGTCCCTGCCAAAGGTGCAGACAGAAAGAGTGAGTGCACGACAGAAACTCTGAGAAATGAACAATTTCAGCAATAAAAGAAAAAAAAGTGACAAGTCATCAGTAAATTCTAATCAATGTGTTTTTCATAACTTTGATATTTATATCAGACATGGCCACTGGGGACACAGAAAGAGGCGACTACAAATCCTCCTGATCCTCGTGGAGACGCTTCTGGTCCTGGGATTGATGAGGTTTGTTGTTTTTACAGTTACAATGTTTTACACACACATAATACTATCATTTACTGCACAGAATCTGACTTTTAATAATGTGATATATCAAACAGTTGCTTCTCTGGTTGTTTCCCCAGGGTCACTCCAACTTCCCCTTCCTGTTTGAGCCTTAGACGAAGTCACCTGGGAAATAGCAACACGTGATTCAGGAAAAAAAAAAAAAATTCCATGTGTTGTGTTTGTCTCTGTCTTCTAAATGCAATTTATTTGTGTTTGTATCATAAACTGAAACAATTTTGTTTCAGGAATTTGCTCCTCTTTCATAGCCTATATAAATAAAGACATTTATCACAGATACTTGTTTCAGAGTTTTATTGTGGTACACAGATATTTGGCTTCTACAGCACAAATTAGGAATAACATGAATGATTTAAATGAATATAAGATGGAAAGTGTGAACCACGATGTCCAAGACTTGATGAAGTTGGAGAATCAAACTTGGATCTTTTAGTTTCTTTCTGAGCAAAGAGGTAGGCAAGAAAATAACTGTTAGTCATCAAATTTAACTTTTTATGAATCATCTTCTCAAACAAGCTCACTGACGTTCATCTTGAAAACGATAATTGAAATCTCTGAAGTTTCAGATGGCTCAGTAAGTGACGCAGAAGAGTGTGGATGGGGAGCGGGAATTTGACATTTTAATGATTATTTTTAGAGAATGTATTCAGATAGATATATATATATATACGGTGTTACATGCTGTAAAATAAATGAAAACATTTTAAAGAAATAAAAACCAAACAGAAAGCAAATCTACAGATGTGAGCTGATTTTAATTGTATCACAGTTCAAAGCGTTCCCTCCAAAAGAGATGCCACCATATAGACTTGTCTCCTCTTGAATGTGTCCTATTAAACATATTCATGTCATTGTGTTTAATTGTTGACTTACCAGTTCCCTTCTCAACCCGGTCTGGGCCGGGACGAATCTCTCCAGTGTGATTTGGATTTGAACGCTCCCCTCTCAGGCTAAAGCACAGAGAAAGTGATGAGTACAGTAAATGACTAATTTGTAGTCATGTGCTGGTACAACACTGTGCGGCAGCAGGTCTTGATAATCTCGATATATTGCGTGTATATATTTATATATGTAAAACATTTAAAGCAAAATTTGATGGGAAATAACCTACTAGGTGTTCTAGTTGTGATTAAGTTCACTCATACAACTGTGTATGACAATTGAGTCAGATTTAATTAATCAGTAGTAAGATACCACTCACTCATACAACTAATCAGTCAAAGTCGTTAACAGAAGTAACATAGAGCTAAAATACTCCTAACCCAGCTTGTGTTGTTTTTCAAATAATGTTTCACTGTTTCTCATCTGTTTCTTTCCCCCCAATATCAAGACCTGTCCTCACCTGAACATATTTCAGTTTCCTGTCACTTGTAAAGTGGTTTTCAATGCTGCTAACTTTAGTTAAGTAAACTAGGCCTGTTGCCTTTCATTTACCGGCAGTGGAGCAAGGCATGTTTACATTCTGCTTCATTGTCTTCATCTTCTCTAGACACATGCATCTCTGAAGAATCTCTGAAGAATCTCTGAAGAATCTCCCAAACAACTAATGACTGTAAGACTTGAAACACATACATTTACGTGGTCTTGATATTCAGGGAAGCTTCCATCTTCTTCTGGTTGTTTTGTCTGTCACACACACACACACACACACACACACACACACACACACACACACACACACACACACACACACACACACACACACTGTCAGGGTTTTGTACTTGTCAATGTTTAGTTTCCTCCGTTTCCAAAGTGTTTTCTGTTTATTAGTACATCCCTGTGTTTCATGTTTTCACACTCTGGGTTCTGTTTCCTGTTTTATTTTGTAGTCTGGGTTCTTGTGTCTCATATCTAGTTTTACTTCCTGTCTGTGATTGTCTGCACCAGTCCTCATGTGTTACACCTGTGTCGAATTGCCCCTGCCTTCCCTGTGTGTCTGTATTTAAGCCTCGGTTCTTCCCTTTGTCCTTGTCGGATCGTCGTCGTATGTCTATTGTCGTATGTCGGTTGTGTCCTCTGGTCTGTCGTCTGTGATCTCCTGTCCTGTCCTCCTGTCCGGATCTCCTGCCCTGCTCTCCCTGTATTTCTGTATCCCGTGTCTCCTGAGCCTCTGCACCTCTGCATCCCCCGTGTAAGCTTCCTGTGTTTTCTCCCTTTGTGCTCCCAGTTGTTTTGTCCGTTAAAGACTCGTTTGTATTAAAATTACACCTTTTAAGTTTAAACTCTGCGTCTGGGTCCTACTGCCCCACACACCGTGACACACACACACACACACACACACACACACACACACACACACACACACACACACACACACACACACACACACACACACACAAACAAACATAATAATTTACTGTACATAATCAAGTGTTTATTTGAATTTACAATTCGCTAAGCAGGGATTGCTGCTAAACTAAATGTTGTTGTTTTAATATACAGTGACACACTAGAATGGCACTCAGTAGAACGCATATCACTGCCAAGGCCCAACGGTTGATTTAAATCCAATCAAGCTGCCCCATATTTCACACACTCACAGATTCCACACCCCTAAATATATATTTTTACCATCAAGATCCATGAATTAGTCGCTGGGAAAACAGTATTGAAAAATGACGTGAGGCAAAAAAAAAAAAATTTGATTCCCCACTAACATTGAAGTTCGTCCCTGTACCAAGGTCTGTGGAAATCCATGAAGTTGTCAATGTGTAATCTAGTTTACAAACAAACAATATGATGAAGAACATCTCCATCTACTCACATGAGCAGTCACTGCTGCTAACACAAGTAACACTGCGACAATGAAGAGCTTCATGGCGTCTGATGAACCTGCGGAAAAAAGATTATTTCGATCAAACCTCATAAACCTCATGTAAATGTATTATTCCCTGAAACAGACGAGACATTTCATAAAGCATGAGTCACTAACAGTATAGCATCTACGTGTCCACTCACCTGCATTGTGCAAGTACGAGGCATTAATGCAGATCAGACATCCAATGTTGAGAAACTTTTCTAAACGTCTTAGTAATCCTCGAGGATTTGTAAAACAGCAGCGTACTTCACCTGTCGTTTTTTTAATAATCCCCTAATTTACTTTGATTCATTTTCTTAGCAACAGAAAGAGCAACTGACGTTCATCTTGAAAACGATAATTGAAATCTCTGAAGTTTCAGATGGCTCAGTAAGTGACGCAGAAGAGTGTGGATGGGGAGCGGGAATTTGACATTTTAATGATTATTTTTAGAGAATGTATTCAGATATATATATATATATATACGGTGTTACATGCTGTAAAATAAATGAAAACATTTTAAAGAAATAAAAACCAAACAGAAAGCAAATCTACAGATGTGAGCTGATTTTAATTGTATCACAGTTCAAAGCGTTCCCTCCAAAAGAGATGCCACCATATAGACTTGTCTCCTCTTGAATGTGTCCTATTAAACATATTCATGTCATTGTGTTTAATTGTTGACTTACCAGTTCCCTTCTCAACCCGGTCTGGCCCGGGACGAATCTCTCCAGTGTGATTTGGATTTGAACGCTCCCCTCTCAGGCTAAAGCACAGAGAAAGTGATGAGTACAGTAAATGACTAATTTGTAGTCATGTGCTGGTACAACACTGTGCGGCAGCAGGTCTTGATAATCTCGATATATTGCGTGTATATATTTATATATGTAAAACATTTAAAGCAAAATTTGATGGGAAATAACCTACTAGGTGTTCTAGTTGTGATTAAGTTCACTCATACAACTGTGTAAGTATGACAATTGAGTCAGATTTAATTAATCAGTAGTAAGATACCACTCACTCATACAACTAATCAGTCAAAGTCGTTAACAGAAGTAACATAGAGCTAAAATACTCCTAACCCAGCTTGAGTTGTTTTTCAAATAATGTTTCACTGTTTCTCATCTGTTTCTTTCCCCCCAATATCAAGACCTGTCCTCACCTGAACATATTTCAGTTTCCTGTCACTTGTAAAGTGGTTTTCAATGCTGCTAACTTTAGTTAAGTAAACTAGGCCTGTTGCCTTTCATTTACCGGCAGTGGAGCAAGGCATGTTTACATTCTGCTTCATTGTCTTCATCTTCTCTAGACACATGCATCTCTGAAGAATCTCTGAAGAATCTCTGAAGAATCTCTGAAGAATCTCCCAAACAACTAATGACTGTAAGACTTGAAACACATACATTTACGTGGTCTTGATATTCAGGGAAGCTTCCATCTTCTTCTGGTTGTTTTGTCTGTCACACACACACACACACACACACACACACACACACACACACACACACACACACACACACACACACACACACACACACACACACACACACACACACACTGTCAGGGTTTTGTACTTGTCAATGTTTAGTTTCCTCCGTTTCCAAAGTGTTTTCTGTTTATTAGTACATCCCTGTGTTTCATGTTTTCACACTCTGGGTTCTGTTTCCTGTTTTATTTTGTAGTCTGGGTTCTTGTGTCTCATATCTAGTTTTACTTCCTGTCTGTGATTGTCTGCACCAGTCCTCATGTGTTACACCTGTGTCGAATTGCCCCTGTCTTCCCTGTGTGTCTGTATTTAAGCCTCGGTTCTTCCCTTTGTCCTTGTCGGATCGTCGTCGTATGTCGGTTGTGTCCTCTGGTCTGTCGTCTGTGATCTCCTGTCCTGTCCTCCTGTCCGGATCTCCTGCCCTGCTCTCCCTGTATTTCTGTATCCCGTGTCTCCTGAGCCTCTGCACCTCTGCATCCCCCGTGTAAGCTTCCTGTGTTTTCTCCCTTTGTGCTCCCAGTTGTTTTGTCCGTTAAAGACTCGTTTGTATTAAAATTACACCTTTTAAGTTTAAACTCTGCGTCTGGGTCCTACTGCCCCACACACCGTGACACACACACACACACACACACACACACACAAACATAATAATTTACTGTACATAATCAAGTGTTTATTTGAATTTACAAGCCGCTAAGCAGGGATTGCTGCTAAACTAAATGTTGTTGTTTTAATATACAGTGACACACTAGAATGGCACTCAGTAGAACGCATATCACTGCCAAGGCCCAACGGTTGATTTAAATCCAATCAAGCTGCCCCATATTTCACACACTCACAGATTCCACACCCCTAAATATATATTTTTACCATCAAGATCCATGAATTAGTCGCTGGGAAAACAGTATTGAAAAATGACGTGAGGCAAAAAAATAAATATTTGATTCCCCACTAACATTGAAGTTCGTCCCTGTACCAAGGTCTGTGGAAATCCATGAAGTTGTCAATGTGTAATCTAGTTTACAAACAAACAATATGATGAAGAACATCTCCATCTACTCACATGAGCAGTCACTGCTGCTAACACAAGTAACACTGCGACAATGAAGAGCTTCATGGCGTCTGATGAACCTGCGGAAAAAAGATTATTTCGATCAAACCTCATAAACCTCATGTAAATGTATTATTCCCTGAAACAGACGAGACATTTCATAAAGCATGAGTCACTAACAGTATAGCATCTACGTGTCCACTCACCTGCATTGTGCAAGTACGAGGCATTAATGCAGATCAGACATCCAATGTTGAGAAACTTTTCTAAACGTCTTAGTAATCCTCGAGGATTTGTAAAACAGCAGCGTACTTCACCTGTCGTTTTTTTAATAATCCCCTAATTTACTTTGATTCATTTTCTTAGCAACAGAAAGAGATGACGATGATGTGACCAGCAGCAGCAGGGATTAATTACGTTACATTTCATTATGTGAATTACGTGCATATATGAGTTACTTAAGCCGCCATATCCACCATTGTCCGAGAACAAGAGTGAGCAGACAGAAAAGCCCGTTGACTGGGTGTTGTCTGTTCCCTGTCTGATCCCCTCCATTTGTAACCATAAGACCAGGTGTTTCCACGTGTTGCATCTGTTGACCTACGTGCCAACACCAAAGACTCACGAATAAAGAGACTAAACGTCTTTCAGGACGTTAAAACGTTCAGATTTGGTAAATCAAAAACACAACAGTGTATTTATCTGTAATAGGAGATATTTTATAGAATATAGAATATAGGTGTGGTCACAGGCTCTGAACTGTCACCACACCTTGACATGTCCAACGGAAAAAGATTTCCTAATAACGACAATTTCCCAACAATGTCACTTTGTGTCAATGACAAAACATCCGCTCCTGCACCTGTATATAAGAGAAGCTCCACAGTCCCACTCACTACAACAACCTCCTCAACCAACTGAGCAACAGTCCACTGAAGTTAAGAAGACTTGACGGTAATAATATTATTATTGCATTATTGTTAAAATGTTTAAACTGTGGAAGTCTGAGTGTATTTCTTGTTCTTCTGCAGATATGATCACTGGAACCATGCTGAAGGCCGTGCTTGTCCTCGGATGCCTCCTGAGCCTCACTCTGGCTGAACCGGTGAGAGAAACAGTCTTACTCTCAATATAAATTACTCCCATTTTTAATGGTATGATGCAGGAAATATCCAACTTTTAACTTTTGGATTTTTTTCAGTTGCACAGGGCCCACCAACGAGTTGCCCGCTCTGATTCTGATTCTGATTCAAAGTCCGGCGAGGTGAGTGTCCTCTCTGTCCTCAGGACCGTTCATGTAAAAGTCTCTGCTTCAAAACTGACGATGAATGTTTTTCATTTTCCTCAAGGTCAATCCGGGCGGAGGTCTGCCCACCCTGACTGCAGCTCAGTGGCTCGAGCTCATCCGCGCCCTCTTGCCTACAACTGCAGCCACTACTACGACTCCAGCAACCACTACAACTACAACTGCCATTAAAAAGTAGTGAAGGAAGTCCAGTGATATCTGATGTGTTTCCACACTTGTTCAAGTTAACAAATGGATCAAAATCACTGTTTTCTGTGTGAAATCTGCTGAATAAAGTTGATACATGGAAAAGATGTTGACTAAATGTATAGTTTTTCTTAAAATCCAGTTTCAGAAATAGTAATGAAACGAACAAATAAAGTTAATGTATAATATACATATATATATATATATATATATATATATATACAGTGCTTTACAGTACAGTTTTGCTATTCACCCATTCACACACACATTCATGCCATACATCTACATGCAGCACTTTCTCTATCACACATCACTGACATAACAAAGCCATGAGTTTCCAATTTTGGAAGATACTGTACAATCTTCCTCCTGAGCCACAGCTGTCCAAAGTGGCAGTTTAAGTGGCCTTCTAGTTCAAGTTAACAAATGGATCAAAATCACTTGGTTGAATCTGCAGAATAAAGTTCATCAATGGAAAAGACGTTGACTCAATGTTATTAAAATCCAGTTTAAGAAACATAAATGAAACCTCTTGTCCCTCTGAACCTGAAAAGTGGTCATTGAAGTTCCATTGTGTAGCTGTAGTGACGAATGGTTTCACATTATTGTGAGGAGCTATTTTTAAGTGAAAACGTTTGAAAAGTTGCATCATTGCATCATATTGAATTTAATATTAAATGTGCACAGATTCTAAATGCTGAAAAGGAGGAAACGTTAAAGGTTCTCAAAGTAATTCTTACTTGTATTGATTTCTGAGTGTATCACACCATATATCCAGTCTCAGCACCTTTACTGTTTCCTAATATTTCTGTCTGTGGTCATGGACACACCACAGATGTGGTTTCATCACATTTCACGCCAATAATAGAAATACAAAATCACAGCCCACTCTGACAGCTGATTGGATGAGTGACGGGGGGGAATATCTTTGAAAAGTGGACTAGGAGAGATGAAGAATCACTAAAATAATCTTCAGCATTAGACACATCACGTGGCTAATAATAAAAGTTTTAGTCTGTCTTTAAATTCTCTGGTTCGAGGTAAGGGTTTCTTTCCTCTCAGGATTATGTATATTTTCTGAAATAATGCTCACTGTGCAATTAAAAGCTGATCTTGTCATTTTGTGTTGCTCAACAAAGGATTCGCAGATGTTCTCATCGATGAAACTGTTAACTCTGTTCTTCATCGTGTTGAGCTCCTCCGTCGCTGTGAGTATCTAATAACATGAATCATCAGATCCGCCCAAAAGTCACGTGCTTTGTCATCGCGACGGTGGTGTTTCTGTCAATTCAACTGAGCTTAGTTGAAAGAGTTTCTGTTGTGAAATCGTTTGTTTGAAGGTCTCCGAGCTGAAGAAACGAGTTTAGCGCTCAGACGACAGTGATGAGGTCAGTATCGGAACATGTGCAGTAACCCAGAGTCAGGACAACCGCGGGAATTTGACTAAATATTCCGCCGTATGTCTTCAGCTTTTGTTTTTATCACTTTTTTCAAATGAACCAGAACTAAAATGCAGGCTCAGTTCCAGCCTTTTCCTTTCCCCATTCCAGTGCCATTCCCAGTCCCACCTGTCCCTCCACCAGTCGTCCTCCCACTGCCCACACTGGGGAAATGAGACGAGCACCTGAGTGACTGAGGAAAACCTGCAGCTTTACTATAAACGCATTTACTATGACATTTTTTTCCCCTAACATTTACTATAAACATTGTCCAACTGCGATAAATGATCAATAACGAAATGTGTGGATGAGTGATCGACTTCTTTGTGTTTTGTTTTTCACTTTAAAGATTTATTTTCAACCATTAGTGTGACTGTGAAGACTTTTCACTCGTCCCAGCTGACGGGGGATCAAGGAAGGAGCTGAGAAACAAAATGTCAGCATATCAATACACGAGCTTCCAGTTGTTGAAAATCAAAACTGTTGTAGTTTTAAAATGAACACTAGAGTCAGGAGCTCTAGAATTTCAATCAAGTGTCTAACCTCTACTGAGATCAGCTCCAAGTCTAGAACAAGCCAGTTGAAAGATTATCCCCGAAATACATTATTTCATCATATTTTTGGGAAAAAGACAAAATCAATATACTAACTTATATAATCAGTGCAGCCTGCAATAAAAGGGTGTAACTAACTAAAAATGGGGTTGATGAAAGAACATATGAGTTAAAAAATGGGTCGATAATCATGGATGTACTGTAAGTGATATATCATCATTTGATTTGATCCATGCAATACACATTAATATTTATTTGTGATGGGAGCTATTTAATGCATGTTGCATGTGTCATGGTGCAGGTGTGGTTCCAGACTGGCCTCACCTTGAAATGCGGGGGAGGAAAATGTCTTAATAATTGCAATTTCCCAACAATGTTTCTGTTTGTGTGAATGACAAAACATCCGCTCCTGTGTTCGTATATAAGAGAAGCTCCACAGTCCAACATCACTACCACAACCTCCTCAACCAACTGAGACACAGTCCACCGAAGTTCAGAAGACTTGACGGTAATAACTTTATTATTAATTAAGTTGATGATATGATTTTCCTTTATTCTCTGTGTTAACTCGGTGGAATGCTGATGAAAGTTTGAGTGTATTTCTTGTTTTCCTACAGATATGATCACTGGAACCATGCTGAAGGTCGTGCTTGTTCTCGGGTGCCTCCTGAGTCTCACTCTGGCTAAACCGGTGAGAGAACGATCTTATATTTAATATCAATTATTCCTATTTTTATGCTACGATCCAACGTTTAACTGTTGAATTTTTACAGAACCCCATACGAGTCGCCCGCTCTGATTCGTCCTCTTCCTCAGACTCCGACGAGGTGAGTGTCCTCTCCGTCCTCTGGACCGTTCATGTAAAAGTCTGGAAAATCCCCAGCTTCATAACTGACCATGAATGTTTCTCATTTTCCTCAAGCGGAATCAGCCTGGAGCCGGCTCCACGATGTCTTCAGCCGAGTGGGTCAAGCTCATCCTCGCCATCCTCCAGCAGCAAACTACAGCTGCAACTACAGCTGCAACTACAACTACAACTGCAGCCACCACCACTACTACAACTCCAACAACCACTACACCTACAACTACAACTGTTGCTCCCACTACATAGATCTGATCAGCAGAGATCGATCAGTGAAGGAAGTCCAATGATTTCTGATGTGTTTCCACACTGAGCGCAAGAAAAAACAACTGGATCCAAATCCCTGTTTTCTGTGTAGAATCTGCTGAATAAAGTTCATACATGGAAAAGATGATGATTTAATGTGTTTTGTTTTTCTGAAAAAACAGTTTTAGAAACATTAAGGAAACCTCTGAACATTTTGAACATTAACAAAAAGTGTTAACTTAAGTTTGAATATTGTTGCAAGCAGCTATTTCACTTGAAAGTCTTTTTAATTTCATCTCCACCCATAAGTACGACTGTGACGAGTTGTCACCAGCTTTAGCTGAAGGCTGCAGTCGGAGGAAGGAGCTGAGGAAAAAATTAAGTCTGCAAATCAACACATGAGTTTACAAACTAAATCAAAAACAGCAAACATTGGACACCTAGAAGCAGAATTCTTCTTTAAAAGGTACTCATGAATATGCAAGTATTTCAAACCAGATTTAGAAACTGGCAACTTCAACAAACTTTCAAAGTAATATTTTTATCTATTGAAACTGGATTACAAGTGCAGGTTACTATGAGGGGTGGATGTAAAGAAAAGTATAAATAGATACAAATAGGTAATAAAAGTACATCAAAACAAAAAATTTAAACAAGTTCACAAATGTGTACTTCATTCTTTGCAACGGTTCTTTGAGATAAAAGTTCAGGACTATTTCACTTTCTCTGCTTCTTATACTCACAGTTTGCATTTCATCCAATTCAGCAGCATGACACTTTGATGTTGGTCTGTTTCATCCCTGTGATTCTAACCCTGCAATCAAGTCACACTGGCTGGATTTTACTACAACAAAATAATCATTCGTCCATTTCTCTCGGAAGACAATACAACGAATCTCCTTTTCTTTTTGTGACAGTTGCTTGACGCTTGTCACAGATGATTTGTGATTTTAACCTTTAAACCTCACAGTTACTCTTAAGTGTCATTGTTGACAAGCTGTCAAGCGAAGAGGACCTGGTGTCTCGTGCTTTACAAGAGAAATGGACAAATGATTACTCTGTAGTTGAAGCAGAGCAGAGAGAGACACAGCGATCGAATAGACCAGTCTCAAGAGTCATTAATATGGTGCCCTGGTGTTGCTGCAGAGCTGTTAGCACCAGACAAAGTAAAATAGTTCCAAGGCGTCAGTTTGTCTCAACAAACAGTCGCAGAGAGGATAATTGATATTGCACAAAAATGATTTTACTGAAAAACACCAACATACGTTGAATATCCCCGTCTTTCTCTGTGGCCTGCAATGAAACAACAGACAAATTCTGCACAACTCAGTTTTAGTTTGTGGGATTACTGCTGAGTTTGATATGAGGAAGAAATTGTTTGGATTTCAAGCCACTCATGCTGTTGCAAGAGCAACTGGGAAGAGGTCAAACTCTTTGATACAAAAAGCCTCTTATGACATCTGAATACGGCAGTTTGCAAAACTCCTTCAGGGATTTAACACGAGATTCCAGGGCACGGAAAGTAAACAAAAGGAACTGAATATATTTTAATGTTATTTAAAGTGGAAATGTATCTTCACACGGGGAAACAATAGCCGAACTGTCAACACCTCGACATCAGACACACACCCGCTGCGGAGATAATGTGATTTTTTTTACAGAACCGTGAGACCGTCGTCAGCTCTTATCACCACAAACTCTCCTGACATCTTTGTCGGTGTGTTCTACGTGTGCGTCACTGCTTTGATATTTGTTTTCTTTTGTCTTTTTCATTTTTGTGTCTGTCGCGTGTTAGAAGCATCATCAACCCCCCCCCACTCGCTCGCAGTGAATCAAGGGGGGGATCCCCTGCTGTGTTCACACCTCGACCTTGCCTGGATTTATCTGCCTGGTCTCCTGGTATAAAGTCTGGACAAACTGTGGAGCGTCTCACTTGGACATTTGAGTTTACACATGCACCTCCTCTGGAGAAAATACGGAGGAACGGCAGAGTCCATGCATGTCTGAAAGCAGCTACACAAACCTCTTTGGGTCGCTCCCTTAATTACAATGTGAACCCACATGTAAACAATTAACAAAGACATGAACCCTGGTTTAGACCATGGCTCGGCCTTTCTAATGAGAAAACACCCAGAAGATACTGGTAGCCCAGATCTCTAATAGTAATAGAAGGAAGCTATTAGAATGAGAATAGTAGTAGTAGTAGTAAAGATTTCTTTTCCCCCATTAGTGTGACTGTGAAGCTGACGGGGGATCGAGGAAGGAGCTGAGAAACAAAATGTCATTATATCAATACAAGAGCTTCCAGTTGTTGATAAATCAAAACTGTTGTAGTTTTAAAATGAACACTAGAGTCAGGAGCTCTGGAATTTCAATCAAGTGTCTAACCTCTACTGAGATCAGCTCCAAGTCTAGAACAAGCAATGGACCAGTTTTAAAGATTATCCCCGAAATACATTATTTTATTATATTTTTTGGACAAAGACAAAATCAATATACTTTTGACAACTTCAGATTTGTATCTCTGGGAATTATACAAGTGTGGAAGTTACTAAAAATGGGGTTGATGAAAGAACATACGAGTTGAAAAATGGGTCGATAATCAAAGATGTACTGTAAGTGATATGTCATCATTTGATTTGATCCATGCAATACACATTCATATTTATTTGTGATGGGAGCTATTTAATGCATGTTGCATGTGTCATGGTGCAGGTGTGGTTCCAGACTGGCCTCACCTTGAAATGTGGTGGACGAAGATTTCTAAATAATTACAATTTCCCAACAATGTTTCTGTTTGTGTAAATGACAAAACATCCGCTCCTGTGTTCGTATATAAGAGAAGCTCCACAGTCCAACATCACTACCACAACCTCCTCAACCAACTGAGACACAGTCCACTGAAGTTCAGAAGACTTGACGGTAATAACTTTATTATTAATTAAGTTGATGATATGATTTTCCTTTATTCTCTGTGTTAACTCGGTGGGATGCTGATGAAAGTCTGAGTGTATTTCTTGTTTTTCTACAGATATGATCACTGGAACCATGCTGAAGGTCGTGCTTGTTCTCGGGTGCCTCCTGAGTCTCACTCTGGCTAAACCGGTGAGAGAACGATCTTATATTTAATATCAATTATTCCTATTTTTATGCTACGATCCAACGTTTAACTGTTGAATTTTTACAGAACCCCATACGAGTCGCCCGCTCTGATTCGTCCTCTTCCTCAGACTCCGACGAGGTGAGTGTCCTCTCCGTCCTCTGGACCGTTCATGTAACAGTCTGGAAAATCCCCAGCTTCATAACTGACCATGAATGTTTCTCATTTTCCTCAAGCGGAATCAGCCTGGAGCCGGCTCCACGATGACTTCAGCCGAGTGGGTCAAGCTCATCCTCGCCATCCTCCAGCAGCAAACTACAGCTGCAACTACAGCTGCAACTACAACTACAACTGCAGCCACCACCACTACTACAACTCCAACAACCACTACACCTACAACTACAACTGTTGCTCCCACTACATAGATCTGATCAGCAGAGATCGATCAGTGAAGGAAGTCCAGTGATTTCTGAGGTGTTTCCAAACTGAGCGCAAGAAAACAACTGGATCCAAATCCCTGTTTTCTGTGTAGAATCTGCTGAATAAAGTTCATACATGGAAAAGATGATGACTTAATGTGTTATGTTTTTCTGAAAAAACTGTTTTAGAAACATTAAGGAAACCTCTAAACATTTTGAACATTAACAAAAAGTGGTAACTTAACACTTAATTTTAAGTTACAGTACGAAAACAGTAAAGTCATAGTTTGAATATTGTTGCAAGCAGCTATTTCACTTGAAAGTCTTTTTAATTTCATCTTCACCCATAAGTACGACTGTGACGAGTTGTCACCAGCTTTAGCTGAAGGCTGCAGTCGGAGGAAGGAGCTGAGGAAAAAATTAAGTCTGCAAAACAACACATGAGTTTACAGACTAAATCAAAAAACAGCAAACATTGGACACCTAGAAGCAGAATTCTTCTTTAAAAAGTACTCATGAATATGCAAGTATTTCAAACCAGATTTAGAAACTGGCAACTGCATTGGACCATTGTGAAAACTCTTGACTTTCAAAGTAATATTTTCATCTTTGGGAACTGGATTACAAGTGCAGGTTACTATGAGGGGTGGAGGTAAAGAAAAGTATAAATAGATACAAATAGGGAATAAAAGTACATCAAGTACACAAATCGGTCAATAAAAATGGAAGTGAAATGTAAAAAAGTCATAAATTATCAAATGATTTGATTCAAATGTTGTGTTTGATAATTTTTCCTGTTGTACATTTATCATTCATCACTAGTAACAGTCTCAAGTGGTAAAAGTAACACAATACAAAACCTCTCTGATGCGATGACTGGAAGTGACGACGACTTCTTCAGGTTGAGGTCAGTGTCAGAACTGAGCTTTGGGAGCTTTTTAAACGACAGGGAGGTTGTACTTGGGTTCGATCTTGTCCCTGTTTTGGATCTTAATTAGGTCACGTTGTGGTTAAACATTAACAACAACATGCAAATATGTTCCTGTTCTAATGTTTACTGTTCCTGTTTTCAAACATCTTGCCTCAGGCCTGCAGGAGTTTTGAAAAACAATATTCAGAAGTCATTTTGTTCTCATGTACTCAATGTAAGCCCTTTTCCAGTTGCCCTTGCTGCAGCATTGACTTGAAGACAGAAATTCTTCCCTCATGTGAAACAGTGATCCCTCACAAATACAGCTGGTTGTTGTTGTTTTTGTTGGGTCTGTTGTTTCACAGGTAAAATTGTTTGCTGTGTACTTGTTTCTTTGCAACGGTTCTTTGAGATAAAAGTTCAGGACTATTTCACTTTCTCTGCTTCTTATACTCACAGTTTGCATTTCATCCAATTCAGCAGCATGACACATTGATGTTGGTCTGTTTCATCCCTGTGATTCTAACCCTGCAATCAAGTCACACTGGCTGGATTTTACTACAACGTCCATTTCTCTCGGAAGACAATACAGCGAATCTCCTTTTCTTTTTGTGACAGTTGCTTGACGCTTGTCACAGATGATTTGTGATTTTAACCTTTAAACCTCACAGTTACTCTTAAGTGTCATTGTTGACAAGCTGTCAAGAGAAGAGGACCTGGTGTCTCGTGCTTTACAAGAGAAATGGACAAATGATTACTCTGTAGTTGAAGCAGAGCAGAGAGAGACACAGCGATCGAATAGACCAGTCTCAAGAGTCATTAATATGGTGCCCTGTTGTTGCTGCAGAGCTGTTAGCACCAGACAAAGTAAAATAGTTCCAAGGTGTCAGTTTGTCTCAACAAACAGTCGCAGAGAGGATAATTGATATGGCACAAAAAGGATTTTACTGAAAAACACCAACATAGGTTGAATATCCCCGTCTTTCTCTGTGGCCTGCAATGAAACAACAGACAAATTCTGCACAACTCAGTTTTAGTTTGTGGGATTACTGCTGAGTTTGATATGAGGAAGAAATTGTTTGGATTTCAAGCCACTCATGCTGTTGCAAGAGCAACTGGGAAGAGGTCAAACTCTTTGATACAAAAAGCCTCTGATGACATCTGAATACGGCAGTTTGCAAAACTCCTTCAGGGATTTAACACGAGATTCCAGGGCACGGAAAGTAAACAAAAGGAACTGAATATATTTTAATGTTATTTAAATTTGAAATGTATCTTCACACGGGGAAACTGTCTTGGACTGTGTGCGAGGCACCAACAGGATGTCTTGTCCTGTTAACACGAGAATCCTTGTAGACATTTCAGGGAACAGCAGTTCACTGAACGTGCCTTGAAGGGAAAGTTCACCCAAAAAGGAAAATTCCCTTATTATCTACTCACCACTATGCAGATGGAGGTGGTGGGTGAAGTGTTTGACTCAACAAAACCCTTTTGGAGTTACAGGGGTAAACAGTGTTGCAGCCGAATCAAGTAAGTATTTGATATTTGTTTTCTTTTGGTTTTTTCATCAAGCGTCATCAACCCCCCCACTCGCTCGCGGTGAATCAAGGGGGGGATCCCCTGCTGTGTTCACACTTCGACTTCGCCTGGATTTATCTGCCTGGTCTCCTGGTATAAAGCCTGTAAAAACTGTGGAGCGTGTCACTTGGACATTTCAGTTTACACATGCACCTCCTCTGGAGAAAATATGGAGGAACTGCTGAGTCCAAGCAGAGCCTGAAGGCAGCTACACAAACCTCTTTGGGTCGCTCCCTTAATAACAATGTGAATACAATCAAGCGTAAACAATTTGAAACCTGGTTTAGACCATGGCTCGGTCTTTCTAATGAGAAAACACCCAGAAGAAACTGGTAGCCCAGATCTCTAATAGCAATAGAAGGAAGCTATTAGAATGAGAATAGTAGTAGTAGTAGTCGTAGTAGTAGTAGTAGTAGTAGTAGTAGTATTAGTAGTAGTAGGGTCTGTTTCATACCCCAGGGGTTAGGGTCAATATTATCCGTATGATGGATATCCAATCTGTTTGTGCATCATTCAATCCCTTGAGAACTGGAAACACTTGACTTCCTTTGGTTGCAGCTGTTTGAATGATTCATTAGTTGTTGCATGTAACCAGAAGAGCAGACAAACACATGTTAAATCTTTAAATCATTTTGAGATGACGACACAACGTGTTTCAGGGAAATGTGAGGACACTTTTTGGTTTGTCTGCTTCATCACATTGCAAAACAAATGGCCTGTTGTCACATCATCTGTGATTGGCTGATGGACACTATATAGGCCACTCTGAAATATTGCTTCTGCACCGTCAGCAAACATCGCAGCACTGCTTGTTTTCAATAACTCTGAGAACCCAACATTCAGAAAGGTAAGGATCATTTCAATGATTGGTAATACGTAGGATCTTTGCATTTCACGTGCCAAACTGATTTTATTTTTTCAGATGCAGGCATTCGGAATGAAGATTGTGGCTCTTGCTGTCATCATGGTGCTGGTCTCCAGCTCTTTGGTAAGAAACGCTCTTCGTCTTTTGGGAGTTTAACTCTTTGATCGCAGCGTTAATTCACCAAAATGTTTTTCTCTTACTTTTCAAGGCTAAACCTGCCCATGTGATTGAAAAACGCTCAAGTGAAGAGGTCAGTATTTAGTTTATTTACAATCCTACAAAAACTTTGCAATAACTTTATTCACTTGAACAGAGTAATACATGCAAATACATATGAGGATAAACTGCTTAAATAGCTTATTTTTTTCTTCTTTTTCATTTTTCCCCAACAGAATCGGCGACCTTCCACCACCAACACCAACACCAACACCCAATCTCTCCTTCAGCTAACTCAGCTGCTCCAGTTATTGCAGACCCTCAGAGGTCTCATTCAAGCTCAATGATGTGTTCATCCTGTGATTGAATAACCGATTGGTTTAATGTAAATTAAAGCAATAAAGAACATTTCAAATGTAATTCCTTTTCGTCATGGTCTTGATTTGCTGAGGGTCTCAGATATGCCTGGATCATACCTAGTCTCGAAAGACGTGTTCTCTGTTGTGGACCCAAATCATTTTATAACACATTTCATTGCTGTTGAGAAAAAAAAAGACAATAGATATATGTTTTCTTCTATGACACAGGAACTGTTCAGTGAGTTGGCACCACACAGGGTTCAGGCCCAGACAACAATTGCCATAGCAACCCCACTTTTAGAAAACATAGAAATTACAAAGGTGCCACATCCCAGGAACAACTCTGGTGTGTTTCTGAGCCTGTGAGAATCTATCTGGACACTCAGAGAGGAGAACACCAATAAAATGCCCAAAGGAACAAGTGGCTCTGTTGAATTTGTCGTCCTCCAGACATTTCTCTTTGATTTCTCGGATAAAACACGCATTGTTTATAAATGTCAATTTATTTTTGTGTACAATTTAGGAGATGAATGTGAAAACTTCATGCAAATCATCACACAAACATTGATAGTCTCTGTTGCAATTTGACACAGTAAAACACTGATGATTTATTCCATCTCCCACTCCATGGAGACTTTTGCACAGTTGTTCTCTTGCTTTTTTTATATGTTGCTTTTTCTCTGTACTGATATTTGTTTGGGAGTCCTCCAGTGATGCATCTTCATCTTGATCTTCATCTCACCAGGGGAGAAAAGATCTTAAATTAAAAATATTTTTTACAGGTTGTTTTATTGTTTTATTTCATTGTTGCTTCCGCTTAGTTTTTAGATTCGTGTTCTACTTCGTTGCTGCTTACCGGGACCTCAGTACTTAGTTTTGTTTCCTCTCATGTACCTTAATCTTTTGGAATAACAAACATTTTTCTTGAATCTTGAATCTTAAAACAAGGCTATCTTAATTCTGCAAAATCACTCCAAATGGAAAAGTGTATACGTCATAAATATGATTTTATACAAATTACCCCTCAATTTTTGTGGCTTTCCACAGTTAAAATCAAGTTTTGTGAGTTTCTGCCGAGCTTGGCTGTGTTTTATGATTCATATGTCGAACATGGTGGGCCCCCTGCATTATTGAGAGCATGTCAGGGAAAGACAAATCATAAAACCTGTTGCCAAGAAGGTCTTTTTGAGAACTGCTTGTCAGAGCTGTGCGGATCACATTTTTCTCTGATTCCTTTCTTCGTCCCTGAGGGCACAGCTTTCATGTTTTATGTATAGTCTTTAGAGCCTCAGTGTAGTTGTTAGATCCTGTGGTTCGGTTGCAGTTTTGTTCCAACAGAAAACGAAATGCTGCTATAAGTGTTGTTATTTATGGGACATCTTGCTTCACCTTGTCATTCTTCATCTTGCACACAACTTCTTTGGTATAATATAATAAGGAAGGAACCACTCTGCGTATTTGTGGTCAGGTTCAAGGAACAAAAACGGTTTTAGTGAAGGAAACATTTAACTTTCTTGCCTCGTCTATTTCTTTGCGAGGTACAATAATTTGGGGCCTTTTTGTCATGACAAGGTTGCAAGAAAGTTACTACACCTCATTGAAGCAGTTTTCACACACGATCTCCTTTGAGGTTTGTCTTTCACATAGAAGGCAAAAGGAATCAGGCACGTTAACAACAACGGAAAAGTCCCCGGAGCGTTGAGGCGAGGCGTGGAGCAGCATACAGGAGGCAGGACACAACCACAATGCAATGTTTTTGTTAACAGCACATTGACACATTATCACCAAAAGCTCTCGAATCTCATTGACTTTCCAAGTTGGCATCTTCGTTAGCATCTTCTACGTGTATGACACTTCTATTTCATCTTGAGAAATTTGTATGTATTTGTTTCTTTTTCAGTTTTGCGTCCCAACACAAAAAAAAACGTCATCAACGTGCCCACTCACTCATGGTGAATCATTCGTATAATCTCCTACTGTGATGCCACATGGGTTCACTCAGACATTATCTAAGTTTTTACTGGGGGGCTAAAGCGGGAAGAGAAGTCAGATTGTAGCGTTCACAGTCCCTCTGGGTAATTTCCGGAGTTTTTCACGAGCTAAGTGCATGTCTGAAAGCCGCTTAAGAGATCCTCACAACCCCCCTTCACACAAACTTTTGTTTTTACACTTTTATACTTTTACGTTGAACAAACAAATTGAACATAACAACTACTGAACTGAATAAGAACTTCGGACAGAGGGAGGGTAGCTGCTCTCTATTTCTAGTCTTTGTGCTTATTTGCTTCATAAGGTGTGAGAGTATTCAGTATCAAATTTTGCTCTATGTTATATTTAATACATACATGAATGTAAAGAAGAAAGGATTGACTTAGAAGTGTGAAATCTCAAAAGACAAAAACAACGATAAGATAACATTGGCTTGGCTCTGTAAAAAACACTGAACTCTCCCTCCTCTGCTTTCCCACCAGTGGTCGTCTCACTTCACACCCATCAGTGGGAAGTAAGAGCTTTTTAAATCTGTACATCCACAGAGGAAAGAAATCTCAGGACGACACTTGCATCAGGTCGTAAAAAATGTAATGACTGATGCCGGCGAGGACATAAATGAGGTCCACCTTGAGCAAACAAGATGATTACAGTATTTCGAAAGGATTGAGCAAGTATTGTTTTGCAGGTGGAAATACAGCCCCAGGGCGACTGTTTCGCAACTATCGAGAGCTAAAAAGAAAACAGCGGTGTACCCTGAATTTAACAGGAAATATTTGAAATTGTCTATTAAATATTGTTGTATTGTATCATGTTGATATCTTGCTCAGGATTGAAATATGTAAAATGCAAAGGGAGTGAAGTGTGAGCGGGCTGCGTGTTTCATTAAGCCCAGCATGTTTCTGAAAATACTTTAAGTCCGTTGGGATTAAAAACAGGATGCGGACTTCAGTGTTACACAAACACAGTCGACTTAGGTAATGAAACGGTGTTCACGCCTATTTTGCTTTTGTCTGCGGAGGCTGCCATGAGAGCGACCACATCTGAGGCGAAGTTCCACACCTCTGCAGCGCCAGACCAGCGTGGGCGCATGGAGGCTGTTTAAAAAGGCTGTTTAAAAGCTAATGGAGTTTTCCAAAGGGATCAGAGTGAAGGTAGAGGGCGCAGGCTCGATACTTAATTCATTAATAAGCTGTTGCTCGACAGCGGTGCCAAGGCGGCTCTAACTTTTCATGGGATTTGAATTGAGGTTCAAAGCGCGAGATGTTTCTTCTACTGATGATTTTCGTCTTGATCCATTCCCCTGTTGCTGTAAGTACAAAACAATCAATACTCTTTTCATCATTGAAGATTTAAGAATGATCAAAAAACGTTTGTATTTGATTTTGTTGTTGTTGTTGCAGAATTGTCACAGCAGTGAGTCTGACAGTGATGAGGGAAGCATGAATTCTGATCACTCTAGCAGTGAGTCTGACAGCGATGAGGTAAGAATTGATTTCATCTTATCATCTATTAACGATTCATCTGATTATAACGAGACGATCTCGGTTATAAATGATTTCTAAAAGTATTTTAACATATTTATTTTGTCTTGCTGCAGAGGGGCAATCACTTTCGGCCCATTCCACTTCCTCCCTGGCCTTCCTTCCCTTATTGGCCTCTGTTTCCTGGTCTGTGGCCAAAGCCGCCACCCGCTCCCGTGCCACCTCCTCCTCCTCCTCCTCCACCCCCACCCCCAACACCGAAGACAAACCCAACCACGACCACAACAACGCAGACCCCCAAGACCACTGGTGTTCCCACCACAGAGACTCCACGAGGGGACAATGGTTAAAATTCACTCCTGGGATATATAAACATATCATATTCATGCTTTGTATGTTTGTTTTTTGCATTTTCATATGATTTTGATACATTGTGATTTCAATGCCCTGCATGTTTGAATCAGATTTTATTGACTTATACAGACATACAAATTAACCTGTTGGCATATTTTTACATTTCAGTATTTCCTCAGTAACTTCTCCACATTCTTATGTATCACTCTGTTAACGGGTTTCATGTTTGTCACTTTTCACATTTTGTAATCAGAACAATATCCTGTCGAAACATCTTTCATTTCATATCATTCCTCAGTCCATATAAAAATAGAAAGAATGCAGTGATATTTTGTGATTTGGAGGATATGCACACGAAGTAGAGACGTGTGTTTAGTCAGGGTGTAATTATGAGTTTTGCAGGAGGCTGGCGTTGGAGACCTGTGGGCGGATGCTGACGACATGCTGCTGTAATATGCATTCAGTGGGCTCACACATCAGCATCCCTGGATCAAGACAGATTAAGAAAGGGATGAGTGCTGAGCCTATAATACCCAATTCTCAGCTTCATCACTAAAGTCTGCCACACAGTGTTTTTTCATCATGACTCAGCCTCTTGACCAATAGTTTTATTCACTGCACCATCGACTCTTTGCCGCATTTATCCACCGAAACTTCTGCACCACAACATTTGCATTCTCACTGTCACCTGTTTCTTAATATACAACTCAATCATTTCATGTCTTATGTTTCTGTTTTTGCACAACTAATCATTATGAATGTAATTCCATTTCTATGTTCTGTGTTTGTAACGTCATTGCTACTGTATCACATGAAAGAATGTATAAATATACTGTGTATTCCAATATATTCCATATAAATACTGCACTGCAATGCATCAGTCCTTTTCTGAGAGCAACACGAGTAAAGAAATGAGTGTTCCTGAGTTATTTCAACACATGTAATCAGCCTTCTGAGTAAAAAAAAATCATTAAAAAGTAAAAACCACAAATATTGTTATCTAATGAATTGTCACCATGCATTTCATGGACATATGTCTCGTTCTTTTCTATCCACCACATTCAAACCTTCAGCTTTTACAGAGATTTAGATCCTGGACTCACAAACAAACAAACGTTTTTTTTAACCTTGAATAACGTTTACCTGACCATTTGTGCAATGTTGTTGACTTGCAGTCTCCAACTTGTTGTGCAGGTGCAGAAGATGTTCAAACATACTACTATGTGACAAGGCCATTGGTCTCTACAAGCATAACATAAAACTTATATATAAAATAAAATATGATGATAAACATATTAATCACAAGCAATACGATGAGTTTAATTGATTACTTTCCATAAAATATTAAATTATTGACCCTTTATGTTACTTATCTGCAGCATCTGTGTCTTTTTGTGATAAGACAGATGCAATATTGTGATAGACTGGGAGTGTGTCGTCCATCTTTATATACGGTATGGTAGGAAGATACTCCATAATATTCCATATATATTAAATGTAAACATTATACAAATATCATTGCATATAAAATGTAATATAAAATATTAATATATTATAAAATTCACAATGTAAAATATCTATGTACTACAATCGATCACTCTACTATATCACTGGTGTTTTATATTGTGAATGTGATAGCTGACTGAAGTACTACATTTTCTTCAGTTTCCCTATTCCTCTTTTTTTCTAAGTTAAATTTCACATTACATACATTTGCTGTGACCATAATTACAACAGTGAGACTCCTGACACACCAGCCGCACCCACAGGTAGATCTGAGCAACAGGAAAACCACACGGCCTGGGTTTCTCTGTCTGTTTATTCACCTCTGTAGACGTTACAGCATTATAATTGGAGGAAAACAGACAGTTCAGGGCAGTCGGTGGCTTTTCTTTGGTTTCTGACTGCGACATTCACACAAAAGGATTAGGATGAATTTGTCTGTTATTTTTTCTGACGTGTGATTGGTTGTTTGGCTCTGGGAGAAGGGCATAAGTCGGTGTTCCCTCCGCCGCAGTTTCATTGGTTTTACTATAAGTGCTCTCAGAGGACGTTTTTCTTATCTACTTTCATTGATCTTGTAAAATCGAATTAAAAACCATATTGATTTCGTTTTGTTTCTGGAAATGATTTCTGTGATGTTACTGTCATGTTTCACCATAATTGTGTCTGCAGTACCAGTGAGTGCACTCGTACTTTTAACACAGTATTTGAGATGTTTTATTTTTCTGTATCTTTATTATCTGACATTATATTTTTTGTGTTTTCAGGTCTACTCTAATGTCCTTCCGTCGATTCAGTCACGAGGAGGAGCCCGACGACTTCAGCCTGTTGAAGCCGCAAACCAGAAACCTGAGGCTCAGACTCAGCCCCTCATTGTGGAGCAACCTCAGCCTGGGGTTCCCCAGCAGCTGGGTCCTCAGAGTGGCCCCCAGCCCGTTCCCTCAATGCCGTATCACACCTGGTCTCCACAGGGGAACAGACTGATGACGATCCCCCTGCAGCACAGCCTCCATGGGCCTCAGCTTGCCAACCAGCCCACATTCCAGCAGGGGGTAGGACATAAAGAAAAAAAATTACAGCAAGATATATATTGTTATTACATTTATACTATTATTATAAATATTTTACACTTTATCGTCATTTTCTTAAATAATTAATTTTGTTTTCTTGCTGTTTTCAGGTTTTCCCCTCTTACGGATACTTCCCTATGTTCTCACCGCAGTACAGGAATCAGCTGGTAATGTATTATTAGGAAACACACCATCTGCGCTGTGTCGTGCTATAGACTGTAAAACCAAAACAATATTTTCCAACCACAACCCGGCCTGAAAGCTTTCAAGAGGAGGTCGGGGTGGTGGGGATGACAGGGTGTGGGGCAGGATTTTTTCTCCCCCGACACCTGCTGTCAACATATAGGGAAACAGACACAACCTGAAACTCTTTCATAACCATGTTGGGGAAATGAAGACTTGCAGACGTCTGATTTATGACTCTGAGATGAAAACATCTAATCCTGTTTTGTCTTGCATGTGATTTTCTGCCACAGGTGGTATTGCAGTTGTGATCCTCTGTGTTTTAATGACTGGTGTTGAGTGTTTAAAAGACTCAAGACTTCGTTTCAGTCTTTAGCCGATGCAGGAATATTGACAAAAACAGAAATTAGAATGTTATGTTTTTCTCCTCCAGCCGTCCTCCCCGTATGGATTCCCCATGATTCTTGAGGCACCTCCACCTCAAAGGCCCGCAAACCAACCTCCGATCGGCCAGGTCTTACCTGCACAGACTCCCTCTGAAGCTGCTCTTCCAGGAGGTGCAGCTCAGCCGGTGCAGCAGCTACAACAACAGGTGTCTACTATACCTTTATAAACCTGAATCTAACAGCACCGCTCATATGAGAATAAGAGTTTCTTCTTGAAAATATGGTCAAACTTAAAGAAAAGTAGAAGTTGCATGATACTCAGGCTACATTTCATCCACAGAATCACCAAATCGTCTACATGCTCCACCAACCCATGGTAAATACAAAATGATATTTTAAAAATAGTTTATGATCTTATGTATTTCCACAGTTTTCTTGCTGATGTCTTATTTGACGTGTGCTACTATTCTTTATAGAGCTCTCCACTTGGCGCTCTCAGCTCAGAGGAGCTTGAGGTACAGTAACACATCAGCCAAGATTTTTTATCAGTGCTTCAGCTTGTTCAAACAATCTGCTCGGTGAACTCAGTGATCCTACTGACGATCCAACTGTATCGTTCCCCTCTCCTCTGTTTCAGATGGCAGCTCGAATGAGCCAGCTGGGTATGTACGTGCCCACCATGTTCGCAAACCTGCCTGCAGGAGCTGTGCAAAGCCAGGCCACCGCCGGGCTCACAAACCTGGGACAGGCAGGTGTCGCACCAACTGTGGTTATGGCATCAGCCGGAGCCCCGCAGACACAGGGGCTGGCCGGCACTGGACCGCAGCCGAACGCTACCGGTGGCCCTGTGGGTTTGCAGAGAGAAGCGCAGGAGGTGGCCACTGCCCCGACATCTGTTCAACCTGAAGTCCAGCCTTCACAGGCAAAACCAAGTCTGAACCCATGTCCACATAACTCATAAAGATCAAATACATCACTAATGTATTAGTGATGCTCCTTTCCTTGGGTCTCTTGAAAGGCTCTATATGAATCCATGCTATTATTATTATTATTACTAATGAAAGCTAACAATGAACTTTGTCATATTTAACCTCTGCCTTTTACTAACTGTGATAATTGTTTTAGTTATTTAACGTCATTGTTTATTTGCTTTTTAATAAATATTTAATAAAAATGAACAGAAATAGATCAAACTTGAATGGGTTCCCCTTTTTAAACCCCGTGTATTCTTTATTTTATTCCATGGCTCAGTTTATTAAGTTCAGCTTCAGCAGAAACAAGCAGCGAGTAACACTGACATCACATGTAGTTGATATGATGAACATGCTGAACATCCAGCAGCATTAGAACTGCGGAGCTAATCCTAAACACGCCTGTTTGGAATGGGCTGTTTGTTTGACCTGTGGTGATGCATGTTGCAGCGGTTCTTTCTGAAACTGTAAAAGTGACGTACAGAAATTGAGGCGTGACAAGTAAAGACCGACTGCAGGACTCAGAAGCCACAGCTGCTGCACAAAGAGCTGTTCACCTGTTTAATAAACATTCAGGAGAACTCACATGAACCCTGCACTGGAGAACCAGTTGTTGTGAATGTGAATGCACCTGTCCCAGCTGCCGCTGTTACAGAGCTCTGCACTTCATTAGGTCATTTAAAATACGCATTGAAAAGTGTGAAGCTGACAAGATGAAGGGTCCTCGAGATATGCCTGACATATACAGACAGACAGACATTTACAGTTATATCAGGAATTAGTAGATTGATTGGGAATCATGTTTTCTGGCCACCTGATGTACTGTCATATTTCCTGGCATTTTCTGTTTTGGTCTCTATCATCTCCTGAGGGAAATGGCTGGTTCTGCAAACTGCTCTGCTGCTGTTTAATACTGGGTAGAAACAGGTAAACAGACTGGGACATAAAACCAAAACAAAAGTTGAGAAAAGGCTCCAAAGTGGTGGGTGGAACTTCGTAATTGCTTCTCTGACCTGCACATGATTTTCTTCACGACATCCCGATCGTGTCCGTACAATGAGACACATTTAAAACAGCCCTACAGCAGTCGTCTCTAAAAACAAGAGACGTATATTTCAGAAATGCTGTATGTGTGAACCTGAAACTGTTTCAGGTCGATTCAAGTCGAATGGCAGAGATGGTTCCTGCTTTTACTTTCTTTCCCAGTAACACTTTAAAGTAAGGGAAGTGGAACCATCGGTCGCCCAATCATCAGTGTGAGACATTTTCTCTCCGGTTAATGGGAAGTGCAGCACTTCAGTATCGCCACAGGCTCAGATACAGAGAATTTGAGTCAGGTATTTTCAAGCTGCTACCTATTCAATGTTCAGCTATTCAACCCTTAAAATGTCTAAAGTTTGAACTGGAATGAACAGGATATGTTGTAAAGCGATGCAGAAACAGTAATATAATCATATTCATCATCGTCAGCTATAATACAGTATATCACCTGAGGTATACTCCAGGTCTATGATGAGATGTGATGCTTTACGATGATCTTTTACAGCTGTTGTGTTAAATGTCACTTCCCTGGGTAAAACGTCAGTGATAATGAATAACCCCGTTGACCTATTTCAGTTTAAAAGATGTTGCAAGGAGCCGTTTCATTAAACACATCATCGAGAGAATAAATGTGATTTATGTGCATTTTTTGAGGACGGATTATGAGAACTCTCACTAAATGTCAGCTGCCAAATTTGACACTTCTTGGCGTAAAACCAATACCTGTCATATGTCAATGGTTTGCTCATCCTCGGTTTTCCCAGCAAATAAATAGGAGTAGATCTCTCTGCACTGATCACACTCCTCCTCAACAATCCTCCGGTGCTGGTGTGCTGCCAGGAAGGAAAGGTAATGTAGACCAATAATATCATGTCTCATGTTAAATATAAAGTGTTGCAGTGAATGCTATGAAGCATAACTTAAAATAAAAACTTGTTTTTTGCAGCTTAATTCAAAATGAAATTCCTCCTCCTCGCTGCCTGCGTCCTGGGGATGGCTTTATGTGCCCCTGTAAGGAAAACACTGTTTATTTCTAAATATTTCATCTCTAAAATATGTATCTTATTTCTCTCATACATACTAGTTTTGAGCACTGCATGTCCAATGCAATAACTGACAGATATAAATGGCTGGTCATGCACTTGTAGATGTTCTATTTTCCATTTTTTTGCCTGAGCACTGTCAATATTTATTTCCCTTGTAATTTACTGACTCAATTGTAAAGAAATAAATAGTTTGTGAGAATCATTTTCACACTGACCTTGGATCCAATGAAGCTGCAGCATTTTCTCCTGTAAATCTCTCCACAGCCGCAGATGTTCATGGAGTTTGACATCCGTCACGCTCCGGCTCAGGTACAGAAAGACACATTTTCAAATATCACTGAATAGGCTCTGTGCACAGGTCTGCAATTATCTGGTCACCACTGATGGTAGAGTCCATATAGCTGAGCCTTAATGGCACTTTTACTTGAAGTTGATGACTTGTGACCTTCTCTCATGTGAAGGTTTAATTGAATGTTATATTCACAGGCAGTCAAGGCCATCCCTGCTGGAGTCCCACTTGAAACTCTGGACGTTGTAAGTGAAAGTAAAGTTTATTGTTTTACAGCCTATTTTACACATATATCAAGTCGCATCAAGTCATGTTTTAAAACACCAGGACTCAACAAATACAGCTAAATATTACAATTGTATGCAGATTGTTTTGTTGATTGTTGTGAATTGAAAATGACATAAAATGAACTTTCCTCACGGTTTATAGCACAGTTATTATCTATCTCATGGATAAAAATAAGATAGAGGATGATTCAACAGTTATTGTGTATGCGCAAAGGTTTGTGCAGTATTCTATGCATAGCTACAATAATAATAAAGTCAACGTAAATGTGGTCTTTGGCCACGACCTAACCATGATCTAACCATGATCTAACCATGATCTAACCATGATCTAACTATGATCTAACCATTATCTAACCATGATCTAACCATGATCTAACCTTGACTGTTCTCATTTCCAGCTGCTCCCAGTTGATGCCCAGAGAAAGCTTGTTAGAAGACCGGTGGGTGACACAGTGGCTTGATATCTATATAAAAGTCCAGTATTTGCAGCTTTAATCAGAATTTAACACAATGAAAACCTACAATACCGTCAGAATCAACGACAATGTTTAGACTATCTGGGTTTGACAAAATGCACCTTTACAGACCACATGTAAACCACAGAGTAAAGCTGGATTATATGTGAAGCATTACACTTTTAACCACATGTGTGATTTCACTGCAAGGTCCGTGGTTTCATCAAGCAAGAGATTCTCGAGCCAAATGGCAGAGACACCGTAGAAATTGTGAGTGTCTGCAGGTTGTAGTTTCTGCGACAGAAGACCTGGGAGGTTTTACTGAACTGTCTCCTCTCCTCTTTCTCACCTCTTCATTTAGTTCTACCCGTTTGGATTTGACCTGCCGAAGGTTGCTGCTGCTGCCCCTGTCGCCCCCATCAACCCTGTTGTACTTGCAGCTCCTGCAGTGCCTGCAGCTCCTGCCGCTCCCGCTGCACCGGCTGCACCCGTCAAACCCATCGCTGCTGCTCATGCTCCCGTGAGAATATTTATTGATTTGCATTTTAAGCCATTTAGGTTTCTCGAAGCAGTAAGACTCGGTCGCAGCCAGCGGCAGAGCAATCATGTAAATGCTTTGATTGATTTGAAAGAACAATAATCTCAGCAGACAGCAGCAGGTAAGAAACTGAAGCAGCGGGTGAGGACAACGGGTTCATGCAAGTGTTGCGTCAGAGACACAGTCTGAACACTGTTTTCTGCTGAGATGTTGAGACACATCGACTCCTCAGCAGACTGTCCTCACTCCTGATTGGCTCATCAGAAACCTCTGTCGTTTCAGGCTCCCAAACCCAGTGGGGATGATGATGATGATGATGACGACGACTAGAAAAATTGGAGTCAGCAGGATGTGCATGTTTGTGCACACACAGGTGCACATACACACAAAGCACACACTCACATACTCTGAAGACACGTGGGGTTACTTTTTAATTCAGTGCAAGGTGGTGCTCTGCTGTTTTATGAAAAGATGGTGCTGTGTTTTCTATGGAAGAAAAAGGAGAACAAATGATATTTCTTGTGATCAATAAATATAAATGCCTTACTAGAGGAAATATGAGTGTGTATTTTATTTGACCTCAGTTAACTCCCTCTTCTCTGAGATAAGCTGTTGGAAATAACAACATGAAACATCTTTCCTCATTCACATCCTCTTCTGTATATCCAGTGCTTTCAGAAAGTAGTCAGGTCCGTTCTCATCCATCCGTTTATTTTCCATACCGCTTATCGGTCGTGGGGGACTGGAGCAAATCCCAGCAGACATTGGGCGAGAGACAGTTTAGTGTATCGTAGACAAAACAGAGAAAACAACACACTTCCTTTCACACCTACGAGCAATTTAGAGTCTCACATTATTGTAACTGTTTAGACTGTGGGAGGAAGCCGGAGTACTCAGAGAAAACCCACACAGGCAGAGGGAGAGCACACAAACACCACTCAGACAAACACCAGACCTGTTCCCTTTTTCACTTCTTGTTATGTTGCAGCTTTATGTTAATGACAAATCAGAATGTGGATTGTTGTTGCAAAGATATTGGTTTTTTATTTATCTTAGCATGAGGATGCAGCATTAAAAAACATGGGGGAAAAAAACATGCCTATATTCTTAGTTCACCTTAGAATCGTCATTTATTAGTTTCAAATGTTTGTAACAGGCATGTTTTGTAATAAGCTTACTTTTCTGTGATGTATACCTCGGTAAATCGGCTTTGGCTTCTCTACTGAATTTATTACAACTAAAGAAAAACACATCCACAGTGGATTATTCTAGCTCATACGTGAATCATTTCTAATGATCTCCCCTGTGAATACCTTGATTGTGTGTTCCTCTCTCCTGCTTTTCTCATTACTTTGAAACACAATTAACTTTCAAGTAAATGATGTAAAACTTGCATTATTACATTAATATAGCATGTATGTGTGTAATAGACATAACAGGGCATAGTGATGCACAAGTCTGATGCAAGTGGCGGCAGAGCGAGGAGCAAACAGTGCGAAGGCGTGCTCTGCTTCAGACAGTGTAATCAAACAGAGTCTGCTATTACACAGAAAGTGGATTTGACCACTGGTCATTTAGTAAAGCTGAAGACTAGACACCTGCACCTACTCATTGAACAACATCACTCCCATCCACTGTGATTGGCTCTCCGGCCAACTGGCACCGTATAAAAGGGCAGAGAAACTCTGTGGAGGATACGACTGGCATCACTTCCAACATCCATCCACCTCTCCTGTGCTGTTCATCTGTTTATTCATCTTTTCACTTTTTGCAAAAGGTGAGTTGAACACAAGTTCATGGATTGCTCCTCCACTAGGAAGCAGCCTTCCAGTGAGATTTTGATTGGATTTCTGTAAATTGTAATGATGCATTTTATCTCTGAAGGACTTGGACAATCTGCAAATATGAACCTGGCCATCATCTTCCTCTGTCTGGCTAGCACAGTCTCAGCTGCACCAGTGAGTTTGAAGAAAATGCTTTTTTTATTTGCTTCAGACCAAGTTCTGTTTGATTTCACTATTATCTAAATTGTATTTTCTGCCTCTCTATCTATTTTCAGTCAGCTTTTCATTACCTGAATCATTACACAGGATCCAGACCTCAGTTACCACCCTCTCAGGTAATGTATATACATTAAGAGTTGTTACATTTCTATAAAGTATAAAATAAATCACATTAGGTACTGTTAAGCAAGCAAAGGAGGCTCCTGGTTCGAGTACTAGTCGGCGGGGGGGGGGGTGTCTTCCTGTTTGGGGTTAGCATGTTCTCCCCATGTTTGTGTGGGTTTTCTCAGTGTACTGCAGCTTCCTACCACGGTCCAAAGACATGCAGATTGGGGATTAGGTTACCTGCAGACTCTAAACTGGTAGTAGGTGTGAATGTGAGTGTCTGTATGTTGGCCCTGTGATGGACTGGTGACCAGGTTGTACCCTGCGTCTCGCCACGTGTCAGCTGGGCTTCCCTCAGCTGTGACCCGCAAAGGATAAGCGGTATTATAATGGATAGATGCTTGGATGCATGGATGCATGGATGCATGGATGCATGGATGGACTGTTGAGAAAGGTCCAGTATAGAAACACACATGACCAAGCAGAACATTTTCTATGTGGAATCAATTGTGTTTTGACCATTTTGATCATTTTACATCCATCCAGATCCATCCCTTCGCAGGTGGTCAGCCTCTCCCACCAGCTGGACTTCCTGGTGCCTACAGTGTGGAACTGGTATGATCCATTATCTACTACTGCATATACAGCTTTTTGTCTCACTTCAATATTTATTTGTTCTTTTTAAATGAAATATTGCTTCGGTGGTACAGTATCTTATTGTAGTTTCTTCTTTTAAAGATTTATCCACACAGATTCCCTGGTGGTTTAGGTGGATCGAATCCAGGCCAGGTGAGTAAACCCACACATTTTACTGAACTATATCATATTGAATAATGCAGTAAAACATCAACTGTTCGTTTTTCTTGCATATTGTACTACAGTCCTACCATGGTTTCATCAAGTACTCCATTCCTCAGCCACCTGGCAGGCAGAGTGTGGAAGTTGTAAGTTTTTTCTTTTTTCATTCAGAATTATGATTGAAAAAACTTTTCTTCTCATATGTCCGGTACAATAAACAACAACTAGATAAATTTATATGTTTGTGTTTTTGCAGTACTACCCCTATGACTTTGCTCAGCAGAGGGTAAACATTTCAAACTTTTGAGATATTACACACTACATAGCATAAATATGAAATACTTTTACAGTACTAAATGAGTATTTTTGTTTCAGATAATCACAAACCTCCCACCGATGACAAACGTCCCTCAGGTAAAAAAAAAGACAAACTATCGACTCTAATTATCCATGATGCCCTTTAATGCTTTTTGTTTCGCTCCGGAAAAATGTTTTATTCACATCCTGAATTCGTTTGTTTTTTCCCACAGACTGTTCCCTTTGATTATCCTCCTCAGAATATTCCAAACATTCCCCAGCAAAACCTGAATGTGAGAGAAAATGTTCAGTAGATTAATTGCGAGTCTTTCTCAACTTCTCTCCCATTAAATAAAAACGTATTTTCTTTTTTTCAGATTCCATCATTTGATGCCAACCCTATGCCATCCCAGGATCCTCTGCAGCCTCTCCAGGACCAGCCCCCACAGACAAGCCAGGTAATTATCAATCTATATATCACAATGCATTCTACTCAAAGCTGTACTGCCAATGAATGTGTATACTGAAAATGTCACATGATTTGAATATATAGAAAATAGAAGATTTGCTTTAAATTCCTCATTTATCTTTGCAGATGCCAGCGAAGGTGTAAAGTCGATGAAGGAAACGAAAAGGAAGCACGACTTTTCCTTCCACCTTAACATCCAGACATGACCTTTACCTGATTAGGACTGAATATCTTTTTTATATATTCTTACTTAAGTTAACATAAAAATGCTATGATGATCATAAAATAGCTTTTTACTAAGAAAACCGTTGAAATAGTGAACCACATTATGATACGATCATCTGCATAGAATGAAACAGTTCTGAGGAATGATCTGCTTCATTTTGTAGTTGTCAAGATTAACAATAACTTATTGTAGACTTGTGTAAACCTTCAGCAGCCACCTTCCTCTGTCCACTGTCAACTGCAGGATTAGTTTTCACTAGTATTGTGGAAATGAGGCATCTTTAAAACGCTGCATTTTCACACTATTTAAGAATTATGCTGCATATGTTTAGCAACAAGCTTTTCTTCAATGTAATTTTCTTTTAAGAAATAAAGTCACATTTTCCAAGCAATCTTTTGTTATGCTGTCTTTCTAAAATGTGTTGTTCTAATGTGTTGTTTACATTCTTTTTTTTTTTTTAAATCAACTTGGAGACACTTGCTAGATGTACATTATCTTTTATGGTTATATCTCATGAAGCCATCCAGCCCAAAAAGGTTATCATCCATACCCTTGGATAGTGTGATATTATTTTAATGTTTAATAAGATCCATTTGGACGTAAGAAATCATTTGTCACAATTTGATACAAGGACATTTGTATCAGGAGGGGTTTAGTAGAAAATAAACTTGAGTATCATCAGCATAAAATAAAATCCATCTACCCATCCATCGTTTTCTATAAGGCTAAGTTTGATGTTTCAGACATCACTCTCCCTTGCTAGTCTGTCTAGTTCCTCCAGGGCGATCCAAATATGTTTCCAGGCCAGACAGGATATGTGATCCTTTTAGTGAGTCTTGGTTTTACCTTGGAGTCTCCTCCCAGTTGGGTGTGCCCAGCAAAAACCTCCACCGCTCGCTCTTCGCCACAAAAGTCCAGTATAACAGTCACTGATGCCCCACCAACCCATCTATCCTTCACCCACTCTGAACAAGAACCCAAGATACTTAAACTCCTTCAGTTGGGGCAGCCACTAACCCCCAACCCAGAGACAGCTATTCTTTTCTGGCAGAGAACTATGGCCTAGCTGAGTCTCATCTCATCCTTCACTATCTGCTGGAAACTGTCCCTGTGTGCACTGGAGGTCACAGTCTGGTGAACCCAACTGAACCACGACATCCGCAAAAAGCATTTGAAATAACTTGCGTTCATGAAACCTGTATACGGATAAAATGAAAACAACTGAGGGCCTCTGTTTGACCCCTGTGGAATACCACAGGTCAGAGAGCAAGGGAAGAAGAGGGACTATAGAACAAAAATAACTGTTTCAGTTGGAAAGCTATCAGATACATTATCGGGGTGAATACCACAGGTCTCTTCTCGGGTATAAGATTAAAACAGTCAGAGCCCAGCATATAAAATGCAGGTGCAGTTCATCATAAATAAAACCCAGCATACATATGTGGTTGAGTAAATTTCCCCACGGTGTCTTTAAAGAGTAAATACCATGAAGGAAAGCTATCTTTCTGATCCTGACTCCCCTGGGGACGAAAGCCTGTCACGACATGACTTAACCTTCGTCTCTTCATAGAGGATAAAACAGAGGCACAGGCGCCGTCCTGTCACGCTATGTCTCCTCTTCAGAAGTTTCCATCTCTGGAACTTTAGATCATATACATTCGTAACTTCTATCACTCACAGCGGAGGACATGTTGACAGCAGATTTAAAAGCTTTAATTACAAGCAATGACAGCAGGGATCTTGTTGTATTCACCCTGAGTCTGTGTGTGTGTGCGCGCGTGTGTGTACACGTTTTTTGTTGCCTCTTTAGGACCTTTGCGAGCATTAAAGGGATAGTTTAATCAACATTTTTAATTCACTGATTATCTACTCACCACTGTGCCGATGGCGGTGGTGGTTGAAGTGTTTTGAGTCCACAAAACACTTTTGGAGTTTCATTGGTAAACAGAGTTGCAGCCAAATCAAATACAGTTGAAGTAAATGGTGACAGATTCTTTAAACACACCCCTGTCTTTTATTGCCCTGGAACCAAACTTAAAACAACAAAAACAGAAGATGGCTTGAAGCTGACATATGCATGTGAAGTAATGACAGTGACTGAGTAGCACCTAGTTTGACTTGAGAATAATAATATCAAGGTATATATATATATATATATACCTATATATATATATATGACACATGTATGACATATGAGAGCTATATATATATGATTTAGGCTTTAGGGAGACATAGTGGTGAGTAGATGAGTGAATCTTCATTTTTGGGTGAACTATCCCTTTAACACAAACCTTATCAGGAGCATTAGACCTCATGGGGCACAAAGCTGCATCCTAATGAGACCAAACATAATTTCTGAGGTCCTGGTTAAGGTTAATGGTACGGTTCTTCACAATGAATGGAAAAAATCATCATCATGGAAAAGTGTTCAGTAGTTGGAATTACCACAGAATTACCACAGAGGAGGTTTCAGTACATTGGCAATCAGAAATTGTATTTTAGATCAAAAGAAGGCAGAAGACAATTGAGAGGATTGTGGTCCAACCAAGGGCACAGCAGGAAGCAGGGTAGGAAATGTAGGGGAAATGCTTTGCTTGAGAAGAGAGTTTATTTAATTTGCCCAGAGGATTCCTGTTGGTACATAATAATTAGTTTATTATTCAACATTTTTTCAGGCAGTAGAAAAAAGCGATCTCATTGTGTGCCAAGATAAGTACAAGTTTTACAGGACCATTAAAGAAATTGTTATCCCAGTGAAACTCATTAGCTCAGCAGGTTTGAGGCAAGAATGTCTAGAATACAGTTTTGCAGATTACTCAGTAAGTCTGATTATCTTACTTAGAATCACAAAACAAACCTACAATGTTCCAAATTGCTGTGATGAGCGGCCACACCAGCTAAAGCAAACAAGGATCAGTTCAGGTCAGACACCACAAAAAAGGTACTTCCCATTGAAAGTGTGTGTTTGTGTTTCCACCACACACACATACTGTACATTTCAGTGTTGAGGTAATTACTTAAATGTCCTGCTATTTCAAATACTCAAATGCAGTTCATATTATATTTGAGTGAAGTATCAAGTGTAAAATTCTTACCTACAAGTGAAATCAAGTTATATAAGTTCAAGTAATATCAGCATGAAAAAGTGTCCTGTCAGTGATTTATATATGATATCGTTGTTAGCACGACTATTTCAGAGAGTGAAGTCAGTGCTAGTTTTATTTACAGTTAGATTTAATGTTGTAGTTCCTAGCTGTCGGGTCAGGCCTCCTCTTAAGGGTCACATTGTAAATCCAGTGGATCATGAGATGATCAAGATGAGGAAAGAAAAAAGTAGGATCTGCTACATAAATGTATTCACCTGAGGTTTTGTCTCTAATCTATTGTTAGATCACGATTTATTTATATTTTAGATTATTATTTTTTTTAAATTGTACCATTCAAAGGCAAAATGACAAAAGCAAAAGCTTTAGTATCCCCTGGTTTAACAATGAAATGTATAAGGTATTCATCACACTAAAGATGGACAACATGACAGCTCTCCAAAAGTGAAGCCAAATCATCTTGATCGCTAACTAGTGGCTGGCTGCAGTATAGGTTATAAACCCTGCCTCCTCCATGTTAATGACTAGGACATGGAGCTCACTTAAAAGTCAAAATACACATTAAATACAAAGATGGTTTCTGTCAGCCACACAGTGATCACTACTGCGCAGACTCTGGCTCCAAATTTTATCTAAAGGACAAGATGGCGATGCCCATTCTACATTCTTATACAAGAGGTGGTACAGGTACAGGAAGTGGAGATGTGTCTTCTTTCTTTATATACCATAAGTTTGGAGAAGTAAATATATTCATGACATGATTTAGGCCGTAGGGAGTCTTTTTCAGATGTCGTATATATATATACCTTGATATTATTATTATCAAGTCAAACTAAGTTGTGCTATACTCAGTCACTGTCATTACTTCACATGCTTATGTCAGCTTCAAGCCATATTGTGTTTTCTTTTTTTGGTTGCAGGGCAATAAAAGACAAGGGTATGTGTGCGAAACCGACTTGCACACTGTGTAATTAACTATAAGAGGGGCCTTAACCCTGCATGCCTTTTCCAGTTTTGAAGTGTAAGGATATTTCTTCCAACACACAGGTCTGTGCGTTTCACTGGAGGTGATTGGCTGTCACGGGATGTTCCAGTATATAAATGGCTTCCATGTTGTGAAGAAGAAGTAGATTACCTTCCATCCCTGAGGAGAAACATTTTCAACCGCTGTCTGCACCAGGAAGAAAAGGTAATGGATCGTCAGATATAAGGAATTTCCGAATTGTAGCTAGAAACTTTATCCTGCATATATTAAAAGCTTCTGTAGTAATATTGTTGTCCTTTAATTTAGTCATTTTTTACAATATTATTTCATTTATTTTTTCATATTTTTATTGCATCTTTTCCTTATTCTCATTGCTTCTTTCATTCTTTTTAATTATTTCAAACATTTGTAATTATTTCAATATGTCATATGATATGTTTTTGTCTAGACTGATTCATGATGAAGCTGCTGGTGATCATGTTGTGCCTGCTGGCCACTAGCTTGGCAGCCCCTGTAAGTCTTTCCTCCTTTCTCTCCGCTGAATAATCCATTTTTAAATATCTAACCTACACACAACACTACATCCAACAACACTTTTCTCTTTTGGATTATCACACAACACTGTTTTCTCTCCGTCCTCTCTTAATCCACAGGTCCCAGGGAGTGAAAGCAATGAGGTAAGAGGTCATCTGTGTTTGTTTTTCTGTGAAGTCTGTGTCTGTGGATGCTTCTGTCTGCCTCGGCATGTCGTGCCATGTTTTTGTCATGTCATCGAATGCGCGGTGTGATGGGAGTCTGACAGAGAGCAAATAATTTTCTTAATTGCACGAGCATGCCTGGAGACGTCTGGTATTTCTTCAGCAGGTTGCAGCGCATGCTAATGAGGCCCTCAGGTGGATGGAGATGTACAGGCTGTACCAGCAGCAGGTAGAAGGGATTCAGCAGTATCACCAAAAGAAAAAAGAAAAATTAAATTGAGAAAAGATAGAAGTAGAAAATAAAATAAATCATCTGCTTATCAATCTAGTTAGTTTGGCATTAATCATTAATCTGTATTTTCCAGGGAGTAGTTGGAAACCCCTTCCTTCCTGCTGCTGATGCTCCTGTAAGTCTATTAATGTTGTGAGAATCAGGAATAAAAATGTTTGAAGTGGTGATCACACATACAGCACAACACTACTTTACATTACAGCAGCCAATTCAAAAAGAGCTAAATGAGTTTTACTGATGCAGGCTGCTGCTGCACCAGCTTCCCCAGCTGACGTTGCCCCTGTGGCTCCTGTGGCGGCTGAAGATGCATCAGAGGAGGAGACAGAGGTGAGAAGGCACCTTTGTATTGTAGGGCAGAGTTTTAACTCTACCTACTGTAGGGCTGTGGGTAAAGCAAGAGCATGGACACCATCCATGTTTATTGTCCAAACCCAATAACGTGGGACACCTGAAACTAGCACCGCCAATGTTAAACCGCCAATGTTAAACGTCGCTCACATTGCATGCATGTAAGGTGCACCACATAGTTCCAGATCTAAACCAAGGAGCGTGTTTACCATTTGTAACTAGCATTAATTAAATCATGTACATTTTCAAACATAATGCTGAGGAGAATGAAGGTAATCTATAAAGTAAAACAAAACAAAAATCTAATTTTACAATATCACACTGAAGAGAATATTGTTCTTTCACTCTTAACAGAGATTAACTGTGTCTGGAGGGAGAAATACAATTTTCTTCGGTCCACTTTGTGTTATATTCACTCTCGCTAAATGTGCGGTTGAGGCTACTTGTGGATCAAAAACACACGTCCTCCTGCTTCACTGTATTCAATCTGGGAGCTCTGCCTTAGAATCAATGTGTTTGTTTCTGCTACAACAAAAAAGTGTGAAAAACGCAATTATCTCTTATCTTGATCATTTTACCTGAATTTTATTTTCAACTGAATTCTGACTGCAGACGTTATGATTTATCATGGAACCCGGGGAAAGAACTAAAAAAGATGACTTCACTTGGTAACACACAAAGGACTGGAGATTTGTCAAATCAAAATGATAAACTGACAGTATAATAATATTTTTTTGTGATATCAATTGAAGTATATATTTTACTTGGTAAACAATTTTATTTTTTGCATGTAGGGGAAGCACAGGTGATAATAACATTAATAATGGCTCTGTTACGATCAAATGTCTCACAAAATAATGATGATGTATATCCACAATACCAGGACCCTGAAACTGAAGCAAAATTTATTTGACTGCTTTTACCTGTACTTCTTGTTGATTGTATTTGTCCTTTAAAAAGAGAGCTGATTCACTTAAGTTGAAACTTATTGCATCAAAATGATCAAGTCTTATCTGGGGAAACAAAAGTTTTCATGCTCTTTTCACTTTTATAGTAGCAGTGTACTGCACGTTGATAAAAATGGGAAACACACAGGAGAAGGATTTGAAGTTGAATAAGGATCTCATGACTCTCCAGTGATCTTTCAGTAATGCTGGACCCTACTTTTCCTTTACTGGAACTAGTGGGATTTCTCGTTTGACCTCTCTGACCCCTGGTAAATGTCTTCTAAACTTTATGCCAACTGTTTTCATACAGGGCCTCTGTGATCTCCGAGCAAAAGCTTGGAGGTGTCACTTGAATAGTTTTCTCACACTTTTCAAAGCTCCTCTGGAGCCACAAAAGACTTTATACATTTGTGCTCACAGGCCGTGTTGTGCTTTTCCAATCCAAATGTCCTTCAGCCAATATCAGCTTGGATTGGCTCCAGCCCCCCAGTGAAAGGATAAGTGGCAGATAATGGATGGATGGTTCTGTAAATAGACAAAACTATGTGGACTGTCTATGTATCAACTCTGAGTCATTTCCTTTCTATTTCTCATGCTCAGGAAGGGGACCTTGCTCCCAAAGCTGGTGCACCCGCTGGTGCTGCCCCTCTGAACTCTGACGAGGAAGAGGAGGCTGAGGAGGTGGAGGCAGCTGAGGCTGAGCCAGCTGTGGTTGAGGCAGCACCAGCAGAGCCGGAAGCAGTGGACCCTGCAGCTGCTGCTGAGCCAGCTGTGGTTGATGTCCCTGTAGAGGCTGCACCAGTTGATGCTGCTGCCGTTGATGCTGCTGCGGTTGATGCTGCTGCGGTTGATGCCGCTGCGGTTGATGCCGCTGCGGTTGATGCTGCAACGGTTGATGCTGCTGCTGTTGATGTTGCAGCTGTGGATGCTGCAGCTGTGGATGTGCCTCCAGTCGACGTGGCCCCTGTTGACGTTGCCCCTGAGGTGGCTGCAGATGTGGCCTCTCCTGCCGCAGCCGACGTCCCTGCTGACGCTGGTGCCGCTGATGCCGGCGCTGCCCCGGTGGCAGCTTAGGTTGCCACAGCTGGAATGGAAGCAGATCCTGCTGCAGTGTCGTTACCTTCACCTCATCTCCAGCCTAAGTGCTCCTCTTTTAGCAGCTAAGACAGAAGCTGGCAGGCAGCAGAGAAAAGCTGTGACATGCTTAAAAGAGACTATCTAGCATACAGTATATGCGCTTTGTGAGGCAAAACAAGTGTTTTCACTTCAGAATTGGACAATTAAAGATTGTCTTTGTAATCTTTTGTCTTTCTTTTATTAAAATACTTTTTGCAATACTGTGCTTCAGTTGTGATTAATTAAACCTGGAAACATTTAGATGAGGATCATACAACTGTAGCATTCTCAGTTTAAGTCATCCACATGTCTCTTCCTATATTTCTTATGTCTCTCTGTAGCCGACTGTCTTTATTCATTTGTGGGGCTCATGCAAGGAAAGCACAGGCATCACAATGAATTTCAATAAAATACCAGGACACTGACACTGAAGCAGCAGCGTGATTCTGAACTGATGCTCAGTTCAAGTAGACGCTGTGTTTTCACAAAACTACAAACACCACATCAGCCAACAGGGAGAGCCACACAACCACAGGACGTGAGTCGAGAAGGATCTCCTGGTATTAAGCTACAGCACTCAACACTGACAGAGGGTTGGATTTAATCTCACCTGTCGTGATTCTTATTCAAACAAAAGGAACCGGTGCAGCTGATCTGAAATCTGTAACACCCGGCAGCATCTAATAGGATCAGGGCTGGATATGGCTGAGAGTGCTGAGTGAGCAGGAGATGCTAGTGTGTGTGTGTGTGTGTGTGTGTGTGTGTATGTGTGTGTGTGTGTGTGTGTGTGTGTGTGTGTGTGTGTGTGTGTGTGTGTGTGTGTGTGTGTGTGTGTGTGTTTGTGAGAGCAGATCAAATCCTCTGCTGTTCCACTCTCTGCCAGTCAGGAAAATTCAAGCGTGTTGCAGTTTAAAAAGAAAAAGTGAACGCTGAATGGTTTCCAGTGTTGTGGATCCGCACTAACCAGTTTATTGAGGTTCGTCCAAACTACAGTTGACAGTTTATCTCTCACTGCAGTGGACAAATAAAGCTGGATGAGTGACTTTGCTTCACCTCTTCTCAGCCAAGTCTAATCCACAAATCCTTATCAGGGTCACTGAGACTCTATGGCACAGTTAGTCAGACTCAATGCTTGTAGGTGTCTGGCAACATGTTGATGTTATTTTAATTAGCATCTGATAATTGATGCTATACATCTTCTGCTGCGGTGAGAGGCCAGTTTCCAGATCCTAAAAGAAAACTACAGGAGGAGCAAAGAAAAATGTGCTTTACGTCACATTAACGAGAGGAAAAGGTAAGTTCAGTCAGAGGGAACGACATTTTTGAGAAGGAATCTTTGTAGCCCCACATGTTTATAATACAATTGTTCTGAACTGATTTGTTGAACGTAACCTCTCATGATGTCTGGTTACTTTCACACAGCTGTCTTTAAACAAACACACACACAGAACCAGATGTGTCAAACAAACTATTTTACATTATTTAAGGGGTTTTACAGAGGGGGACATTACAGCAGATGTGACGTGCATGAAGATCTATGAGCTGAAAGGCAGGACAGATGTGGAGTGATAAATGAATCTATATATTTTGTTGATTTTATTTTGGGCTTCTGTAATATCAGACTGCAGATGTATTTCAGTACAGTTTTAAGGGAGGATATATATATATATATATATATATATATATATATATATATATTTATATTTTAACTTTTGTTCCAATCTGCAATGAGATATTTGACGCGGTACAATTTTACAAGACGAGAATTTTATTTGCTACGTTTCTTATGACACTGGAAATATGGTCTTAAAAAATTCTGTCTGACAAACTCTGTAATACAGTGATTTTTTTCAATCATTGACTCCTGCAGGTTTTTTCTCAAATGGTTAAGTCAGAAAATGTTATGCTAACACAAGTTTCTAGAGACCAACAATCTTTTCAAATGTCTTTTTTTGATCTATCTATCTATATACATATATATAAATATGTATAATAAACTGTGGCTCCCCTGCAGCCCTCATAGGTTAAACTGTGTCGATGATGGGTGGATGGATGATGGAAGGACAATAGACTGACTTCTGGATGTGAGTGAAGTCTCCACCTTATTTCCATCAGATCTGCTGCCATGACCACCCCAGCAACCCATCACCACCTCCCCGTGCCGCCTCACCCTGCGAAGCAAATCACCTCTAACAGCAAAGAGGACGAGATGTAAGCGGAACCTTCAAAGCCTCAGACTCAGCTGTCTCCCTCATTCAAAGAGAGGACGCACGGTTCATTAATGAGATACAACAAAGTACGGCTGGTCATTAATTAACTCTCTGTGTTTGTTCCAGACCTGCGCTTCAACCAAACGCTCACTGTCTGCTCAATGTGAACAACAGCAACAACAGCGAGGAGTAAGTACAATAATGGGGTCAAACGGTGATAAGTGAAGCCCTGGTTTCTATTTGATGTTTTAAAGTCACTTCAGTGAGGCCCATTACTGAAGTGACTTTAATTAATGTGCTAATTGTTCCTGTTCCAGGGAGAAAAAGAAAAAAAGGAAAAGGAAATAAAAGGGAATAAAGAGTAATTATGTCCTGATGAAAAGCTTTTCGCGGGGTGAAGGATGTTTAATGTCCTGTTTTCATCAATGCACCAATTGTCATTACAGAAAGAAGGAGAATGAGGAAAAGGAAAAAGAAGAAGAAGAAGAAGAAGAAGAGCAGGAGGAAGACAAAGAGGAGGAAAAGGAAAAGGAAAAAGATGAAGAAAAGGAAAAAGAAGAAGAAGAAGAAAAAGAAAAGGAAAAAGAAAAAGAAGAGGAAAAAGAAAAAGAAAAAGAAAAGGAAAAGGAAAAGGAAAAGGACAAAGACAAGGACAAGGACAAAGACAAGTAAGTGCATAATTTAGAACAACCTTTCAAGTACTTCATGCTCTCAACTATTTAATTAACTTTGTCTTTTCCTCTTTAGACCCAAAGAACTGTTTGTCATTAATCCTGCTGGGAATCTCTATTACCATTGGCTGTTCATCATCACACTGCCAGTCATGTACAACTGGACCACGATCATAGCCAGGTAACATCTATAATCAGTGATTCCAGTTATACACTTTCCCTGCAGGTTAAATGTTCATAGTTTCAGCCTCATTGAGTGTTATTCATATAAAATCTATATGGGAGGCTGATACATATCATTGTGATTTTAGCAGTGAGCTGGCTTAGTGCAGGAAATTATCTTCTCTTTGTGTTGGTTCAGACTAGTAAGATTGGCTTCACACCAGCTGTAACAGGACAAAATGGAGTAGGTGCTCAACATTATGAATTCAACCAAACACACTGCTGGTGGCCTTCTCCTCTCCAGGGCTTGCTTTGAGGAGCTGCAGGACAACTACTTCATTTACTGGATTGTTTTGGACTACACCTCCGACCTGGTCTACCTGGCTGATATGTTCTTCAGGATCAGAACAGGTAAAAAAACAAACTGACACAGGCTCAAAGTATAGAAAGCTCAACTGATGAAGTTTCTGGCTGCTGTGCTTGTTCGTCATGTTAAGTCTACAAAGAAAAAAGATACCCCCCCCCCCCCCCCCCCCCCCCCCCCAAACATAATTTCAGTGTAAGTGATGGAGGATTAAGTCCACAGTTCTTGGCCTCTGCAAAAATGCACTCTAAAGTTCAGCAGAAGTAAATATGAGCCCTGGAATTTAAAGTAAGTTTATAAATGTACCTCTTTGTGTGACTGTCACTGCAGCTCAGCAAGGAAACACTTTCAAGGAGAAAAGAAACTCAGACAGCTGAAGCCAAATGTATTGTGCACAGTTTGTCGTGAACAAGAACCATGAATTGTGTCACACATTGCTTACACTGCACTTAAGTAAATGCATCGCATTGACCCTTGATGGTGAGCGTGCCCAACACTTGGTGCTGACACAGCAATCACTGTTCCATGCGTGGGACACAATGTGCCAGCCTTGCTATCAATGCTACAGAAGTACACAGGAAATACAAATCTCAGCCAGATGAAACCACAGCCGGTTCACTATTTGTCTCTGTCTCCTTGTTTTTCGCAATAATGTTTGATTTGATTGGCTAGTGTCTAATTTCTTTAAGCCCTATGTGATTGGCTGGTGCGTCCACTGTTGCATGAAAAGATGACCTTACAACAGAGCCCCAATGCAACACATGACTTCACCACGTTCAAAGTGAATGAGCAGCATTACAATGGAGGCCTCCAACCCATATGTGTGAGTCCAGTGTCATAGGTTATAAACTGAAACTGATCGTTTCACAGCAAGGTTTCACAAAAACAGCATTCAGATCTGTTTTCATGTAGTGTTGTAATAAAATGCACTTTAAATATGCAAACCCAACCTTTGAGCACTTGAAACATTTTGTTTTACAGAACTGACAACATCTCCCATCTTGGATTTATCGCATCGTTGCATTTTTACATTTGAATTACAATGAGACACTGATCATCAGAAAATAAGGACTGATTACAGCTCAGACTAATTTGACTAAAATGTGATAAAAAATAAAACACTAAATTATATGAGTGCTGACATTCTTTGAGATACCTTAATCATCACTCACGCAGCATGAGTTTGAAAGGGTGATTATCTGCGTGCAATCAGGGGGCGTTTACAGCAGTACTAGGGAATACTTTTGGGAGGAACTTTTACTTTCTCTGGAACTTTAACTTGTATAAAACTTATGGTGTGTCTACGAATTTGCACCTCTTTACATGCAGGTTACCTGGAACAAGGTCTGATGGTGAAAGATGAGAAGCTGCTGCGGGATCGCTACATGAGCAGCTTCCAGTTTCGCCTCGATGTTGTCTCCGTGCTGCCCACAGACGTCTTCTATCTCTTCCTGGGCTTCAGCTACCCGGAGATCCGCCTCAACAAGCTGCTGAGAATCGGGCGCATGTTGGAGTTCTTCACGAGGACAGAGACCAAAACCAATTACCCCAACATCTTCCGCATCGGAAACTTGATCATGTACATCCTCATTATCATCCACTGGAACGCCTGCTTCTACTTCTCCTTCTCCAAGTCTATTGGTTTCGGGGCCGACGACTGGGTTTACCCGGCTCTGGATGATCCAGAGCGGCCTGCGTTTGGACTGCCCATGAGGAAGTATGCGTTCTGCCTCTACTGGTCCACACTGACCCTGACCACCATCGGAGAAATGCCACCACCAGCTCTGGACTCAGAGTTTTTCTTCCATGTGGCCGACTTCTTAGTTGGAGTCTTGATTTTTGCCACAATTGTAGGAAACATCGCCACCATGATCTCCAACATGAACGCTGCCCAAGCCCAGTTTCAGTCCCGAATCGACAACATCAAGCAATATATGCGGGTAAATGGCCTTCTTTTTTCCATTCACATTTTGAAACAGAATCATGTTAACTGTGTTTTTAATGTGCTTTCTTTTCATCGAAAGGTTCGAAAAGTCAGCAAGGAGCTTGAGCTGCGAGTCATCAAGTGGTTTGACTATCTGTGGAACAATGGTAAGGCGCAGGATGAAAATGAGGTGCTGCGGTACCTTCCAGACAAACTAAAGGCTGAAATTGCCATCCAGGTCCACATGGCGACGCTAAAAAAAGTTCGTATTTTTGCCGACTGCGAGGCTGGCCTGCTGATCGAGCTGGTGCTCAAGCTGCGGCCTCAAGTCTTCAGCCCCGGAGACTATATCTGCAAGAAGGGCGACATCGGGCGCGAGATGTATATCATCAAAGACGGGAAACTGGCAGTCGTTGCAGACGATGGCGTCACGCAGTTTGTTGTCTTGGGAAGTGGCAGCTATTTCGGTGAGATCAGCATCCTCAATATCAAAGGCAGCAAAGCAGGGAACAGGCGGACAGCCAACATCCGCAGTATCGGATACTCAGACCTCTTCTGCCTGTCCAAGGACGACCTGATGGAGTCTCTGACCGAGTATCCGGACGCTAAAGGCATGCTGGAAGACAAAGGCCGGCAGATCCTGATGAAAGACGGTCTGATCGAGCTGGACCCCGCTAACATTTTGCCTGAGGTGCAAGAGCTGGAGGAGAAGGTCAACAGATTGTATAACACTATGGATTTGATGCAGACCAAGCTGAAAAAGATTCTGGGAAATTACATGAGCGCCGACAAAGCTCTGAGATACCGCATCACAGACCTGGAGCGCCTGACGGGAGAGGAGGTGGAGGATGAGGATGACGAGGAAGAGGAGGTAAGAAAAGACGAGAAGGCGGTGGAAGGGGAGACGAAGGAAGAGGAAAAAGCAGAAGAGGGGGAGAAAAAGGAAGACGAACAAAAAAGTGAAGAGGAAAAAACAGGGGAAGCTAAAGATGAAGATGGAAAGGGTGACGAGGCAAAAGAAGAGTGATAAAGCCTTTACAGCAGAGAAATAATAACCGACAATTCTCAAAAAAATATATCATGTAGCCACAAATGATTCTTTCTTACTGAACTTGCTATTTAAGACTGATTATTAAAACAAACTCTAGAGATGGACTGAAATACTTGCTGGGACTTAAAGGGCTTTTCCATTGAATGCATATGTATATTGTGAAATTAAAGTATTGCCAATGACAATAACTGACATTGAGTTCAAATAAAGTTTTGGCGTCATTTGTCCTTTATGTTGAATGGTAGTTTACGAGATATGCACAAGTCATGTGCTGACAAAGCTACTGCTGTTCCCAGGCCTGCAGTAATCACTGCTGGCCACACGGGGATAGTAAAGGATTAGCAGGTGAACACATGACACACTGTCACTCTGTAGTGTGTGTTAGGAGTCATGGAAGCCTTGAAAAGAACTTCAGAGGCTCTGCGGCTGCTGCACACTCTGAGAATAACTAATCAATAATCAATCAATCAATTGTAATGGGGTGAAAAAAAAGCAGATTGAAGGATAAAAGCAAGAAAAGTAAAAAACTTGGGGGTAAGTGAGTAGGGAGGTGGTTAGCTCAAATTTGACCTAGGTCAGATTTTGCCTATGGTCATTGGGAAGGATGCTCCAAGTTGTAGTGTAGCACTGTGTACCACTATGTCTTGTTTTGACCCACAACAACGCACAATTTGGTCCTTCCTCAATATTTGTCACGCACCAGTTGCACGTTGGTTGTCCAAAAGAGACTTGAGAACGGATATAACACATTTATTTTTCTCACAGGGAGATCACATGATTGTCGGTTTTCCACTAAACTGAGAGTATGAAACTCAAACCAAAGGGAAGAGTTCCTACTTATTTATTCTGTAGAGAGACACCGCTGAAGATTTCTTCCATTCAAATGTGTGGGTGTTTCACATCCAGTAGGTTGGACACATACATTACCGCCACACGCTTTTATCCTCTCAGCCGCCATGCACGTGACCATTTATCATCTCTTGTGTTGCTTTGGCCACTGATAACCAAGTGGCACCAGCAGGTCCACGTTCACCAGCCCTGATTCGTTAATCAAGGAATTGATATCTGCTCGTCTGAATACCTGACACAGAGGTGGAGGTGATTTGTTGGCTCTCGTGCTTCAACTTTCTGTCATTCTCTGAATTAACAGTGACTGTGTGTCTCATTCTGCAAGTAAAACAATGTCTTAATTAACGAGGAGAGTATGAGAGCAGATGGTGTGTTTTGCTGCAGTGCATACAAAACAATTAACAGTAACACATCTTCACATTAGAGCAGCTAAGAAAAGAAAATGTGGCATTTTGTTGCTTGATAAATGATCTTTTCTGTCAGTCAATGAATTGTTCAGGTGTAACAGAGTTAGAAATGTACTTTATTTATTTTTATTTAGAATTTGTATTTGTGAATTTTATTAGTTATTTTACTTTATTAACGATTACCTGCGGAAGTGACCTTGCTGTGCGTCACCTTTTGTGTTCCTCCGAAAGCTTATACTTCCTGTCAACCCCTCCCCCCCTCAGTGTTGTTTTACATTACTGAGGGTTTAAGAACGGAGATGCAGCAGGAGGTGTAAAATAACCACAGCAAAGCAATGTGTTTTTACAGGTGAATAAAAAGCTGGAAACCAACCCCCTGAGTCATTCATCCTTGTGGCCAATTCAAATCCGTTACACTGGTGCCGTGACCTTTTTGGATCTACAGATCAGCTTGATGCTCATCGCCGCGGATGCTGTGCTGCCGTCCTGATCTACGTTTCAAGATTACAGTGTGGTCAGATCTAGAAAAGACTATTGTTTAGGGCATGTGATTTAAATATTTTTTTTTTTTCTCTCCTCCAGTGAGTTGACAACTGTTTTTGTTGTTAAATAATTTGTGTACTTTTTATTTACCTACTTTTATGCTCTATTTTGGTTCTGGTTTAATATATACAACGCAAGTACATTTAATGGTTGAAAGCAGCCGCTGAAATAACAATGGATGAATTCGCTAGTCCTCGTCTGCCAAAAGGTAGGGGTGTGTGGCTCAGTGACATTGCTGGCAGTAGGAATGTGGGTCATTCAAAGTTCTTAACTGATAGTTGTGCTGATACAGGGTTAGGTCAGAGCCCAGGTTGCACTCCCGTTAGTGGGTTAATGAGGGAGGGACCCCAGACTTCCACTCCTAACAGTAATGTTGATGCAATGCAAAATCTCACAGACATGGTGGGGCAGTTAGGCGCTCAGATTGGTGAGTCCATTGTTGCAAAGTTAATGTCAGCTGGTGTTGTTAACTTGAATAGTGACGGCCAGACAACTACTAACACCCAGAACACACACAGTGACGTTACCAGACATGACCTCCCACGTGTGACAGTCCATGTTAAGTCGGATAAAGGACTACAGACATTCAGAGGTGACGGCACTGACAAATACTCGGTCGACGACTGGATTGACTTGACTAAAACTCACCTCAGAAAGCAAGAGATTCCTGTTTGTGACCAAGCAGAAGAAATAATGTGCCATTTGATGGGCAAGGCAAGAGATGTTGTGAAGATTGCTTTGCGTAGTGATCCTACAATTCATGGTGAACAAAAACCTGAAATAATGTACGATGTTCTTCTCCAATATTTCAGTGATGCTCCCTCGTGTCTCCCTCTCGCAGATTTTTACTCCACTCTGCCCAAACACAGGGAAAACCCAGTCGACTACTGGATAAGGCTCAACAAGGCAGCAGACCTAGCACTTGAGGGCCTGCGCAGACAAGGGAAGCGGACAGAGAACATGAATGATGAAGTGGCTCTCATGTTCGTCAAACACTGCCCTGACCCAGAGTTATCCTTTGCCCTGAAATGTAAGCCAATCCATGAGTGGACCCCGCGTGATGTTCAGCTGAGGATTGATGATCATCAAAGAGAACTAAGAGCTAGTGCTAGAGCCACTGGGGCTGTGCAGCTAAAAAGCCATTTAACCACTGTTGATTCTGAGCAGCCCAGCCCATCACCGGCAAGTCTGGCAGTAGCTGAGCAGTGCCACACTCCGGGTTCCCCTCCTTTCCCTCTCCAAGCCCAGCATCATGTGTGTCATGTTCCTTGTCCCTCTCCAGCGTCTCCCCAAGTTATATGTGAATCCCGCCATGCTTCAGGTCATGCCTCTGTACCAGCTGTGGCACAGAATCTCCAACAGTCAGAGGAGAGACTTCTCATTCAAATGGCCAACATGTTTCAGGAGATGATGGACAAGATGCAGCAGCGGAGTAATTCTCATCAGTTTCAAGGTGGGAGGTTCCAGCGTACTTCTCGTGACCGGCGCTCCAGAGAGGCGGCTTGTAAAGTCTGTAATGACGTCAGCCACACAACCATTTCACACTGCATGTCAGAGAGACTGTGTTTTGCCTGCTTCGCCCCTGGCCACAATAAACTGAATTGCCCTGCCAACAAATCCTCTGAATTCCAGGCTGAGGAAAACTAGTTGACCTGTATTCTGAGGGAGGCAGTACAGGTCGCACCACAGACTCCCAAACAGTTGACGTGTCTGATGCTGAGACAGTTTACACGTCTGTGAAAGGCTCATGTAATGACTCTGAAGTTGTTGTGTTTCAGAATATTCACAGAGTGGGCAGTAGTGACAGTCTTTTCTACACGCCTGTGACGATGGGTGGGACAGTGACAATGGGTGGCATGTTGGACAGCGGTTCAATGGCATGCAGTATCAGTGAATCAGCCGAGATGAAGCTGAGGGAGGCCGGAGTGATAACTGACCACAATCAGATTGATGCGAATGTAGTCCTTGTTGGATGTGGGGGACTTCGTGTTAAGCCCAAGTGTGCCTTCGATGTGGAGATGGAAGTGTATGGCTGCAAAATGTTGGTTCCTACACTTGTTGTCCCAGGACAGCATGATGAGCTGATACTAGGGACCAATGTCATAAAACATATCCTGCACCAGTCTAAACACTGTGAGTCTTACTGGAGTACGGTGTCCAGCCCCTGCTCAACAAGAGACCCAGAGACTGAACATTTCCTGTCTATGCTCTCTGGTCTGAATCCCTGGAAAGGTGAAACTATTCCTGACAAGGTCGGTACAGTCAGGTGTAACTCAGCTACCTGCCTTGAGCCTGGGCGTGAATATCTTCTCTGGGGAAAACTACCAAAGAACACTGCTGTTTCCCTAGGCAGCACCGTCATAACAGAACTTACATCATCCCGCTCAGCTCCTAGAGGTGTTTTGGTCGCAAAGATGGTAACTCAGCTGTGGGGAGACAGGTGGGTCCCACTAAAGCTCATCAATACATCTGACAAGCCTGTACGGCTGAGGCGCAATGCAAAGTTGGCTGATGTCTACCCCTGTGTAGCGCTTGAAGACATGGATGTTGCTGAACCTTCGGGTGTTCCCCTTGTCAGCTATACCCAATCAGCTATGCCACCCACTGCTGATGTGAAAAGTTCTGTAAAAGACAAGCTCAGGTCATTTGGTCTCAGTACTGTTGACATTGAGTCATGCGAAGTGTCAGTGGACTGTAAGAAGAGGATGGCTGACCTTGTTTTGCAGTACGAGGATGTCTTTTCGCGTCACAGTCTTGATTGTGGGGAGGCGAAGGGTTTTGTACACCGCATACACCTGTCAGACAGCAGACCTTTCAGGCTCCCCTACAGAAGGGTACCCCCTGGCCAGTACCAGAAGCTGCGCCAAGTACTGAGCGAGATGGAGGAAAAGGAAATCATCAGGAAATCAACCAGTGAATATGCATCGCCACTGGTGCTTGTGTGGAAGAAAAACGGAGATCTCCGCATCTGCACAGACTTTCGCTGGTTAAATAAAAGAACCCTGAAGGACGCTCACCCCTTGCCCCATCAGGGTGATTGTTTGGCAGCCCTGGGAGGCAACTGCCTTTTCAGTACTATGGACTTGACCTCCGGGTTTTATAACATGCCACTTCACGAGGACGACAGGAAGTACTCCGCCTTTACCACTCCCATGGGCCTGTATGAGTATAACCGCCTGCCGCAAGGCCTCTGCAACAGCCCTGGAAGCTTTATGCGCATGATGACCAGCATTTTTGGGGACCAAAACTATCTGAGTCTGCTGTGCTACTTAGATGATTTGTTGGTGTTTGCACCTGATGAAGAAACTGCATTGCGGCGCCTGGAAATGGTGTTTGGGAGGTTGCGTGACCACAACTTGAAGTTGGCCCCCAAAAAGTGCTTCTTCCTCAGGAGGTCTGTGAAGTTTCTTGGGCACATAATAGATGCAAATGGTGTTTCAACAGACTCCAGTAAGGTTGAGAACATCACAAACATGATTAGCACTGACCTCATGGAGCCTGATGGTGTGACCCCGTCCCTGAAGCGGCTGAGATCCTTTTTGGGGATGGTTAATTACTATCAACACTTTGTGCCCAGATACTCTGCCATTGCCAAGCCGCTCTTTGATTTGTTGAAGGGTGTGAAAAGAAAAGAAAAAGGCAAACGACATAAAAACACGTTGTCAAGCAGGAGGTTGTGTGCATCGGATTGGACGCAGGAACAGGATCAGGCTTTTGAAAGCCTGAAAGCTTCACTAGTTCACAGTGTCGTCCTAGCTCATCCTGACTTTACGCGTCCTGCATGCTGTCAACTGATGCATCCTTGGATGGCATAGGTGCAGTTCTGTCTCAAATGCAGGAGGGTGAGGCACGAGCCAGACCTATTGCTTTCGCCAGCAAGTCGCTATCTCAGTCCCAGAAGAACTACCCAGCCCACCGTTTGGAGTTTCTGGCTTTGAAATGGTCAGTCTGCGACAAGTTCAGTCACTGGCTAAAGGGCCACAAATTCACAGTCTGGACGGACAACAACCCTTTGACTCACATCTTGACAAAGCCAAAGCTCGACTGTTGTGAACAACGCTGGGTAGCCAAGTTGGCGAGTTACGACTTTGACATCAAGTATGTACCAGGTCGGCAGAACATTGTAGCTGACACCCTAAGCCGTGTGCCGTTTGTCAAAGAGAGTGTTGGCCACAGGCTGCTCGCTGAATCCTATGCAGGTCTTCTCACAGAGGTCAAAGATATGTCAAGTGCCTCTGTCCAGAATGCCTTCCTGTCTTCAAGTGGTCACAAGAAACCCTCTCCACTAAGTGTCATTGCACAGTCCACGTATAGTTTGCAGTCTGTGGCGATGGAGGATGTATCTGCTGTACTGCAGTCGCACATTGAGTGGGATGCTGGCCCGAGGGCCCGTGCTGTTGAAGTGTTGCAGTATCTACCTCAATTGGTTCCACCTGGACAGGACGCCTTGCCTGCTTACACTGAGAAGGACCTTCGTGATAAGCAAGTGGAGGATAGAACCCTCTCTCGTGTTCTGTTCTATGTTGAGAGACGTCGGAGGCCTTCTAGAAGAGAAAGATTCAAAGAGTCTGTTTCTGTCACAAGATACTTGAAGCACTGGGATAGGCTCACTGTGAGCAGTGGAGTGCTGTACAGGGTTTCAAGGGACCAGAAAACCAAGGCAAAACGTTTCCAATATGTTGTCCCTGACTCACTCAAGACTGAGGTTCTGCAAGGAGTTCACGACAGAGCCGGACATCAAGCTCAGTTCAGGACCCTCAACTTGACAAGACAGAGGTTTTTCTGGCCTAACCACGACAGGGATGTAAGAGACTATGTTCGTCATTGTCAGCGATGTATTGTCAGCAAGACAGTTGAACCTGAGGGTAGGGCCCCCCTGCATAGTATAACATCGACCAGGCCACTGGAGCTGGTCTGTATTGACTTTTGGTCGGCCGAAGACTCCAGAAATAAGTCTGTTGATGTTTTGGTGATAACTGACCATTTCACGAGGATGGCTCAGGCGTTCACGTGTAAAGACGTGACAGCTAAGCAGGTGGCAAGGGTGCTCTGGGACAAGTATTTCTGTGTCTTTGGATTCCCGGAAAGGATCCATAGTGACCAAGGGGTGAACTTTGAAAGTCAGCTGATAAGTGAGCTCCTCAGGGTCTCAGGTGTCAGGAAATCACACACTACCCCTTACCATCCAATGGGAAACGGGAGTGTGGAACGATTCAATCGGACCTTGGGTGGCATGATCCGTGCTTTGCCCCCTGAAGAGAAGGCTGACTGGCCACGACGGTTGCAGACTCTTACATTCATGTACAACTCAACGGCCCATGAGACGACAGGCTACCCCCCCTTTTATCTCATGTTTGGCAGGGTTCCTCGCCTACCGGTCGACGTCCTCTTCCGTACAGTCTTACATGACTCTGATGTGACAAGCTATGATAAGTATGTGGCGCGTCTCGCCGTTGATCTGAAAGAAGCAATGGTGATTGCCCAGGGTCATGCTGCAAAAGAGCAAAAAAGGCATGCTCGGCTTTACAACGAGAGGGTGAAAGGATCCAAGATTGAGATCGGTGACAGAGTGCTCTTGGCCAATAGGAAGGAAAGAGGTAAAATGAAGCTCGCTGACCGGTGGGACTCAACCATCTACACCGTGATAGATGTGAACACAGAGACGTACACATACAGGATCTGCGACACAATCACTGGACGTGAGAAGGTGGTTCACAGGAACCTGCTGATGCCAGTAGGTTTCCTCCCTGTGAGGGACTCATTTGTGCTGTCTGATCTTGTCTCATCCCCACCTGTTACAGATCCCTCAGCCTCAGGAACTAGTGACGTGGGAGAAGCAGGAGAGACCTTGTTCGAAAGAGAGAGTGAGACTTTTTGCACAGTTGGTAAAAACGTTGGTGCTGAAAGTGACAGGAACTCACCTGTAACTGTGGAAGAGAGACAGGGCCCCTTGACTGATCCGGAGCCTGTGGACTCCGGGAAGCGAACCATGGAATGGCTCACGCAGTTGTCTGTGCTAACTCCATCAGAGGCGGACGTTTCTGAAATAACAAGTTTGACTTCTGACCCCCAGGGTGCTTCAGTTTCGCCTGAGGATCAAATGACAAATCAGTCTGTGACTTGTGTTTCTAGCCCTTTGACTGCTGTGGACGCTTCAGTACGAGTGAGAAACCAAGATTGTGCTCTCGACTACATGACACAGCCAGACAATACATCAGACACTCTACACACTGTTGTTCAGACCTCTCCAACACACTGTGGTCATTCTAATGCGCAGACACAGGTCAGGTCAAGATTTGGTCGCCTAGTCAAACCTGTAAACAGGTTCCTACAAACCATGTGCAGGCAGGATTTTGTTCAGGACAAGTTCAATGTTAAGGCTGTATACAAATCTATGTTCCAGGCTTTTGCTGACTAGAGCTTTAATCAGCTAGCCTAGGCCTTAATAGGTCTAAATGTTTTGTTTTGGTTTAATGTTCAGTTGTTTTAACTTTTATCTATGCCACGAGCTTGCACTAGACAATGTGTTAGGGTCTTGTGGGGTGTACAAGGCACCCTGTTGCCAGTTGATGGGTTGAGGGATAAGCGCTGCCCTCATTCCACTTCATCCTTATGGGATACATTCAATGTTGGCTTTCTTGAAGATGTCCCTCTGTAATTTGTCAACTTGTAGTGTTTTGTTGGATATGTACTGTGTAGTTGGTGCTTCACTTTGATAAAATTCAGTGGGGGTGGGTGTAACAGAGTTAGAAATGTACTTTATTTATTTTTATTTAGAATTTGTATTTGTGAATTTTATTAGTTATTTTACTTTATTAACGATTACCTGCGGAAGTGACCTTGCTGTGCGTCACCTTTTGTGTTCCTCCGAAAGCTTATACTTCCTGTCAACCCCTCCCCCCCTCAGTGTTGTTTTACATTACTGAGGGTTTAAGAACGGAGATGCAGCAGGAGGTGTAAAATAACCACAGCAAAGCAATGTGTTTTTACAGGTGAATAAAAAGCTGGAAACCAACCCCCTGAGTCATTCATCCTTGTGGCCAATTCAAATCCGTTACACAGACACTAGTTTGATTTAGAGAAAATTTGTCGACTGTGGGAGAAATGACACAATGTGACTTTTCCTCCACTGTCTTTACGTTCTATTTTTTTTTTGGGCATATTACATGCATTCATGTCTACGAATGTCAGAGTTACTAAAAGAACATTATCTAATAAAATTATAAAACATACAATCAAAGCCAGGGATCTGTGACACAATTTTACAATTTTTTTATATGATGTTCAATATCACTCTTTTAATTAAGCTGTCCTGTACATCCAACTAAGTGCAATATTACTTGTATTACTTCATGTAAAATACCCCATGCATTATTATCGTGGACAGAATTATATTAATATAATGTGCAATATTACGATGATCATCCTGTGCAATATTTGCCTCTCATTTATAATTTCCAAAATGACTTTTTCTGTCCCTATTTCAGACCATTTTTTTGTCTATTAAATTACATATATATACAAAATTATTTAGAATTGTAGAGACTGCTTCTATTCTGCATCAGTTTTCCTCTTCACCAGACTTGATCCTTCAAACCCGTTCATTTCTCTGGACCGACACAGAACAGCACACCAGCTCTGTATAAATATTGATGTCACACACAACGTGTTGTCAGGAGCTTAGTAGTGATAGCCAGTGAAAATGTCTTCACAGACCGGGCACGGAGGAGTGATGGAGCGCACGTCGTTTATCCCGGGGAAATTGCCACCTATAAGGCTGATTTCCCAAAGGAGACGGGTCTCTGTGGGATTCGGAGCCCGAGGGGCTCACCTGTATTCAGCCGCATTAGCAGAATAATCATCCACACTGGAGTAAAAGGGTTATTTATTACATTAACTACTGGTAATGACATGAAGCAGAAGTGAAACTACTTCCACCTATAAGCCTACAACTTCAAGATAAACCCTGGCTGTAATTAATTTCGCTTTATAGATGCTCCAGTTCTTTGGGAAAATTACTAAAAAAGAATTAGATTTATTGGGGATTATTGCAGATTGTTACCAGGGGCAATGTGAGGTTCAGCATCACTTTTGAATGTAGAAGGAGGGATGTACCACCGACCTTCTGGTTAGTGGATGACCCTCTCTACCCCCTGAGCCACAGCCACTCACACATTCCAGTGAGGATACAAAATCCTGAATTTTAATGGCTCTGAATTTCTATCACTTCCTGGCTCATTAACACAAGATGCAGCCTGCAGTGCACAGATATTCACATCGACACTGCTCTGTTTGCCAGCCTCTGCTCTCTCTGTTGCCAAACCTAGACCAGTTGTGTCCACTCATGTTTTTTGCAGCTCGGGAAACCTTCAAAGATCATCGTTTTTTTACCCAGAAGAAATGTTAAAAACACTGTGCATTTGAATAATGTGCAATTACGACCCTTAGTAGAAGATGAGTCAAGCACAGTCCGAGTGTACTCGTGTTTCGTTAGATTCTAGAATTGCCCACAATGAGCCTAAATGTGTTGTTTCTACTGGTTATCAACTGAGCTTCCAGAAACTGCTGCCGCCACAGCAGTGCAGTAATTAAAAGATGAATGGAAACATGCAACTTCAGATGCTTCAAGGGTCCGAACCAAAGACTGTATATAAAGATGGACGACGAATACATTTTTCTCAATTATGTTTTCTGTCATTTTCGGTATATTGGTAGGCCCTCGCTACTGCGTTTCCATCCCCCGATCTCTTTGTGCAAACTCTGGCTCCAAATGGCGTCATCAGCGCAGGATGGCAGTACACGGATCCATGATATTTCAGATTCATTCCTGCATAGAGGGAGGAAGTCGGCCATCTTTATAAACAGTCTATGGACAGAAAGCTCTGAGATCTAAAGTGTCTTCTGCTTTGGTATTGTTCTAAGTGACATCTACTTTTAGCTCCGATCCTAACAAGGATATGTTGGAATATGGAATTACTTAAATAGTTCACGCTGCTAAATTTAACTGCTGCTGATATGTTTATGAATCAGTAAAAGTATGAGACATAACTGAGGAACATGTGCATGGGGATAAAGGATCTACTTCAGTCCTTCCTCCACCACTGTTCGTCTCTGAGGGCTTAAAGTTATTTTAAAACATATTGTCCACCCAGTGTTTAAAACTACAGCCATAACCTTAAAGCTTCAGTCCTGTCCCTCGTTTAATGGAGCAATATTGACTTATTCTGCCAATACCCTGCTGAGCATGCTTTCCCTCAGGCCTTTCAGGTCACACTAATGTGACATGTGGGGAGCACAAGTATTGTGTGGTGGAAGTCATGGTTTCACAGTGTGAAAGTGCAGCACATGTCTGTACAGCAGAGGCACAGAGTTTTAGAAATTAGTGAACAAAGGGAAAGAACATTTATCACTTGTGTAAAATTTAACACATACTAAATCTATAATTACCTCCACAAAGGAGGTTCTTGCATTAAGAAGTTTGTTTGGCAGTTTACAGGATTATAATGAAACTACTGAACAGATTACCATAAACCTGGTGGAAGGATGCAGTATGGGTCAGGGAAGAACCTATTACATTTTGGTGTAGATCAGGGGTCAGTTCCAAAGATTTTTTTTTATATTGTGAGAAATAATTCATGGAACTTCATGGAATATGAGTCTGTGCAATTTAGTGCAGATCCAGATAAAACTCCGGATCTAGTGAATTTGAAGGACCTGCTGGGCCTTGGTGGAGGTATGAACTCTAAGATTTACCGTTGTAGTTATCAGTAAGATCATTATCTGGACCAAGAAAGATTTTCAGAGGAACAGTCAATATTCAATGACAATTTCTCTGTAGTGTTGTTTTGCATGCACATTAAGGAGCTGAACAAAAAGCTTGTCCTTCTGCAAGTAAAATATATCACTGCTCATGTTAAGCGAGGCTTCCTTGATAAAACTACGATTCTGAATCTGTGTCAACATGTTGTAGCAGCACAAACATGACCTCTCATATCCTCTAATTGATTAGTGTGTGAGAGTCTGTTGTTGGTCACAGTCCCACTTGCTTTGCACACAAACACTAAAAGCATGAAGCTCTCACGTGATGATCCTTTTCTCAGGAACGTAATGTTCAGCTGTTAATGACTGAGGTGAAGACTAATCAGGAAATAATTGAGGAGCCATTCTCTTTCATTAGCAAAGAAACTGCTGTCCCTGGTTATACATTTTGAATTGATTAGAGAAAATAGCCCCGAGCCCTGACACAGGTTCTGAATCACACACACAGAGGCAGCTATGAAAAGAGCTGCCAAACGTGACAACTGAAGCTATGTGACTGCTGCCCTGATATTTATTTAACAAGGTATAGAAAGAGACGAGCGTTCATGTCAAAACATGTTGTTACCTAATGACAATCAAGTCTCTCTTTTGCAACATGCACATGACAAAGCTACAGGCAGACAATGAGCTCACAGCAGCTCATTAGGTAAAGAACAGATCAGGGTCACAGCTGGACTCTGTGCAACACATGCAAAGGGGTTTTTGTGTTGAGAGTTTATATATATATATATATTTATATATCAACAACACATATGTATATATATATATATATATGTATTTGTGTATTCTGTAGTTTCTAGTCTGTCAATACAGATCATAAAATTCAAATTTCCTCTGTTGTTGTAACCATTATACATTAAATAAGCTTTTCAAAATTAATTCATACTCGACCTGTTCTTGTCAATATCAGTCTTGGTCATCATAAACAGTCAAATTCTCTTCATTCCCTTGAGTATTTATCAAACTGTAAATATATTTCCACAGTGTTCCTCAGAGAGCAGAGCTTACTATTCCCATCAGAGCACCTCCATCGATTCCTGGGAGCTGTACAGCTCAGGAGCTACAAAACATGGGACATACAAAACGACTTGAAAGACCTGAAAATGTGGTCTTTAATTTTTCTAATCCTTTTATGAAAACCAAAGGAAGCTTTTAAAATAATTTATTCATCTGTGAATGGTTTGCATGCAACTCCCCGATGCTACAACCGTACACCTGCAATCTAAAATGTACATTTGGGTGGATCTAGTTTCCCACAAGTTAATCTTTGAATATATATCACATATCGTCGTGTGCATTATTTCAATCACAACATAAAAGCCTGGCTTCCACTTCTCTTAAATAAAGGTTGCTCAGATCGTACAGTGGACGCCTGGAGAGCCCCTCAGGGTTTTTAATAGTGATCAAAGACTTGTGTGAAAGCCACAGAGATGATTTCCATGCTCTCTGTCAGTGGTTACCTCAATATAAATGGCACCTTATATATAGAGATTCTGCCCTTTTCTGTGAATGTAGGAACTCTCTTAGGTTTTCTCATAGGAAAAACACCATTTTTACATAACATCAATACTCATATTCATACGAATATCCATGAATTCATATCAATTAATGAATTAATGAATATGTATGCCCTATGTTCATACAGCAAACATTGTCTTATTATTAAATTGATATTATTAAATTATCTAATCAATTTATTGTGAATTGCTCCATGACACTTTTGGCAGCATTTACATATCCCTGGGGAAAAAACTTCAAAATCAAGATCTGAATTTCAATCTGCATCAACATGCAGGACAATAGGGCAGAATAAAAAGTCATATGATTTATTTTGTATTTGTCCAGCACATTTCATACACAATCACCTCCATGTGTTTTGCATGACAAAGTGTATATCAAAATAAAATAAACAGTTCTGTACATATTCAAACACATACATATGATGTAATGAAAGTAAGAATATAAGATATATGGGCAGCAGGGACTAGAGCCATAGACCTTTTAAAGATATATGTATCAATTCTTCATTTAAATGTCGAGACCAGTGTCATATATTTTGTTGACTTGTGCACTCACACCATTAAAATGTTTCTGACAATGTTTATACCCAGAGAAATCCAGTTTTATCCAGGGTAACAGGATTCCATTGGTTTTAGCTGCTGCAACACGAAAAAAGCTTTAACACATGACCTCATTCGTGAAAATGATTCATGCCTGAGCGACAGAGATTTTCATTGGCAGTAGTAGTGAAGACAACACATCCCATGATCCCACAAAACTTCAAGATGTCATCAAACTAGGTCTTTTATTATTGTTTGGATTGAGGGACCCATAGTGGCTGCAGTTACATATGGTACGTTTACATTGCTTTTTTTTATGTCATCTTGTAATGATTCAGTTCTTAATGAGGGTTTACTCGTACAAACTTTTCAGCAACATCATCACATTGAATTTTCAAACATACAGTACTTTAACAGAACTTGGGAAATATACTTGCAATGTTAATGAAAGTAAAGAAATCTCTTAGTTGTCCCTTTATCCAAATCTCTGCCAAAATGTCACGGTTTCTGTCTTTACCAATGTCTCACAGAAATCAGTTCAGTAGTTTTTGCATGATCCTGCTGACAAACCAACAACACAAACCACCAACACACCGATTGGGGTATGAACTGAACTCTCATATCTAAATGTATATGTACCATCGCTCATGTTTTCATTTAAACTCCCTTTAAGTTTAGAGTGCTGATGAAAAACGAGGTGAAAATATAAGTTTTGGGGAAAATCCACTTGACTCTAAACTGGAGTCTTTCCATATCAACTGGAGATGTGTTGCTTCAGATGATAAAAAATGAGTCATGGTGGCTGTTTGTTGGAAATGTTCACTGAATTGATTGGAGTTGATCATCCATGGAAGAAGACACTGTAACCCATGCAGAGGTTACCATAGCACTAAAGGCTATGCGAGCAGATGAAGGAGGTTTATCCGATGTGAACAGTTGGATGACTGGAGGGGACTTCAGCCTGTTAGCTGTGAATGTTGGTGTGACAGAAAAGGAGAGAGCCACGACCACCCGAGCACATTGGCTCAGCACTGAACATTTCTTTTCTCTCTGGGAAAGAACGAGGATGATCCAGGACAATAAGAGAAGCAAAAAGGCGGTGGCTGATCCAGCTGAAGATCAGGAGTCAACATTTTACAGCAGTGGAGAGTTCAACATGTGGAACTGCATCAAATATTTTAAGAGCACAGTGTAACGTCTAGCAATGTCTGCATTGTGAGTTATTTGCTGAATAGGTCAGACCCTGAATGTCTTTGGAGGCGATCTCCATTTATTTAGACAAAATCATCACTTTTAACAAGCTAGCAACAAACTTAATGACAGGGAGGCTAATATAGAAAAACTGGAATGACTCATGTACCTCTCCCATCAGTAAAACCTTAAAGGATGCAGAGACATGTAGACATGTAGACCGCAAAGGCCGAACCGAAATGTAACGTTCTCGTCTACAGAGGCTTTCCACTTCGACATCACCAGCATGTCCTGCCCTTATTGCTGTTGCCTAGCAACAGAGCTGAAGTTTGACATGATGAGAAAGTTCTAAAGCCCCATGTTTTTTCTTAACATGTGTATACCGTTAGCTGTTAGGTGGAGTTGAAATGTGATACTCAAGCGTTGGACATCTCGTTGCTTGCTTGCCCCATTACCTCTTTGAAAAACAGTTTGTCACTGAAGCCGGGAAGGATCCATTCGTTGGAGCCTTTGTTAATCGGGGATGAAAGGACACTTTTGTCGGCCACATTTGACAGAACCTTCGAAATGTCAAGCCGCTGTGACACAATCGATCTTTAAATGCGACCACTGAATTGAGTCACTGCCACCTACACCCTTACAAGGAGTAGTCCTCTAAAAACAGATATAGGGCTACAGGACTTTATGAACAATCCGCATTGACAATGCAGGCCAAGCCAGGTAATAACTATATTTAAAAAAATGTTGTATTATAATAAAGATGAAATCAATTTGACTGCATATTGGTGTCAGGGACATATAGCACTTCTGCATAATTGGACTAGCACAGAAACACTTTCTGCAATATTCTAATATCCTGTTTGTGACATGCTGCAGATCATCTGAGGGGTCAGGGAAGATAAAGGTATACACTCTGTACACTGAATGATTACATCTTACAGAGAGAGAGAGCGAGAGAGAGAGAGAGAGAGCCTGGCCCATCTGTTATTCATGAAGTTTAAACCAGCAGCTACAAGTATCAATCAATCTCTTTCACCGCTTGTGCCACTTGTGCGTCACTGAGTGCGCACTGCGCCCTGCCCGCTGCTGCTGCTGGAGGACGAGAGGCTGTGCGCTCACTCACATTCAACAGGCACTGAGGGACACTTTAGGTTTTCACTTTCACCGCGTTTCATTTGGGTTACTTTATGACGTGTGGAGACCACACTGAGGGAACCTTTGTTGGGAGTTGTCTGCTTTTTAGCGAGTGGTGATGCTTCGCGCGCAATGGTGCCTGCTGGTACTCAAACCCTCTCCCACGACACTCCACAGCTCCGCACCTCATTAGGTAGATCCGAGTGAAACAAGCATTCAGAGGGAAGGAGACGAGAGGAGAGGATGGCGGCTCCGCACAACGGATCCAACATCACGTCCAACTACACCAACCAGTTCGTGCAGCCGCCGTGGCGCGTCGCGCTCTGGTCCATCGCCTACAGCGTGGTGCTGGCCGTGGCCGTGTTCGGGAACCTGATCGTGATCTGGATCATCCTGGCGCACAAACGCATGAGGACCGTGACCAACTACTTTCTGCTCAACTTGGCGTTTTCGGACGCGTCCATGGCCGCGTTCAACACTTTGATAAACTTTATCTACGCCGCGCACGGGGAGTGGTACTTTGGAGAAGCGTACTGCAAATTCCACAACTTCTTCCCCGTCACGTCCGTGTTCGCCAGCATCTACTCCATGACCGCGATAGCTGTGGACAGGTGAGATGGAGGCACAATATGTCATGAATGACTGATGCTCTCTCTCTCTCTCTCTTTTTTATAGAAGAGGGAGAGGAATAGAATAGAATAGAAATCCTTTATTATCGTATATTGTACAAAGCACGCTACTCCTGGTTGGTGCGTAAAAATCCAATAATACATAAATACAGTTAAAACAAAATATCACAGTTAAAAACAATAAAGATTTAAAAAGAATTAGATATAGTGTCGTAGTCCACAGTAATTAATCAATCACTAAAATTTAATCTGTACACCACATTTCATACAGTGGTATAGACTTAACGTGCTTTACAGTAAAACATATAAAACATTCAATACAACAAGATAGAAAATACATATCGATGCTCCCCACCAATACAACCACAGTCACACATACAGCACATGTGTACAATACAATATAAAGTGAGAATAATAAGATTTAAATATATTTATTATATATTAACATCTAAATAATTTGATGGGTGTCTCTGTAAATCGTATGTGCACTGGAATAGATGAACAGAAAATATCAGTGTACGTATTGAAGAGATACACAATATAAGGTAATGATGTATATATGGAAGTGCATCTCCAGCCAAGGGTGTAGAATATACCTATATGCCCAGTGCACCATCAAATCATTACATGAGCAATGAAATGTCCCGAGCACATGCGGCAACAGAATTAAAGCTACACAGGATGAAAGAATATCCTCGTCACCCCAACACTTTCATCTCGAGGGTTTCACGCATGATTGTTCGACATCTCCTTTCCCATTATTCCACTTGACTATGATCCCTTCGACCAGCAGTGGTGGAAAATTGAATCCTGTGCTTATGACAAGAAAAAGAAAAACAACTCAGATTCATGTTAAGTCTTTTTTGAGGACGCGATGCCCTCCACGCTGCAATGAGCCCTACAATGGAATTAATTCATATCCTAACTTGTGCCCTCATGCTTAAAAAAAAAAGAAGAGCTCATGCATATGGAGTCTCCATTGGTTCAATTGAAAATTCCTCTGATGGCCTCGTGACCCCCCATTATTTAATCAGAGTACATGCTCCCTGCTGACTTACGCAAACATTTATTTCAGTCCCCAGTGGGGAAGTGGGTTATTATTTATTTGTGCTTTGCATTATTGTAGTGGAAAGGCGGCTGCATAGCAGAGGGGGCTGCTCTCTCTCACTCCGTAGGGTCTTTTCCAAACATTTATTTTTATGTTTCACAGCCACTCAATCACAGACTGTGGCTGTTGTCTCGAGAAGAGTCTCCACGGGTGTGTGTGTGTGTGTGTGTGTGTGTGTGTGTGTGTGTGTGTGTGTGTGTGTGTGTGTGTGTGTGCGTGTGTGCGTGTGCACTAACACCCTTGAGAAGATCACCCTTCCATGCTTTCATGCTCCCTGACTCTCATCCTTTCCGTCACATGCACTCATATTATTCATCTCCTTTTGCTTTCCCACACCCTTTCCGTCTCTCCTTCCTTCTTTGTTCCCTCCATCACTCTCTCTTTTCTTTCCCCCTGTAGTTTTCCAGTAAATGTGGCCATGCAGTCGTCACTATCAGCCGGGCTTTGACACTGATCAGTGGACCGTCAGACGTCATAATGTTTGAATAAAGGGATTAGGCCGATGAAGGAAGCGGCCACAGGCTCAGTGTAATGAAAACAAAGATCATGTAGAAGCTGTAGACACACACTCTCACACACACACGCTGAGTGTCTGTGTGTGTGTGCGGCTTGTGTGCAAGTGTCACAGTGTGTTGTAATATTGTGCGAGGTGTTTTTCTCCTCCGGTACTTCTCCTTGACACAGGGAACAGTGTGTTTCCTCAGGCCGAGCTCTTCCACAGCAACTTCCATGCGTTTGTATTTTTGGTTCGCTGTGTCCTTTCCATTCTGTCAAGTGTGCGCTGAGAAACAGAACATCACCGTGACCCACGCGACGTAGCTGCAACCCCCTGGTCATGCTTTTCGTAACCCCAGTATGGTGCTGTCTCTCCCCTGATGTCTTGAAATGGCATGAGGCCACAGTTCGTGATCATCTGTGAATTTGTCCTTCCTGCTGACTCCCTGTGCCGTTTTTCTTTGGGCACTGCAGCAAAAGATAAACTCCGGTCCAGTGCATGTTTGTGTGTGTCTGTGTGTGTGTGTGTGTGTGTGTGTGAAAGGTAACTGGCGAAGCCTTAAAGCTTTTCATAGTATCACAGCTTGTGACTTTTTCATTTGTCACACTGCTGAATGTGTAGAATGAAGTCACATCATTACGACTGAAAACAGTGAAGTAGTAGCGTATAAACTTCTACAGTTCATGATATATATTTGTTTCAGGATGTGTGGTTGCAGCAGCATTGTGTTAAACAACTTATGTACAGTGTTACTGCACGTGCAATTGTGTACTGCATGTGATAATGAGAATACATCCCTACACACTGACACTGTCACTGTCACACAATCACTGTCTGGAGTCACTCATTAGGGCCACAACCATTACATTACATTACATTACATGTCCTTTGGCAGACGCTTTTATCCAAAGCTACTTACAATTAGTGCATTCAACATCTATTAGTATCTTCAGTATCTTGCCCAAGGACACTTTGGCATGCAGATGGGGAAGACTGAACTGCCAACCTTCTGGTTGGAGGACGACCACTCTACCCCTCAGCCACAGCCGCCCCGCAAAACAACCAGTAAAACATTCACATTATGCACTGAATATATTTACAATCTGTATTTTTCTTTCAAGTACATCTCGTATATGAACATTTCATATGCACGTAATATCTTTTGTTGACCATTCATAACATATGAAGCTACTGTGTGTGCTACTATTGCTTTACTGCAACAATTGGCAACTAAACAGCCCTACCAACAATACTGTTTTCAAAATATTTTCTATAGTTTGTGAGTCATATATGAAGAACGCAGCAGGAGGGTGTCCAGGTCAGATGTGTTCATGACCACAGGACAATGTGCGGAACATTAAGGTGAGGAGTGGTGCCTGTGTAGACCAGCAGGAGGCAGGACATGACATTCAGCTGGGGAAATCACTTTCTTTTTTTGTGTGTACATCGACACCAGCGTCGGACGGTCAAGGGCCGAGCAGCTGAAAGGACACGGTCACACATATGTGAATGTGAAGCCAATATCCGGGGTTAAAGTTCACCGAAGTTGAACTACACACAAAGCCATCCTTCAGATTGCCTGACACAGGAAGTGGATGTTTTATTCGCCTCCTCACTGATTGAGGCAAAGGTTCCCCTCATTAAGGACATACAAGCGCATAATTACTTTTCTTGACATTTATTTTTATCCCCCTTTTACTGATGCAGCACTTGGTCTGGTCCATTTACCAGGCCTTTGCATTTACGCAGGCTCCACCCTCAGCCTCACCTTTCGGCCAAACCAGGAAGGAGGTCTAATGTCGCAAACACAAAGTAACTCAACAGCAATGAAAAATGAATGAATACAACTAATTAGGACTAAACGAAGTAAACTAAATGTCCGCGCCTCTTGTAGAATACATTGCAGTGTCAAAAAGGTAGCAATCAATGAGATTTCACAACTTAAAAGACTGGTTGTGTTTCGTTAGCTTAACGTTACCGGAGATAAAATAACAAAACCGGTGATAATGATGTCAGTGTGCAGGGTGAAGCAATAAACTTAAATAGAATCCATGTAATGAGTGAGGCGAGGCAGCGAATTTTACCATTTATCTTAATTAATAGCCGTGAATACAACCATCACATAATCCTAATCACCAAAAGCTCTCAAATCTCTGTCTCTCCAAGTTGACAAATCTTTGTCGGCATCTTTGAAGTGTGTGACACCTCTTCTTCATCCTGAGATATTTGTATTAAAACATGTTCACTTTAGTGTGTGTCGTTTGTTAGAAACATCAACACGCCCACTCGACATTTTCCTGATGTATTCTCACCTGGGTAACATCACAGTTTCTTAAAAAAGTCATTTAACTAAACTTGTGCGTTTACTTTGAGATTTCATTTGTCCAGGTCTCTAGATATCGATCTGTGAGATTTCTACCTCCACTGAATATAATGAGGCTTAATGGAATTTTGTTTGTTGCCCAAACAGCGTTGGAAAATCACCAGCAGTGATCAACCGGTGCAGGCAGATGGCCGCCCACTCTGAGATGTTTCTTTAGTTATAAAGGGAGTTTTTTTCTTTCTCCACTGTCGCCACTCTCTTCATATAATATTCTGAGGTCTTAGCCTGACTCTGTAAAGGGCTAGAAGAAAAGTCTCATTGAAAACTCTTGACAGTAAGGTCAGTGGTCTATCCAGTGTATTAGGTCACAATGTTGTTGTTGTCACTGAATTATTAATGAATAATGTGTCAATGCTGCCATCACCACAAACAAAATCCAGTCACCTTTATTGTGTTGTGGTGACAGCAGAAATCGTAAAAGGTTATATGTCCAAACTGGGAGAAACTGGCACTCAATAGAGCACAAACCTTCACTTGGACTCTGATTTGATTTTGGTTGCAAAGGTCAAGGTCAAGGAGTCTTCACGAAGTATGTTAATATTTTTCTTGAACATGATGTGGCGTCCTCCTATGGGTTTCTTCCTCTCTTTATTCAAGAGCGTGGTCTTTCAGTTTATTCATGAGAGCAGGACCTATTGATTTCACATTCAGCTCCGTTTGTGCTCTAATTTGCTCTGCTTGTGCGCAAACTGTGTGCTTGCACTCAGATATTTTGTTGCCCCTTGAATTAAATTTCAAAGTAAATTTCAAGTAAAGTTCATCCACAATAAGGGCGCAACCTTTTCTTTTGTCAACACTAAACCTGGCATTCTATTGGTTTGGGAATTTTGACAGACTTGTAATGCACAAAGTGTGCAGAAAAAAAAAGTGGAGTAGCAGAGGTTTCGTAGGAGCATAGAAACAGAAGAGAAGAGCTGGATCGCAAAAAATATGAGTGCAAGTACACAGTTTGAAAGAAAAGAGAAAATCTAATCTCAAGGATGGGCTATTTGAGTTTGAGTGCAGATTTTTGAGTGACGTTGAAAGTCAATAAGTAAGTTAAAGGCCATGCCTTTGAATAAAGATGGGGAGAAAAAACATTGATCCTTCCACCTAGTTTCGAAATCAATCTGTTCAGTAGTTTTTATGTAGCCTTCCAGACAGGGATGAAAACATAAACCTCTTTGTTGGAGGTACCAAAGCAAACAGTCTGCATGGCCAGATGCCTCTATCGTTAAGCGTTCTTAAGTATTTTTGTGACACTGCTCAGTGAGGGTGGCAGAACATTAAACATCTCTCTCTCATCTCAGGACACTTGACATTTAGTTGTGTGCATAATATTTGGCTACTTGCCTTGAGTCTTCTCTGCCAGTTAAACACCAGACGTTGATAAATGGTGTGTTTACTTGGTATTGTCAAACCACAGTGACACGGCTTCCAAACAGTACGTTGTAGGAGAGCTTCCCTGTGCAGCTGAAGTTATGACAGACTCCCAGGTGGAACAAAAACATGACATGATTTATTATTCTGTTGCTGTAATGTCTCTGTGATTGAGCCCCCTGGATGCTAATGCCTCTGCGAGTGTGTGTGTGTGTGTGTGTGTGTGTGTGTGTGTGTGTGTGTGTGTGTGTGTGTGTGTGTGTGTGTGTGTGTGTGTGTGTTTATGACTAAGGTGAAGATTGGAGTTAGGTTGGGATTGGGGTGAGGATGAGGATGAGGATGAGGATGAGGATGAGAATTATGATTAGGGTGAATATTAGAATTATGATTAGGGTGAAGATTATGATTAGGGTGAAGATAAGAATGAGGGTTATGGTGAACATTACAAATAAGATTAGAATTAGGTTTGGGGTAAGGATTTGATATAGGTTTAAATTAAGATTTGGGTGAAGATTACAATGATGTCAGGTCTAGGGTGAAGATCAGAATTAGGTTTAGGCTGACGATAAGCATTAAATTCAGGTTATGGTAAATCTTAAAATTAGTGATGATGAAGGTTAGGGTAACAGGCAAGGCAAAGCATAATGCCAATGAATGTCCTTACTAAAATCGAAGTGTGTTACTGACGTTGCCCTCTTATTGTTCATTGGTTTGGTGTCCTGTAGATCAGCCACTTTTGTGCAAGCTTGTTGAAGCTCAAATAACCGTGAATCCACTGGCTTATACTTGATTGGCCAGCTCCTCTGACATGCTGACGTCCATAAGGGCCAGCGTGCCTCTCAGAATAAAAGCCAATCAATTAGTGAATAGACGGGGCATCTTTGTTGATGTCCCTCGGAGGGTTCCAGTCACTGAGGTGACAGGATAAGCTCCAGCCTTTGTGATCAGCCATTGAAAGTCATGTAGCGTCCTTCAGGATCAGAGCTACGATCTCCTGTCGGTTTGGAGTGTATCACGGTGTCGTTCAAACAAAATCTCCTCACGGTGTTTTTGAAATGAGTAATCCACCAGAACCCCAGGTTTACAGGATTTGTTCCAGAAAATGAAGAATGACACATTTAATTATTAAATCGATAATCAGTCAATGATTGCCATGTTGTTGAGTCAGTTGTGTATTTTTAACCTCATGACCTTTGACCTGCAGGTACATGGCCATCATCCACCCTCTGAAGCCTCGTCTCTCAGCCAAGGCCACCACAGGAGTCATCGTCTGTATCTGGAGTCTGGCCGTGGTCCTCGCCTTCCCCCTCTGCTACTTCTCCAGAGTCCGAACGCTGCCCCGCAGGACGCTCTGCTACGTGGCCTGGCCCCACATGGCCGACGACCCCTTCATGTGAGGAATACTTAGATAAACTCTCTTTAACAAGAAACATTTCAGTTTCCTTTGATACCAGCGCTCCACAACCACTGCCTCTTGTTTGAACTCGTCGCTCCATGTAGGTTAATTAGAATTGAATTACTGTTTTAAAGTTACAATCTACATTTCAGTGCAAACATTGAGTCATTGCATGTTAACTGTTGTCACAGTAGGTTCATTCAGAAAAGGAAAGGAACTCATGTTGAAAGAGCTAAAGAAATGTTTTGTTTTATATATTTCCACTTTAAGCACATTGTGTGTGACTCACAATAAGCCCTTCCATTTACTTTGACGGTGACATTCACACTCTGTACTTAGCTGGACTGTGACTGCTATTTCTAATAAAGGAGGATATGACCTGCGTGTGATGGGAAATTCACAGATGGAGTTTTTTTCCCAGAGACCTTGAGTCAGTGTTTTTGTAGCTTATCACCAAACAGTGTGACGTGTGGTGCAGCATCATCCTCCTCGTCCTTGGTAAAACTGTGTTCAAATAACAGTATATTAAACATGACAGTTCCAATCAACTTTCATTTGGTGCCACAGAGCATGAGGCGCAAACAGAAGATACAATCTGTGTAAGGAAATATCATCATGTGAATATTTCCTAAACACTGACTTCTTTTTCCTCCTTCTTCTTCCCAGGTATCACATCATAGTGACAGTTCTGGTCTACGTGCTGCCCTTAGTGGTGATGGCCATCACTTACACCATCGTGGGGGTGACGCTGTGGGGAGGGGAGATCCCAGGAGACTCGTGTGATAACTATCACGGGCAGCTTCGGGCTAAAAGGAAGGTAAGAGCGCTCCAGGTGCAAATAGAGATCCATACCTTCGAGGATGCAGATATGACTCGGGGCGGTCTAATTAGTAACTGTCAACACGCCAAAGGTCAAAGACCCGGGAATATCTGTCATTTTCTGCCTGTGAGCAGCTCCACGTAGTTATCACCTCGCTTCATCTTTTTCATGATCGGAATTTAAATAGGAGAAATTTGAGGGAAGATGAAGCGTATTTGCCTGTAAAGTGGTGGTTTTAACTCATTGATCCACTTTACCTTCAGGACTTCAGCCTAATTCCTCTGTTAACGTTAATTTGTTTGTCGAGCGTGTGCGGCAGGTAGACGTGCTGCGCCGAGAACATTTCAGCAGAGAAAACCTTGATTCCACTCAACACAACCTTTGAGGTTGTCACTTGTCTTTAGTCAGCTGCTTGTCCATGTGTCCCGACAGACTGCAGTTCTGAAAACCAACCCTGTCTTGAGGCGTTGTTTGTCGAAACATCTGAACCCATGCCCTTTATGTCCCAGGAGTCTGGAGCATATTCAAGAAAGTTTTTTTTAAACAATGTGTTCTGGTGCTGTGATGAATGGACAAATAAGAGAAACCCACTTTTTGTAGCAGATTAAGAATTAAAATAAAAAGTTCCTCCATATTAACTGAGATGCTCCCCAGTTTCTGTGGACTTTCTCTGCCTGGCCTCCTAGTATGAAGTCTGTGTAAATATAGGATAATTCGTTGTGTGAACACAGCAGGGGATCCCCCCCCCCCGCCCCCGCTTGAGTCACCGCTAGCGAGTGGGGGCGTTGATGACACTTCTTACCGGTGTCATCGTGATGTAAACATGATAATGTGATCTCCGCAGCGGAGTTAACGCGTCACTTCCTGCCTCTGACTGCTGCACCCGGCTGCTCCACCTCTCCCCTGATTAATTTGTTGCTGTTGTGAACACGTCTGTGCAGAAAACGTGTGCATGTGTGAAAGGAAAACTCTGGATAAACTCCGTAGCCAATTCTCCAGATTTCACCCGCAGGTCAAGCCTGAAAACGGCTTAAGACAAATAATACTCTACTGTATGTTTTATGGAAATATTATTGACTTTCTTATGTTAGAAACATCAATTCAATTGTGAACAGAGGAATAGACTTTGGTACTAAGTCCCAAGGGGGAAGCTTTGTAGGATATGAAGGAGACTTCCCCCGGAGCCTGGAAGCTGGTGGTGATGATGAGGACTGAAGCAGGAAGTTGAAACGTCTGATGGAGGGCTTCTGATTGGAAGGTTAAAGGGATTTGACCTGGTATCCACAGTTGAGGTGGTGCAGGGATGGAGGTGTCTGGTTGTGATTGGATGAAAAGAGAGATCAGGCTGCTGGAGCTTAGAGAAGGCTGGAATCGTGCACGTAGCTTCGGGGGCATGCGCAAGAAATCTTCATTCGGCTTTTATTGCTAGGCAACCTCAAGCAGCCATGGTAATTTTCAAGCGAACAAGAGGAAATTTGGTTTTTATTTTACTTTAATTATACCTCCACCAATGAAGTTATATTTTCACCCCGGTAATTTATTTAATCACTTTCTTTAACACCCCATTGTTTATTTCTTCCTACATTTTTTTTATCAATTTCTCAGGGAATAATTCATACATCAGAATGAAAAAAAAAGTAATCTTTTGAGGGACTGGTATCTACGAGAGTGGCTTAGTTTATTGAACCAATTTACATTTTCTATTTTCTGAAATGAGTTGCACATCTACTCAGTCTTTACAGATACCGCAGGCATCCCCAGACGCCCGCTGCTCTCGTACAACTCCCCCTGTTTGGTCAACTATGTGATGAATGAACGTAGCAATAAACACCCGACTGATATGAAACGCATACTGTGTATAAACCCCATAAACCACTCAAAAGCCACAACATCACCATAATAAGAAAAGATAACCAAATGTGAAAAGCTGAGGGGAGTCAATACCAAAGAAAACATTTAATGAACAAACACTTGCAGGCTGACAGTTATTTAAACAAGTGAGAAAGTGAAGCATTTATAAACAGATTGTATCCAGACGCTCACGCACCTCAGGTGTCCACTGACCAATCACTGCTACATCTTCTACAGTATCAAACCAGTGAGTGGTCAAAAGCTGTAAGGTACTTTTCTGCATCACTAAAAAAATCATAAAAATAGGAACAGACACAAGTGCAGCTCCCAGACAAAACTCTGCGTTGACATTCTTTCCTTTTCACTACATATCTTCACTGGAAAACATTACTTTGCTTCTAATCTCGTCATTCGTGTAATGTTGTGAGTGCTCCACAACTGCCGAATGCTCCAGAGCAACCACAGGGTCCACGTCTCCTTCGCTTGTCTCTGCTTGAGCTCTACCTTTCCTGAGCATCAGTATCGGCTTCACACGCCTCGGGTTGTTATTTCTGAGTCTTCCAGCTGGAAAGTGAACCTTTGGGGAGGTGAGATCCAGAGCAGCTGCACAGATCAGTAAGTGAATATATATGTTTGTGTGCTGCTCTCTGTGCACAGGAGAACCCATGTTTTTATTCTTCTCTTTATTTTCAGTGTTATTTTCTATATTTTAGTCCCTTGATAAAAAAAAGTAGTTTACATTTTGTGTATATGTTTGTTTGAGTATGTCGTGTTGTGGTTGCATCGTGCAGTGTGTCTGTCCTGGGGATGAATGTCATGAGGGTGGAGAGTTGAGTGCTCGTATGCTCTGGTCAGAACAGGTTACAGAAGAGAGCACAGCCCAGGGCAACACTGCCAAGCATCACAGGAGTAGCTGGTTCGAAACCTTCCGTTTTAACTGTATCCCAGAAAACCCTGGATAAATAAAAACATTCAAATCAGTGGGGTGAAGTAGTAGGAAAACACACAAGTAAAATCAACTAGACGGCCTCCACAGGAGTCAAAAGAACTGCGACAGACACATCACAGACACTGAGAGACTGCAGTGACTTGTGTCGGTCAATCTCATGCATGTCAGATGGAACGATTGGCTTCTATTTTAATCAATACAGCTGTTTACTAAGGCTGCGTAATGACACATTTGACAGATGCTACATCCCCATTAATACGACCTTTGTTTATGCTCCAAGTCTGTTTCCCTGCATGTTAATGAAGTTAACAGTATTTCTCTTCGAGTGCTTCCAAAGACAGAACCACAACTCAGTACTGCGCCTGAACGCATCCTGTTTAGACTTGTTATATAAATGGAATAGCTCTGCGCTACTTGTCAATGATTATAAATCATCACTGTTATTTTAACCCATTACAATCAGCTGTGGTTTGACCAGACTGTGCTCTTGTTTGACCAAAGATATCAATTTAAATCAATTAAATAATCAGTGACGTCCCCATGACCACTCTTCTTCTATGGTTTGTTGAACAGTGACGATTATGTCTTCAAAAGCTGCTGTGACTCACACAAGAGGTCCATGCAGTCAAGTTTTTTAGGTCACCAAGAGGAAATGAAGTAATGATGCAGTGTCATTTTTTATAAAGATCTAACTCCAGGATTTTCTTGAGTTTCACCTTGATGACACATTCCTCTGTGATTTGATAGGAAGAAATACAAATACATCTTTTTTGGGATTATTTTTCATCGTCTCTATTGAGAAAGAAATTCACAAGACTGTTGTATTAAGTGAATCCATTCTACGGTAATCACCACACTGCAGGCGCACTACTTTAAACTCACAGTGGGGGCTGACCGGTCATAACACTGATGTATGAATCTTTGAAATCAGTTTAATCTGTGCTCGTTTTATTGTTGAAGCACCATTGGTTCCTCTCTGATGACTAAGTGTGTAGGTGGTCCATGTATTACTCATGTATTACTCTTGTTATGTCAAAATCTGTCACACTATGGGGACTTGTCTACCTTATGGGGACAAAAATCAAGTCCCCATAACGTAAATCATTACATTTTTAAGTGACAGCATGTTCTACGGTTAGGTAAGGTTAGGTTTAGATTAGCGTTAGGCAAGTAGTAAATATGATTAAGGTTAGAGTAAGTCTCCAGTAAGTCAATCGAATGTCGTCTGAAGTCTCGGGGACGTGTGTGTGTGTGTGTGAGAGGATTGGGATGGATTATCTCTGCAAAATCTGATTTTTCCAGAAATTTAGTGTCAAGCCAGTGTGTTTGTGTGTCCTGCCAACCTCCGGCAATAATGGCTCTGCTCTAATCCCGACTGGACAGGTGTCAATGGAGGTGTCTGCGAGACGAGCTTAGGTTTGCACAGGCGGGAGCTCGGCCTTCTGCCGTAATGGAAATCACATCGGAAACAGTTTTAAGGGTCAGTCAGAGTGCCACTCTATGATAGAATAGGAGTTGGCTGCTTTCCTTTGAGAGTAAATGGCGGCCTTAAGTAGTGGGACCACAGTCGAGTAACTTCCACTGCTCTTCTGTTCAAGGCAAAAATTGATTCTCTGTCTGTTTCACACCTTGACAAAGGCTCCTATTGAAACACCACAGCACCTTGGATCTTCCTTTCTTTCTTTCAATGGCACATAACTGACACAAAAGAGCAAAGACTCACTATAAAGCTGTGAGTCTCCTTTGAATCACATCTATCATCTAAACGTTTATTTCAAGAGATGTTTTTTGAGGAAGCGTAGGCGCTGCCTCAATTATAAACACTAGCAACCCTTTTCCCCTGTGGAATAGTTTTTACATTATTCTATAGCACAGAAGTGAGAGGGAGACGTTCATTATATCTGATACTTTGGGCACATTTTGCTGAAAGTATTTCTGTATTGTACTCGTATAGTATTTTTACAACATCCAAGGTGGATGGTGAACATACACACAGGATTCATGTCCTGCTTCCTGTGTGTTATAGGTTTGTAGAGTAAAAAACATTTAGCCTTAAAAATGCTGAACTGCAACAGCAAAAAATTACATGGACTTTGCGTATTGGTCAAAACCGAGTACCGTTCTGATACCAGTGCATTACAGAAAAAACACAGCTCTTGAAACTGAAGTCTCGCATGTGGTGCTCAGATCTTAGCTAGCTGTGGCTAACGATACACTTCTTCTCCAGTGCACTGTACTGCCATCTACAGTACCTGCAGATGGCAGTACAGTGCAACTGCTCTTTAGTATCGCCGAAGAAGTGACTTCCAGGGCGAAAACATTGCAGTTTTATGTGGGTGAAAGTACTTTACTTGATGTGGTATCAGATTGCTACATAAATTAGCGTACTCGCCGATGCCTGACCCGGCCTTTTGAACAGTATTTAACGGAATTTCTGATGCTGCTATCAGAACATCTGAATATTTCAGTAAAATTATCACATGATTATTATGGGTGCTGCAACAAGCACTTGCCTCAGGGGGCCATAAGCTGAGGGGTCCCTGATAATGTTAGTGCACACCAATGACAATTAGGGCCCCCCAGGTCTCTTCTGCCTATAGGGCCCCCAAATTACCTTGAAATGCCCCTGTCTCTACCAATGATCTTGCAGAAGAGTGTCTATGAATTTTTTGTATAGTAATGTTTAGGCACTCTCTGCACTTTGTTTTGGCTCTGGGTTTTGTCTTTATTGTACCAAATGATGAATTGTTGATAGAGCTCATCGTGGCTTGGAGCTAACTAATGGGAAGTCATTTATGGGATTAATGAAGGAACATAAATCTAGTGCCGGGGCACCCCCAAGACTGTTCTGGTTTTAAAATCTAACTCAATATCCATTCTGTATGATAAAAAAGCTCATTAGCATGCGAGGTTCATTACGGTTCTTTCAAAAGCCAATAAGCATTGAACTAATAGGTTTTCCTCATGCACTTCCATTTGTTTCCCACTGCTCACTTTGATTTATATGTGAAACACAGTGTTGACTGAGTTTTTATGCCAGATACAGAGAGTAAATACAAAGTGTTTGTATGGTGTTTGTCTATAAGTTGCTCTGTTTCTGTTTCAGAGATGTTCTTTCACAGCCATCTCTCATTTGCTTGCCGGCTGCCGTCCAGTTATGTTTTGAGAAAACTGCCTTAGTCATAAAAACCATCTTGTTAAAATTGATGGAATTCACTCATTCATATTTGGCATGTGGCAAATTCTCCACACGGAGCAGCTGTTTGCTGTTAGAGACTCGTTTTCTGCATTCAAGGATTCTAAAACCTTGCTCTGTCCTGAGGATTTGTATGAATGCAGATGTTTGTTGTCAGGGACTGTGCAACAAGCAAAACCTTGCATGTGTTTTGCTGCTGGTGGAGAAAAAAACACAGAAACGCTATCTGCACTGGGTCCTGTAGAGTGAAAGCTAAACAGAATCCTCTCCTGCTGGGGAGTTAAATGACTTAGACTGATGACTCGTCGTTTTGTTCACGTTCTGTTTTATCTCCAAATGATGTTTGCTGGAGTGATTCAAAGGACTCGTTTTGAATGTAAAGGAATTGGCTTATTTTCTGTCTTGCTTTGAAGAGGGAAACAGTTTCGTTGCTATGTGTAAATAACACCTGAACAGCATCTCAAATGCTCATTAATCAATATATATATATATATATATATATATTCACATATCTTGTTTGTTTCAGCCAGCCACTTAATGTGGATAAGATTGTGTGTTAATGCAGAATATGTACAGCATAATAAAGGTCTGGTGTCTAGACGTCGACCCACTCATACAGCAGGGAGTTGGAAGCTATAATATAAATAACACATCCAACTCTAACGGTGACGAGTAGATTTTAGTTTACTACCATTTTAAACTATTTTCTCAAGCTGAGGGTTAGTTCAGAGGTTGGTTGGCACCATGCATAATTTTCCTTCCTCTTTTCCTCCATTTACCAAATATTCCTCAGAAGAAATTCCTAAGAAACCCAGTTATGCAGCTTTCTCAATGATTCTCACATTTACCAATGTCGTTTTTGTGATTTATTCTAATTAGTCAAGAATTAAAATCCATGCACACTCCAGAGCACAATGAGCACTGACATGTCTGTGGAAATTAATTGGGTGATGCATTTTTTACACTTCTGCAGACAACACAAGATGACATTATAGGATTTATACTACATTTAATTTTGTATAATTTATAATATTTCTTAATTAATGTGGTATTTACAACAAAGCATCATAGTCTTAAATCAATACACACTGCAATGCCACTTTAATTCACTCATAATTATATTGTATATTAATTAGGATACATGGTGTCCAATAATCTGTGATTGATTGCTCTGGTTTCAGCGGTTTTTCCCTTGCACAAAGGTTTATTTACTGACCCAATCCTGACCCTGGTCAAAAGACTGCAGTTCATTACTCATTTAAAAAAGACTTGAACGTGACTGTGATTATTCATAGAAATATCAATTATGATTGACAGTAATTTATGTCCCACTGGCTCTTTGCATAGGTTTTTATTATTTATGCCATTTTATCTCTTGAAAACAATCAAAATGTTCATGTTTTGTTCCGTCTGACAACTTTCCCCAGCTTTTAGGGTCAGATCAGTGATCAGTGCATTTTGAAACCCAGTTTCATTAAAACAGATAAAGGGAATCAGGCTTCACATCTCATCTTTTCCATCAGCACCTTTATACTCAACCTCAACATGTGTGGCCCGACAGCCTCCTCATTAGAAAACATTCCCACAGCGTCACATTCCACATTCTAAAACCTCTCATTAGCTCCATAAAAAATCTCTGTTAAGTTGCATATTGTCATTCATCTGAGCTTCTTAACACTAGACGCACGACATTTTCTTTATTCATTAAATATTGGTGTTTTGACATTCTTCTTATCCTTTTTAAAAAGAATGGCAGGAGTTTTTTACATTTCAGTATTGCTTTAGATTTAATCATAGTCCTAGAGATGGTAAAATATTTTTAATATAAAACTCTGAATGAGCTCATCTGAGGAAGAAGAGCGAGGAAGACTGTGGATTAGATGTCAAGCCCGAAACCTTTACGCTTATGTACTGGATTTTAGAGTAAAATACTTGAGGAATGCAGTATTTTTTCCTGCCTATGAATAATGTGTAATATTTTAGGCAGCACTAGCTTGGTTTAAAGATCTTAAAGAAATACAATGCCTACTTTTTTCTCCTCTGGACTGTTTAAAATTGGCTCACAACACATGTAATAAGTTCCCTACTTTTATAATGTGATGTAAAGTACTTACATGTCAAAACAATAGGTTTCCTGTGAGGACTGTGGTAAAGCAGACACACATACTCTGAATGTTTTGGAATCCAGCTTCATACAAAGTATCCTATGTGTAAATACATCATAAATTAAATGGATTGTATTGAGTTCTCTGGTATTTCAGATATGAACAGTTAAAACAAGACACGAGAGCAAATGTGGGTTTCTACCTTCGGGTTATTTAGCTTGGTGAAAAACCTGATTCCTCAAAAGGATGGGGAACCCGATGAGAGTGAATTAACAAGAAACCTGATTGAAAAGATTCCAACACTATAGCTTCAGTCTGAATTATCCAACACTAATTACCTGTGTAGTCTGTTCCCCCGGAGCTCCATTGTCCAAAAACATCAAATGTGCTTAAACAGTCTGCTGCAAATTAGTTTTCTAAAGCTAAAGTGACACACTATTTAATTGAATCCTTTAAACAAATTTAAAGTATATATTTTTTTTTTTCAAGACAATGTTCCCGGGTTGGGTTGATGCCATTTTTTGGTTTCCCTCCTTGTTTGCATGCAGGGATTTGGACGGGTACTTTTTTCTCCCAGTCCAAAGACCCGCAGATTGGACTCAGGTCAATTGGAGATCGTAGATTGATCGTAGCTGTTGTTGTGAGCATGAATGGGTCGAGATGGATGGATGAACTACCTTTAAAATGGAGTTTTCACTGTTCCAGAGACACAGACAGATTTGACTGACACATATAATTTTGAATAAGTGCATCAAACCCTTCACATTCCTTTTAGAACTTTCTCCTCCTAAATGCTGTAATACGCCTGTTGGAGGCTTCTTTGGTAAAAGTGCTGTACGTCACCTGCGACAGAAACATTTACACTTGCACTCACGCCAATTTGAGCCTTTACGACTCTTCAGTTATTCCTCTTGAGCCGCGTTCGAACCCCCATCACGTCTTTAGAGAGACAGCCTCCATGCACAATGTCATCAAACAGAGAAAATACTGACTGAGTGCTTCACCTCTGTTCAGCCGCCACCTGGCACAGTTTACAGCACGGTACATGTAATGTGGTAAACGTCTTTGAAACATGCACTCGGAAAAAAAAAGTGGGTTGTCAGGATTTCTGTTTACATTTCAGCAAGGACGCAAACGTGTCTGTTTTGTCTCCAGGAGAATGACTCTCCAGTCACACAGTTTAATAGGTCGTGTTCCCAGCTACCACCCAGAGAGAAGCCACTGCGGTTTATTCCGTTCACGTCCAATAAGAAACATGTATCAGTCGATAAACTATTCAGAAATTATGGAAAATTGCTTTCTGGGATCTGTTGAAATGACACGAGAAACAGACGAGTACAAAAACTGTAAAATAAATCTTAGAAAAAGTAATGTTAATGAATTTTAGTAATATTGTTACTGTTGTTCTTCAATGTGTTCACACATACATTTTTTTTCTATGTCTTTTCTATATAATATCATATTGGTCGGTTTTGACCGGGTACGGAACAGATGGGATTTTGTGCCACTGTGTAAAAGTTAAACAATGTTAAATGTTGAATAAAGTAATCCGGGATAAATACAACAACATGGTTCATGTGTGTTTAAAACAATTAGGCCTACTGGCAAATCAAAGTTCTGAACTGTTAATGTTCACAAGGAAATAAATTGTTTAAAAAAACGTTTATTATGGATTTACAATCATCTGTAATTGGAGGGACTGTTCTTTACATCCTTATATGATTCTGCACATGTAGATAAAAGGCCAACGTAAGGAATAGTGAGCAGGATTTATTAAAAAGTGAGGTTATGGAGGTCAAGTTTAACAAAAGGCACGGAACAGCAGACATTACACTGACTGGTTCTAACCCTTACTCTGACCTAAACCTAACCTTAAAACATATCTTCACCTTAAGATTTAATAATTTACGTTCTGGAGACTTCTTTTGGTCCCCATAAGGAAGACAAGTCAAAAGAACATGATTAATACCTGGAACACACACACACACACACACACACACACACACACACACACACACACACACACACACACACACACACACACACACACACACACACACATCCAGATACAGGTGCAACCAAAATACTGTAATTCAGGAAAGCACTGAAATTACATGCACTCGTTCTTCCCCCCAAATATTGAAATGTTCATCATTTCGTGAGAGGGTGACAGAGGGTAGTCAGTTGTTTTTCTTTCCTATATAATTTTCACCAGCATGCACACTGATATCCCTCACTCCGCTTCTGTCTGTGTTTCCATGGACACCGCTTGCACCCACTCGTTCGCTCCCTCTCTCTCTTGCAGGTGGTGAAGATGATGATCATTGTGGTGGTGACCTTTGCCCTCTGCTGGTTGCCCTATCACGTCTACTTCATCGTGACGGGTCTCAACAAGCGTCTGAGCAAGTGGAAGAACATCCAGCAGGTCTACCTGTCGGTGCTGTGGCTGGCGATGAGCTCCACCATGTACAACCCCATCATCTACTGCTGCCTCAACAGCAGGTGGGTATCGACCGGGTTCAGTGGACAAACTACTAAACACAAAGGGGTTACAGTGGAACAGCTCGACTTCAACACTGGTACTGACTGAGAGGACACAAGTTGAATTCATTCTATTATCATGCTGATCAAAAAGATAAACGCAGAATTCAGTTTTTGAATTTTGACGTAAGAGTTTCTTTTATTTCTTTGTATTTCTATGGTAGGAAACAAAAAATAGCCTGAATGGGTCTTATAGTAATAGAGAAAACAGAGCTAATCCATAGGCTCGACAGACATGGCTACAATAAAATGTCTATAATTAGCAAATAGTATCCTGACAATCCTTCAACTGGGGACAGTAAAAGCTGAAGTTGGACCAAATGGCAAGATGCCACAGCTGATGAGAGACGGGAGTCAGCTATCAGCATCCTGTCCATTAAAGCTGTTGCCAGACATGTTGGCTTTTCACAATTATATCCGTATCGTTTATGTTTACATTCCATGTAAGAAAAACATGTGTTTACTTTTATTAATTCAAGTCATTTGTTAGTATTCGTGTTCTTTTTATTCATTGAATCAATTTTAGGTTTAAACTGTAAAATATCAAGCCTCAATAACATTTCCTTGTCATGATTGTTTGATAATGACATCTTTGGAATCATTGCATTTTAAAAATATATATATATTTTACCACTAATATCAGCATCAGCCCCCAAAAACCGTACTGTTTGTGCTGTAATTAATATTTTTGTTCAGTGTGCATCACATCACTGAGTGTAATCAATTTGTTTTCCAGATGATAAAAGCTGGATTCCTCATTTACAAACTCAAAGTCTGAGCTCTGTCAGAGCTCCTCATTATCTGCTAATGGTAAAGAGAAACCATCCATGGTGCTTTTAACTCAAGCGTAAACAAAAATCCAGTTTAATGACACGGGAAAGGAAAACAGATCAGTTTCTGTAGGTCAATAACATTTCATTATGTTGTTTTGTTGCATTGACTCCATGTGTCCCTCTGATTTTCTCTTATTTACTACATAAATACTTTATTTGTGTCCTCCGTTCGCTTTTGATCTATTAGACCAAAAATATCGTTTTTCGAACGGTGACATGCTTTTGAAAAACATTGAGAAATGAAATTTAAGAATGCTTTTGGAAATGCAATGTATTTACAACAAAACGGTAGAAAAAAACTGAAGATTTGCTGTGACAGTACTTCTCACAAGCGTGTGGGATGTTTAATGGAATACAACCTCAATACATTAAACCTCCAGTTAACTGTGGAGTACTCTCACTGTAAATACTGCACTCCCACACTCAGTGACATCATTTACATCAATGCACAACATTTAGATGTAAATTACTAACAGTGTTTTCACAGCTTCAGCTGATCTGATTGCAATCTCTTCTCAGCCAAAGAGTCAATCTTGGGCACAGCACAGTATTCAGTGTATGCTGCTTCTAAGAAAAGAAACCATGGAACCTTCTATATTATTAAAATGTACCCATCAGCCAGGTACGTTCCACATGTAATTTTCATTAGTTTCCCATTTCTTGGCCCCCCTCCAGGTTTCGAGCAGGCTTCAAGCGAGCGTTTCGTTGGTGCCCCTTCATCAAGGTGTCGAGCTACGATGAGCTGGAACTGCGCTCGACGCGGCTGCACCCGACACGCCAGAGCAGCATGTACACGCTGTCGCGAATGGATACCACCATGGTGGTTGTTTACGACCCCGCTGAAGGTGACGGCGGCCCCGGTGGTGGCTCTGGGAGGAAGCACTCCCTGTCCACGAGGAAGAAGAGCTACATCACGTCTCGCCACACGGAGATCACGGGATGCAACGGCGGCAGTGGGAAAACACAAAATGGAGGTCCTCCAAGTGCTCAACCCGAGGAGTTCTCTTGAGGAGCTTGTCCATAGACGTGACATTGTACACACACACACACACACACACACACATGTATTTAAAACATATATACATACAGTATGTACAATTATACATTGTACATACAAACGGTGTACGTGGTTATTGCTAAGCATTTTATCAAGGTTGAAGTGATTATTTTAACATGCAGCAAATTAACATATGGATATGAAGGTTATTGATTTCCAGGGGCCTCAGGGCTTGTGGTTCTTAAAGCCTCTCTTTGAAGTGACTTTTAGTAAACTGTTTTCAGACATGAACTCCAGAAAATGTTCAACCCGGACTTTCTCCGGATTTTCCCTTTTACATAAGAAGGCAGCAGGAGATTGTCAGGGGGTTCAGGGGAGGGGCGGCGTCTGGGTCGAGCATAAAGGAGACAGGACATGACGTATAACTTCTGCTGCGGAAATCCCCGTGTTTTTGGTTTGCAGCACTCAAACAGCCAAACCTTGCACTCGCATGTCTTTTCAAGTTGACATCTTCGTCGTCTCCTACATGTATGGCTCCTCTTTTTCTGCCTGAGATATTTGTATGGTTTTTGTTTGCTTTTCTTGCGTCCATTGCATGTTACAAATGTCTTAAACTTGTATTCTCACATGGGCACACTTCTCTGGAGTTGTTACTTGGGGGCTGACGGGAGAAAATCTGGAAAATTTCAGGAGAAACTGACTCAAACATTTGCGTTGTCACATGCAGCCCCTTTGGACAATTCCAGGAGGAAATCCGGTGTTGGGTGCATGTCTGAAAGCAGCTCTACTTTCATTGTTCTCATCATTTTTCTTTTCATTTTCACCCATTATCCTTTAATATAAAAAATCTGCCTATATGAGTGTAACCCATTATCTATTTGAATCTGTTTAATCATCTTTTCCCTACATTGTACAGTTGTACAGTATGTTGAATATAGTCAAATTTACTTAATAAGTAAAGCCATTTAAATACGTATTGAGAAGCAGAATTGCTCCACTTTATGTAGATATAATATATTATAGTGTATAGTAATATAATATTTTGTATGAATGATATCTGCAGAGAGGTGAACAGGTTAACAAATCAGAGACAAAGACACAAAATGAATGCTAGTGACTGGGATTAGTGTGTGTGTGTGTGTGGGGGGTGGGGTGGTGGGGGTGGGGGGGGGGGGGGGTGGTGTTCTGATAGGTGGGATTAGGGCCCGCTCCATGTCTGTGCCCACAGGTCTGTCGTGTCATTATCTGTCCACACTCAGGAGCAGCCTTAACAACACACTCGACAGTGTTTACCTTGAACAGTGTATTTCAGGTGCTTTCCCTTTAAGCTACATATTCAAGGTTCCTCTTATCCCATCAGGGCTTTCTCTGTTTTAATAAATTCAACATTTATCTCTGATTGCAATTTAGTATTTAAATGCAGTCAGCGCACTAACGTTTCAATCACAAGATTTAGTCTATAGGTAATGAAATTAATTACTTCTGCTTTGACTCAATAATATGCCGGAATGGAAAAGGGGAGAATCTGAAACTACATGTACGTGACAGCGATTGTAATTATGTAACTGTAACTATGATTGCTTTTATTTCCATCTGTAAGTATTCACTCGTTATGTCCTTCAGAGGATGCACTCTGCGTCTGGTTCACCCTGAGATGTTTGGCTCCATTCACCATGTTGCTCTCTGAGTTTCTCTGAATGTATTGAAATGGAGTTAGGCTTTTGGTGACGTCACTGTAGGAAAGAACGAGTTTCCTGGGAAACTGGCGCTGAGCCAGAGGCGAAATCCAATGTACATTTATAGCCCATGAAGGAAAAGGTTGCTGGAGAATTAGATGATTGAAAAGCAAATTAACCAACTAGAAACCAGTGGAGCAGTGTCCATCATTTTCAACATGTTATCTAAGTGAAGGATACAAAATAAAGGTACCTGTGCAGTGAAATGCAGTTAATGTTTGTTCTAATGCTCTGTAATGTTCTTTTAGATACAGTATATGAGTACACGTATACGGAGTACACGAGTAGTACATTGTGGGCTACTGTTCTTGGCTCCTGGGTTGTATCTAAATTCAACTCCTTGTGTGGCTGGACATCCTGGATCCTGTTTTACACCCCGTGCAAAGCGGAGCCAGGCACAAAGAGAGTGGCCTTGCTAAGTTTCAGACTGACACAGTTGTCATAGTCACATCCACATTGTTTTAATAGCAAATCCACCTCTCTGAGCGTCCTTGAGCATGTGCGTCTTAAAGGTGTTGTCAGGCACACCTGGGGTTTAAAAAGGGACGACACTCACCTATACTCACCCTAAACACACCTATGATTATTTAAAAGACAGAATAGAACTCTTCTGAGCCACATGCCTGGTACAGTCTGGACATGAGCAATAGTGCAGCCTTTCAAGCTGGGTTTACAATACAATCGAGGAAAAAAGGTGACGGGAAGGATTATATAAATTGAAGGGAATAAAAAACACAGAAATGACCAATGACGAGGGCGGAAAACATTTATCATGTTTGTGAGATTTCCTTTTTTTCAGTGCTGGCAATGAAGCATAATATTAATCGGGACCTTATCAAAAGATTCCGTGAAATAATTTTTGAACTAATGTTGTTGCCAGTAGCAGTAAAAGCTGAATAGTTTTGACTGTATTATACATGTTGATTAACAAAGACATTATAAATAGAATTCAAGCTTGAATCTTATTGACCAAAAACGTAGGAACTCAATGTAATTGTTTTAATTGTTCCTTCCAACATTTGTTTGAAGACTTCATGAAAGTATTTACTAAAGAATGTGAAGACAAAAAACGTTGTTGTGCATTATAGTGTCTTGTAATTTTTATTGAAGTTGGTTCAATATTTTGTACGTGTTGATGTGTTTAAATGTATGAGTTTTGTCTGAATGTACAGAACAACGTGTGCCTCACTTTGTCAAGTGATGACTATATAATATTCTTTGCTGTTTCTTTCAAGGGTAATTGGTCTATTTCAACCTGAGCCTTCACTACGTATTTTTGACCCTTTTTTTTGTGTTTGATCTGAACAGACCTCAAGTTGAAAATAACTTGAATTGTCCTTCAAACAAACACAATAAAATGATAATTGCTAAAATGACAATTATTTTGGTAATTTCAATGAATCTTTAAAGTTCTCTATCACACCTTTCTAATTGTAAGAAGGTTTTCATAGCTCTGCAGTGGTCAGTACTGATGTATTTGCTTCATGTTGCCTCATTGCAGCAGCCGATCCAGTGTCATGAGAGTTTACAGATCACTTTACGTGCTTATGATCTTTGATTAAATGTAGCTGTGGCTTGTTGCAAATGCAGTGAAGTACAGGAAAGAAATACTGAGCAATAGTGTTTTGTTTTGTGCTACTTGTCTGAGACAGTGCAGACTAATAATGTAATAATCCACAACTTTTCTATTGTTCGATTGTATGGAAGCAAACTGCCGTCATAAAACAAAGATATTTTACTGCCGTTACCCCGATCACAATTCATTGTGTGTGAGCATTTTTTGTTATTGTGATGTACTTCCATATCAACCTCTGCGCCGCTTGTTAAAATATTTACATTTTCCTCTATAGGAAGGGAGAACCCACAGTATACATGAGTATAGAGTGGGGTGTTGACAGCATGTTACTGTAATGTGGGGGCAGATACTCGCCATTGTCCCAATGTTGGTGCAGTTGGTAGCCTTCTCCAGTGTCGCCATGTTTTTTACATTTTTTACAAAACTGGAGTACTGTGGTTTGTACTCCGGAAGAATACTCCAGTAACATGCACACTACATAGCACATACAAACACATGGGTAAAAAGGAAGTAAACTCTGGGCCTTAGAAACTTCAAATACTCAATAACTAATGTATATTTATATCTTTGCTCAGCAGCTGCTGTCAGACCACTGCGATGCTGTGGGATACAATTGAGATCAATACAAATGTTGTGGATTAAAATGTTACGTTGACCATTAAAGTTTCAGTATGTGTTGTTGTTTCTGTTTTGCTATTCAGAGTTGCTTAATAAACCATTAGCTCATAAATTCCCTGTGACAGTGTGAACACTGCAGCTGAAGGAGTCCCTGCAGGGGAACCAACCGAAGATTTACAATCACACAAACTAAATTACTTTCATGTCCAGTTAATCATTTATCCGAGCAGGCTGCAAGATTAACAAGCCTGTTACGAGTGAATTTCAGAAATGATCAGATCCACAAATATAACTTCAGTTGCTATTTATTGCAGAGTCTCACAAGATTCAGTGCATGAACACTGTATCAGAGGCCACATAATGTCACCAGGTACAGAATTAGAAATAACCTGAAGCAGTTTCACCTGATTGACCACACAAAGAGTTGGGTGAGCTAACTGAGTGAGGTTACCAGGTTTAATCAGAGACAAAGATGTAACGATGGACGACATGTCACCACTTCCTCCCGTTGCACCAAAATGAAGCAATACTATTCCGGTCATTTTGAGTCTGGGCAGTAGTGAATGTACTGTAGAATGTAGGATGGAGGTCCTGTCCATTCACACGCTTAACCAATCATGAGTCAGCCTCAGCTGTGGATCATGAGGTTTCACCCCATTTTCATTGCATCAAATAAGACCAAACTTACTTAAACAAATGTACACCTGACCACACATCAGTATGATAACAACAATGACAGAAAGCATATTTGAGAAAAAATGTATTTGATGCATATTTTGACTTTTTAGTTTGGTCCATGTCCTTTCCACTTACATGGTTTATAATTTATACACCAACCAGCCACCAGGGGGTGTTAAAGATGTTTTGGCTTCACCTTTTAGGAGCTTTCATGTTGTCCACCTTTTTTCTGAGAATATCCAGGCTTAATCTGAGCTGGGGTTTTGTTTTTGTCCCTTTTTTAAATTACAAGCTACTCTTCCTACATAAAGTTTGATCTCACTTCTTCCTCATAATATCCATAGAGCATGACTTCTTTTTAAGTTATATGTTCAACAATAGACTCACATAAACCGTCATCAAACCACAAGGTCTATTTTCCCTTATCTGTCAGTATTTTTGAGAAGCATCAAGCTACTGCAGTGGTTTCACACTCTTCTATCATTTAAGCTTTACCGTCTTCCCAGTTGATTGAAATGAAGTTAATGACCAGAAACAGCAGGCAGCTGTTGTCATGTGGCTTCTCACAGGGAATCTGTCATCACTGAAAATAGCACCATTTGGTGGCACATCTTTTTTTCCCCCCTTCTTATTAGTAGAAGAACCATAGACTGTATAGAACGCGATTTAATTACTGCAGGTTCTTTATATAGAAGGCATCCTGGGAAATGTAAGAAACGACTAATTGAAGCCGATGCAGACGACAAAGGCTGAGAGGGAGAAAGCAAATACAAGAGAGGATCAAAAGATTAATGACAAGACATCACACACAGGCATCAATTGTTATTAATGTCAATATTAATGGAGTGCATGAAAATATATGAGGGCATATTTTTATTTTTTGAGAGTAAACTGAGATTAAAGACCAACAAGAAGATGTCATGGAGTCTATAGATGTTCAATGTACAAAAATTGAATATTAAAATAAGAAATAAAAGATACATTTAGAAAAAATACATTCAATCACATTTAACACATTTTTTAAAATGTAAAGTAATGGAAAAGAAGGGATGATCAGACCTCATCCCTCAGCGTCTAATTGTTTAAACTAATTTTAGCGTATGTGGCAGGAAAATAAATTGCACGAGCACTTACATGCCAGGGTTTATAAATTATTCATTCTGGTTTTAATAAACTATTCTTTTACTCTACAGTGAACATCATTGATTAAAACAGTGGGCACTGTGTCCAGGGGCTTGTCTCTGGTCTGTTCGTTGACAATAAATCTTAGACATGGTATCTATTCTATTAGATTATATGAATGTGTGTGTAAGCACAAAAAAATATACATATATAAATATAAATGTGTGTGTGTGTGTGTGCATGTATATTATATATATAATATAGAGACTATTACATATTCAATGTCACCAGAACACTGTTGAAGCAGCTGCTACATCTTCACATCTTTTACATCACAGCAGTGACATGTTTGCAAGTGAATGAATACAAGCGAGGTTTTTTTTAGAATAGAATAAGATAGAATAGAACAAAAAGCCTTTATTGTCATTGTGCAAGAGAAAGCAGCAGTACAGCAAAATTAGAGATGCTACTTCTGAAAACTATGAACATTTATAAAGAAAAAAGTTTAAAATCCGACACAACCAATATATACAAGACTTATATTACTTTGAAATTAAAGACTAGTTACCTATTAGTTATGGCACAGAATGTCAATATATCATATTTATGCATTAGTAGTTTTCGATGGCCCAATGAAAGACACTTTTTTTGAGTCTATTTGATCAGTTTATATTTTGATCAGTATCTTCGAACAGTAGATAAGATAAGAACAACTTTATTGATCCCACGCGGGGAAATTCACTCGTTACAGCAGCAGATTGTCAGAATGACGTAGACAAGAGAACATGTGAAAGAATAAAAATATAAATACAATCAGCAATAAAATATAAAATAAGAAATTAAATTAAATAGAAATACAGATATGTAATATACACCAAATTTGTAGAGAAATCTACGCAAAGTGCAGTGGCTCAGGATGATGGCACGAGGAGGAAAAGTGTTCAGTTAAAAAAATTCAGACATGTCTTTGACACAGTGTCCTGCAAAATAGCAGCCTTTCCAAAGAAGTGCTGTTGTATTGGTTCTGCACCACTAAATAAGGTGATTGTCACACAGAGGTCCATACTACATATGGTGCAGGAGTAATGGTCTGCTGGTCTGTGTCAGACCACTTGGCAGGTCAGTCATTTTTATTTCAGCCTCTTCACCAGTGAAATGGTAGAGGAGGAAAATGTCATAAAGCCGTCGTTGTGGCTGAGCACTGCTCGTACACACAGTTAACGACTGGTGTTTAAAATAGTTTACTGCCTCTGTCCTTCTCAAAAGAAACATTTTTATAGATGCCAGTAATTTTTATGTTCACTCTAAATGAGCTGTTTGAGTTCAATGCAAGGAATGTTAATTCCTCTAATGCCAGCAATTTATAACCAGAAGCTTTTTCCTCCTTGAGTAAAACCGCTTACAGGTTTTTTTAGTGCCACTTTTAACATTTTGCGTTTGTCACCAATAAAGATTCTACTGTGTCACCTTATGTTTTTTTTTTACCTGTGCCCAATATTTCATCATATACTCCCATATGGGAGTTATTCAGAATTGTATTAATTCGATGTGTTGTCAAACTTCTCTTCCGGTATTTGTTGTTTTGCTTCTATGGACGTTGAAAACATTGAACTTTTATGGTGGATTTCAGACAGACTGTATGCACTTTAGGAAGTTAGCATTAAAAACCGATTAGCTAAGAGGCTAATTAATTCAATTCAGTTGTTTGACATGGTTGATACTCAAACAAGTGGATTGCGGAAACAACGCATAAGTCCCCGATCTGAAAGAATGTATATGTATGTCCGTTGTTTATCATATTTGTTATTTAGTTTTGTAATCTTTTTTTTATTTCCGCATTGAATCTATGTTAAAAAAAAGTTTTAAAAAGGCTTTTTAGTTTTCAAAGTTCATTCATTCATTTATTTAATTATGTGCTGTACTTACTTCAGGCTCCTGGTGTATTTTTGTTATTTCTGTTTGAGGTTTATAACTTGTCACTGAGCTTAATGTCACAGAGATATATCTAAAACCTCAACTTGTCATCCAGGACGTGTGATAGAGTTAATTGGAATCCTGTTTGTGTGTGTGTGTGTGTGTGTGTGTGTGTGTGTGTGTGTGCGTGTGTGTTACCAACATATCCTCTGAATCACGGCAAATATGCGATAATAAAAGTGACATTCCCTGCCTGATTTGTCTCTTGGATATGCTTTGTACTCTGGAATCTGACATATTAGATTCATGGCTGAGATGTCACTGAGCAGTGATGTGAAATCTATCAGGTGACTCTTCCCACTGACGCAGGTGGTTAGTCATGACAAGCTTTTCTCCTCCGATCTCACTCCCGAGGACCATTTTCAGAGGAATAAACACAACAAAAAGCCGTAGAGATCTCTTATTCTTTATCTATGGGGTATAACTCTGCATGAGCATACGTTACAAAATATATTATACTACAGGAGAGCATTAGCCATCTTGTCATTTGTTCAAAAAAGGGGATCAGTGAAGCTGTGAGACCACGATATGTGGAAGTGCCTCAGTTTCTAAACCTGTGATCATCCGCTGAAAGTGAAAAATGAAGTGATGAACTCGTCCTGACAGGTAATTTTCCTTTAAAATTAACTTTTGTGTTTCATTGTAATGGATCTTGATAAAAAGCAAATACGGGTAAATATTGACTTCATCTCTTCTAGTATTGACTGTGACTTCACACACGTTTATAAGGAAATGTTGCCGAGTGCTTTGTGGTTTTAAAAAGCGTAAACACAAAATTCTTCATTGAAATGTGTAAAAACAATAAAGGACCGTGTTGAATATTTTGTTGACTTGTTTACTTACATTATTCAAAATGTTTACAACAATGTTCAAACCCAGAGAAATCCACAATTTTATTCAAAGTAATGGGACATTTCATTTTAGTTGCTTATTAATTGTGTCACATCCTCTTTATCCGTGCTGTGCTCTGTTACAACATCCAGAGCAAACAGCATATAACTAACCAAAGACACACTGAGTCTCATCAGGTAGATTTTCATCGTGGTGAAGACAACAACTCCCATGATCCCACGCTGCTTCAAAGTAACATATTGGAAGTTTAATGAGCTTGATGTGAAAGACGTGACATTTTGGTGAAACTAGAGGGTGCAACATGTGTTTTTTTGATATTAGTCTGACCACTGCTTCTCCTGCTGTAACAGGTCAGAACCTCTGCTGTGAAAAAAGGCCTGGAGGGACAGATGTAAAAACAAAAACAAAAAATCATACGGTAAAACACGGACTTTGAACCTTCCTCAAAGACCTGCTGCTCTGGGGTTTCACCAGACAGCTTGTGAGTCAACAGGTCTCAAACACAGAGGCTTCAACTGTCTGTTAATAAACCAAACCTCCAACTCACACAGTGTAAACCCGAGGTGCAGACCTCCAGCTCCTGAGCTGGGTTTTTATTTCTGAGTGATGATGCAAGAAGGTAAGTCGATCATTGTTTGAAAAGGTTAACTTGATAAATCTCTTGCGTGTTCCCCAGTTTATAGAGTTTTTATGCTGAGCCAAACTATGCGGATAAGGCCATGAAGCTGCAGATGTGAGTGTTGTATGAGCCTCTGGACAAAATAAACCTTTCTCCGCTCAGACATTTGGACTTGTCAAAACAAAGATGTAATGAATAACATTAAAATGGCTCCATTCCACTTAGCTATTCTAGTTCCAGGGACATAGCAATTTACCTATGTGAGCAGAGCTGTCATTATTCTTATTAGTCACGCCTGCTTATGCTGCTGTGACAAGACAAAACGGCCAATGGAAGGAAGGGCTATTAATAGGGAATTTAAAGTGTGTAACTGTGTCTCTGTATGTGTGACAAAACCAGTGGTGATGAAGAGCTTAAATTAAACTGTCTTTCTTCAGAACTTTGTTTGGAGAAAAGTACTTGAGGATCTGCTCACAGGTTGTGGCCGCGGGAAGAATGTTTTAAGCTCTGCTGCTTCTTCTTGAGGAGCCTCATGATCACTTGACGTGAAAGTAGGAATGTACACACTTCAGTGTGATTTAACTCTTGCATGATGCCTGTGATTCTTTTAAATTACTTGGTTTTGTCAAGTGAAGTTGGTCAAAATATAAAACTACAACTTTGAATCCTCCTTATTGAAAAATGGGGATGAATTTGCTTCACTTACGCCCAGTGAATATGGTACTTCTAATACCATAACAACCAGGCCCTAAGACATATAATTCATTTTTAATAAGCATTTGGCTCATGTATCTTTCCACGGTGAGATTTAACAGATCAAATCTCAATTTGTAAGAATGAGACGTGTTCTGTCCTGGGAGCAGAAGCGCTTCATCTTGGGAGTGTCTGCAAATTTGTGCAAACTTCAGCGACCATCAAAATGCATTGGCCATATTTCAAAACGACACTAAATGTAATAAGGAGATTGCAAAGGTTATGTTCATAAACTTCACAAGCAGCTTGAACGTCGTTACAGCTGCGGGGAAGAATAAGGAGATTACGATCATCTGTCTTCAGAGCCCATTTTACCACATACTGTGGAATGTGAATTTGTCATATATTGACAACTTTAAAGGATTCCTCACAAAGCTGTTGGCAGGCGTCATGTTGTACGGGTAAAGTTGGCTAACCGAAGCTCCTTTGACATTGGACAAAAAAACCCCAATAACATCCACAGACATCTTGTGTGTAATGATAGCCATCCAGTCCTCAATGGCCCTTGCAGGACTGTAATATACACAACCAATCATTTCATGTTAACCAACCTGCCTGTGCTTTCCCTGCACACGACAACACGGGCATACAATGCTGAAGTGGAGATTATGACCAGAGCTCAGCAAAGGGAGTTGCCACAGTTCAGTTGTCAGTCATCAGGCAGTTAGCTTTGACAGAGGGCTGAAGAGAGATATATTTTCAAAGTGAAGCATGCTCTTTCAAGCTCTTCCATGATTACCAACAGTAGCTTGAAGTGGCGAAAGGTGCATCAGCATTTGTTTCTGGTCAAATGACTCTGCAGGGGTCGCAGGGATGTGATGGAAAGTCACCAAGGTTCTTGATCTTCAGGCCAGACAACAGAGCCCTATTTATTGCATCAGGGAGGCTAAAGACACCCGAAAGAGAAAGGTCCCTGGTGGATGTGACAGGGCGTTCAACCCACCACCCAATTCTAGTGTAATTGTTTCTTTTGCACAGTGTGAGGGGAGGGAGTGTGACGAGAGGTTTGCACTCAGAGCAATAAACACAAGGACAGCTGCCGGCCCGAGTGATGGTGTGACCAAAAGGTTTCTGAAGGAGTGTGCAGACCATCACATGAAAAAAAAAACTCTCCCAGACTGTTATACTATATATATTGTATATTATATTATATTGTATACAAGAATGGACGACATGATATCGGTCATAAAGCCCCCCCTCCTCCATGTTACTGCCGTGGACATGGACCAAACTAAAAGTCAAAGAACACTTTACATACATCCTTCTCAGAGATGGTAACTGACATTTTAGGTATAGTTCTCATCACACTGAAGTTTCTTCAGTTTTTAATCAGTTATTTAGTGGTATAAAAACTGTGTGAAACGTAATGATTGACAGCATGTATCGGAGGGACCTCGATACGGTAGCTCTATTCTACTGTGCTCTATTAAGGACATGTGCAAGATGGCAGCATTCGTGATATTTCGGCTTCATGTCTGGATAGTGGGAGGAGGTGGAGAGACGCCGGACATCTTTATAGACAGTCTATGTTCTGCACTCATGACTTCGCCCCACCTATCTCACCAACAGCATCATCAAGTTTACGTACAATACAGCTGTGGCTGGGACAATCTCAGGGGGGAATGAGAAAACCTACAGGAATGAAGTCCAAAGACAAGGAAAAACAAAAACAACCTGCAGGAGAAGCTGCTGGTGTCTGTGCCAGAGTTTACTGCATCTCTGCGTGATCCACCAGCCGCTCAGCAGTGGACAGGAGAGCCCTTCAGAGCGTCACCTTGTCAATACACAATATCTTGTCAGCTTATTCAGCTCTCGCTGCCTCAACAGAGCAGCCAGCATACATAAAAAACCCATCCCACTATGGACATCATCAGTTTGATAAGCCGGCCCCCTGGTAGCAGCCTCACGTCATTCATATCACGGACAAGCAGACTTTTTGCAGCAGAGATGGTTCGAACACTCGCACAGGCAATAGTAACGCTTATCATTTTAAATAAAAAAAATGACTGACAAGGTCACTGGACTGCAAAACAGGCAAAAACATTTCCTGAGTGAGCAAGATCACTTCAATAATAGGGGTTTTAAGATAACAATAAAATACATAATATTTTAGCACAGTTGTCCTTGGTTTTATCAATGTGGGCAGAGCAAATCCGGCCATTGGGGCCCCACAAACAGCTGATCAGGTCAGTCCACAGAAACAAACATTTAGTGAGAAACCCCTTTAATTCTATGATCGGTTGTGAACAGGAGACTGTAATGACACCATGGTCGGAAACCCCCTGACTGGGCCCCATGCCACCAGCTTTCTGTTTTAAGACTGTGTGCGTTTGTAATTTTTTTGTCGGGACAGGTCCCTTGTGCCTGGGGCTCCTTAATATGTGAATTAAAATCACCATCACTGACTGGAATCAATCCAGTTTGTAGAAGTTGTACGGCTATCATATAAATCAGCACTACATTTTTCGTTGTCTACATACATGAGATATAATATGTGTTTAATAATCGGGCGGCAGAGCTGAGGAGGCAGAGCAGTCATCTAGTGATAAGGAGGATCCCGGCTCGATGGCTCCTGCAGAGTCTGTTGAAGTGTCCTTGAGCAAGACATTAAAACCCCCAAACAGTGTGTGAATGATTGACAAACATTGTCCCCCAGTTGTAGGTTGAAAGAAAGAGCCAAATGAGCAAATGTAATGTAATAAAAAAAAAAAGACACTCTCCACTTAGTTTCTTATTTTTGCATTTTATGCGTCTGACTTTATTCATAAAATCCAAGGACTCAATCACTTCAAGGACCCCATCGCTACGATATTGATTTGCTCTTGCACGTGTCCGTTCCAGATCCAGTCGGCCTGCACTCGTGTCTTGGTTTGCAGCAGAGCAGAGGAAAACTTTTTTTCTGTGACCTTCTCGACCGTATCAGTCTCGCCTGCCCGAGCAAAAGAGAGCTACTCCCTTATTCTGTCATGTTCATTATTAGCAGGGCTCGCGGTGCAGATTGTGCTCGACTCTGCCGGTGGAGGTCAGAGACGAGATGTGATGAGGTGTTGGATGAGGTGTTGGGCTGAGCAAAGCATGACAGTTATTTCAAAATGATTTTAGAAGGAATCAAACTGGTGGTTTATTCAATGTCAGCTCTTTTGTCGGTGAATCGTAAAAAGGAGGGAAATAGAAACATGCAACAATGGAGGGATGTTGTTGATCCTGTCTCCCAAAAAAAAACACTCTCACATTTTTAGATAAAAGATATATTGCTGCGTTCATTATATGTGTTGAAAGTATTTCTATTCCTTGTTTTTCAACCATGTTGTGTGTCCCTCTTTGAGTGTGGCTTGCCAGCGTATCCCTGGCAACACACTGAACCCTGTTTTGAACCTGATAGCTTTCCCATCCGTTTGAATGATGTGTGATAGAAAGGGTGGGTGTGAATGGCTGAATGGGACTTGTACTGTAAAGCAATTTGAGTCGTCGTTAAGACAAGAAAAGTGCTTGAATGTTGCACATTAAGGATTTTCACTGTGACCATTTTATATCCAATTTGATTGGAAAATACATCTTATGACCCAGTTCTAATAGAGCATGTTTTACATCCTGTAGTGTGCTGTAAAAAATGTTTGTCTATGTCAAAGTTCTGCCAAGTTAAAAAGCCTGAAGTCTGTCCTCTCTCTCACAGAAAACACTCTTCAACATCGTTTTTCTCATTTTATAAATAATTTGAAGACATTATTAATATAATTCTTTACCGTGCCCACCTTCAAGTCTTTCGATTTCATATATTTTTTATCCAGATTCTCTACACCCCAGATTTCCAAGCGCCCAAACTTTCACCCTATTGCAGCGTGATTCAATACCTTTTTTGAATATGTTTTAGTTTTTTCATTTCATAGTTATGAAATCTGTTGTCTTTAAATATCACCGCCATTTATTCCTTGAACAAAGTGGTCTGAGGCTTATGGGAGAATATATTTCAGAAAGGCTGGGAAACAGAAATATGTGATGAAATACAGTAGATTGTTTTTTATTTTAAATACCATCCTTATCTCGATATACAGTTGTTAACGGTGACCAGGGCTGGATTTTTAGTCTTTTGTGTGATTATGTTCCTTTGAAGCAGCACTCAGAGATTGTGTTTACTCTTCTCTCTACATGACACCCCCTCCTCAGACCTGAGAGCTTCAGCCTCATCACTCTTCTTAAATAATACAGCTGCCACCCAAGTGTCTCATGCCGTGAAGACGCTGAGGTGTTAAAGCTCCGTGTGACCTGGTCGTTCTTCTTCTGTACCTTCCACTTGTCTTCTCTGCAAAAACAACAAGAAAGTCACTGGAGAATAAAACAGCGTCTCAAAGCTTTCCACGTAGAATTTTCATGTTTTCTGTTTGTCACTCATTCCCATTTTTCAATTTCTGCAATATACTCTAAGAGCAGCAGTTTTAATTTGAAATCCACCCACTGAGTTCAGAGCTGCACATTTTCAGTAATTTGCCTTCATTCTCTCCCTTTTAGGAAATGAAAGGGATCTTTTCTTGTCTTGTGCTTTCATTTCTTTGGCTGATTGCTGTTGTTCAGCTTCCACGAGTCATTGCTCCGGCACAATGATGAAATCTGTTTACTTCAAACTTGAGACAGCAAATGAATTAGATTCATATTAGTGGGGAAGTAATAGAAATATGTTTCATGAAATATGGGAGGTAAAGTAAACATGGAAATATTTTATGTGATGCTTAAATATCTTTAAGTTATATTCAATTTGTAAGTTATAGGTGGCGTAAATATTTCTAATATATTTCTAAAAGGAGATAATACTATTATTGTAAATTAGCCATAACATTAAAACTGGTATATTGTTTATTTTTTTACTTTGTTTATTCGGTGTATTTTTGAATTTATCAAGAAATTAACCAATGGAAAAAAGTTGAAAATACAAAATTAGTTTTCATCATGACAGGTGATTTTAAATGATGTTTTTTCATAACAGGTCACAGATCAGCCAAGATGTCAAAACCACTAAGTGTATGTAGTTTTGAAAACATATATTGAATTTCCATGTGATAACAGTTTTTAAGACTTTCTTAAATCTAAGGAAGTGAAGCAGTACGTTTTTGGTTTTTTTAACTGTCTGATAGAAGGTGACTAATAAAGCCCAGGATCCTTGTCTGATTTCTCACAACTGGAGCAGCATATGGTCTGACAGCAACATAAATCACCACTGGTTTTCTAAGTGATTACAATCAGTGTGATGAATAGACTCCAGAGTACAGAGACATTGATTTTTGCATAGAAGCTCTCAGAGTCAGGAGATGTGTTATGTGTTCCCAGCACTATGTGGAAAATGAAATGAAGGAGTTTATTAAAAAATATATATACATCCCTGCTCTTTTGGAAGTTTTCCACTTAACTTTATTTTTTCTAATAATTTTTAGCTTTTCCCTCAAAAAGTGTCAAGCTTGACTGATTGGACACAAATGCTATTCTTTAAAGACACAACTCAGCCTTGGACCCTCTCACCTTGAGCTGCCGCCTCTATTTTGGCCTCTTACCAAGATCCCTCAGTAATTGCTATTAAATGCCAAATGGCTCACAGACCAAATTTAACCTTGACTAAAGAAATGATCAAATGTTGAAAATGAAATAATGTTTTAATATAATATACTCTACTAGGCAGCTAGAACTTCAGCGCTGATTTAAATACCATCCAGATACACACATTTGCATAAATATACAGACTCACTTTCTTCCTTAAAGTTTATATGAGATTATTGATACCACCCTCGTGCCTTATTTAAAAACTGTAGAACGTTAGAAGTGAGATATTGTTTGTATATCTTTTGTCTGCCTTCCTAAATTGCACAGTCCATCCATGTGCCAACAACAGCACAGCTTCATTAAAAAGAAATTCACTGAAGTAAGGCTGTGACGCAGTGTGAGAAGAGTCAAGTACAACATTGTCATGCTGAAATTCACAACTGGAAAAAAAGTGGATGGAACTAGAAAAAGGTTTATTCGTGGTTGTTGCAAGTTGAATATTTTTGTCTTTTGATTCTTTTAGGACAGTTTACCTGTTACATGTGATACAATGCATGAAAAAGGGTCCTTAAAACCACAAATTAGAATTTTTAATTGTTTAATTTGTGAATTGATTAATCAAACAAGATTTGATTTGTGTGCATTGTTGATAGTGGTCAGGGGATTTCAGGACAGAGTCAGAGCCCCTGTTTCCCCATTTTTTGTCTTTATGCCGAGTTCTCACAACCTTGATCCAGCTCCACCTTAAACGCCCACGGCAACGATCGTCCCTTCCAAAGCTAATCACCCAAAATGGGGCAGGATGCCTTCAAGTTCCTGACACAAACTTTTGTTGTTGTAGATTGTAGAAAGCTTTGTTTATCGCAGGTAACTGATCTGCATAGTCCACTCTCTGTTTCATAGAGCTGAAGCAGATGTGTGCATCAGCATGAAGACAGCCTGTCACATGGCCGTGTGAGGGGAAATGGCAAATAAGTAAGGATTAATTATTCATTAAAGCTGGTGGTATGTTTCTGTTTTGGCCAAGTGACATTTTCAAAGCTGGAATCAAAATCAACATTGCTCATGTTCCAAATGACCACACTGATTGAACCAAGCCTGCAAACAGTCGCTCTGTGACATTTGGGTGGTGATTTTAATGCAACAGGAGAAATACAAACAATCAAGCTTGACTACAGTGTTGACACAGACCTACGCTGACAGAATCCAGCTCTGGAGGATTAGAAATTGTTGATGGGATTTTCCAGAGAATCCATGGCAATCAAAGTCAGTTCTCATGGCCATGGACTCTGCCGGGTCTCCGGACGAGACACTGAGCCGTCAACGCTGACACTTACATAACCTGTCCTGTCTGAAACCTTTCAATCGCTGAGGTCATCCGAAATGAAAATTCATACGCCCTCATAAGTGAAACAGACTAGAAGGAAAAAAGCGAAAAAGATGTGAATGTATTGCATAATACAATTTATAAATTTGCTAATTTGTGCATGGATCAAATGTGAAACAGCATTTATGTGTGTACAGATACAGTTTTTACCAAATCCCAAATATTTACCCCCTTCTGTCACATCACGACCTAGAAAACATTTTACATTTGTTTGCTTGCTAATATTCTAAGTCCAGTAGGTGGCAGTAATGGCCCATCTAAGCTGATTTGCCAACTGCCAACAAATCCAGAAGAAGTCTTCATATATTTAAACACTCTTAAATGTTTCTCAATGCTGTATATCTAAATGTGCTATAAGAAAGTAGCTTTATATAAAGCCAAGCCATTTGTTGTGGCTGGGGCTCAGGAAGTAGAGCGGGTCGTCCACGAACCATAAGGTCGGCGGTTTGATCCCCGTCTCCCCCATTCTGGGTGCCAAAGTTTCTTTAGGCAAGATTACCCCTGACGGCGCTGCCAGCATTGTATGATTACTGTATGAAAGAGAAAGTGCAGCACATGTATGAATGTGTGTGAACGGGTGGATGGCAAAACTGTACAGTGAAGGTCTATGAGTGGTCATCAAGATTAGAAAAGCTCGATATAAACACAGACTGTTTAACATTAAACGAGAGGTGAGGTTTACCCAGCGTATCACCCGTCCAACATACAGAGACCAACAACCATTCACACCTACAGTCAATTCAGAGGCTCTGGACTGAACGCAGACACAAGGAGAACGTCCACAACGCCACACAGATACAGATAGATCCAGAATTTGAACCAGGAACCGTCTTGCTGTGAGACGGCACTTCCGCCATGCCACCCCTGTGAATTATCCAAATTATAGCTGTACTTGCTCCCGGCTAAAATGTTCACCATCCTGAAAGTGTTATTTTTGCAGCTTGTTGTGTTTAATTGCATTTAATTACTATGACTCAGCACTTATGTATGAAACAGAACAGAATAACTGGGACATTTTCATTCATTTCCATTCATTTCTTTTTACATATCACAGTAAAAGGGGAAAAGAAAAACAGAGACAGACAGATGCAGGAAATCTAACACATGGAGCCCAAGTCTCGGTCCTGTCTGAAGAGCCTGTTGCTGTTTGTTGTGTTTGCGCTGACAAAAGAAATATGAAAACGATGTGACAGATATTAGATTTATTGTGCATCTAGTTCACCTGAAGGAAGTTGGCCTCAACACAATGATTATCTCACGCACTAATCACTGTGTTTGCTCAAATTATCATTGTAATTGAATTTCATCAGGAGGAAATTATGTTCCTAGATTGTGCTTGAAGCTATTTATATACTTCATACTACTTCAGTGGCAGTGATAGCCTCCTCTTAATGTCCGTGGGACAAATCTATTTAGGGAAATTAAAAACAACAGCTTCCTTACAGGTAGAAAATACACAAAAGGCCGGATTTCAGATTTGACTGATTATCAGAGAGGTATACAGCCAAAGACAATTACTAATTCATCCGCTTTACATCCCCATTTATTCACATAAAAGACCAAAAGGGTTGAATCCTGGTTCTAGGGTCAACATTCACACCTATACGGTTCATTTAGATTCTGTGATGCTTGTCCTCAGACTGTGGGAGGAAGCATCCACACGCAGAACCTTCTTACGCTGAGGTGAGGGTGAAGTAAAGTGAGTGTTATCTTGTTTTAGTTCGAGAAAGGTTTTAGTAATTTCAGACATTACTGACGGAGACTGCTCTCCACTGATCAGATTGAGATGCAGCCAAAATTAAATTCAAGCACAATAAGCAAGGCAGGAGAAGATTAAAATTTCTCTGCAGCATTTTGCATTAGTTTCTTTCTATGTGTTAAACAATAATTGTTCTATTGCTGGCAGCTCGCTTATCAAACCTGCTTCATAACAGTTTATGGATTTGGACATAATTATCTTTTACATAATATGTCTCAAATATTAAGATATGGATATTGTTCAGGCTTTTATACCCAAATAATTCTGATTTCCTCCTATGCTGCTACACAGAAGTGCGTGGTGTTTTCCTTGCTTGTGAACTAAAACTGTTTCAATATCACGAAAAGATAGTAAATAATAGAAAGACATTGTCCTGAAACATGTCAATGTGCAAAACATCCCATGAAATGTATCATATTCTCTGCAAGCGAGAGCTGTGAGCTCAGACTCCTTCCACTCATGGAAGCTGCCACCTCCTAAAGGAAAGGAGAGTAATAGCACAAAGTCCAACCTCCAGGTCAATGCAGGTGGCTTCTCACCCTTGTCCCACCAGAACACGACCATTTTTACAGCTGTCTTTTACACCTACTCTCCTGTGAGTAATACAGATATGTATTACCTCAGATAAGTCCGGTATTCATACTGCTTTAAGTGTACGAAAGACTCAAACATATATCCTTTCTATTATATTTGCTCATGTGTAACCAGGTCTCATCCTTAATTTTCACTCTCAGGAACAAACGGCTCAGAAAGACACCAAATTACCTTCGATCCCATGTTCAGATGAAGAAACTAAAGAGCTCTCTGGAGACAAATACTGTAGTTTAACCCCTCTTTATAAACTGTAATGGCTGTATTGTGTATTGACTCATTTGCTGTAAATAAAGAGTGTAGATCTTACACAATGTGTTGAGAGACTGTTTAGGATTACATGGATACATAGCCTTAAGGACAAAGTGCTTTCATTTTCTCCTCCAGCTCAATCAATAAGTTATTACAAGCTTTCTTCAAGTCTCTTACAAAGCAGATATCTGCAATAATGCAGAGATTGGAGAAAGGGCCCCTCCAGTGATTTAGGATTTGCAGTTACACAAACAATAGGTCACAATCAGTGCAACAAAGCCATCATCTCTGGCTTTGTTTAGCTCCCAGTATGGTTCCTCTCCGTCCCTCGAAAAGATGTTGACCTGAAGGTTCGGGGTGAGCGGCAGTTGAAAGCTCTGTAGAAAAAGAAAATTAACTGAACCTTGAGTTGATATGTTTTCCAGCATCTTCGACCATCCTTGTAAAGCCTTGACTGTTTCTAACTCACTTTACTACAAAGTCTTTCGGTTGCCTTCATAGTTGCAATGCTCAAACATCCTTGATGATATCATACGTCTGAGGCCAAAGCCGCGAGTGTCCAGAGATTTCTGGCCGTTATCCACGTTTGGAGAAATCCTCATACCTCCTCCATCTCTCCCGTATGACTGCAAAGGTTTTTCTTTGCCTTTCGCCTCTGAGAGCAGGTAGGAGGGTTTTTTGCATTTAGGCATGATTTTGACAAAACTTTGTACAAAATGGTTTGTAATTATTCCGTAGCATATTCCTCCAGTGCAACGAAACACAAAATATAACAGTTTCTGCCAGATATGTAAAATGATATCAATGTATAAAATCGGTCAAATGGTGCATGTTAAATTAAGAACAAAAATGTTACAATAAACTATGAATACATTATACATATATTTTATGTTTTGGGGTGTGGTTTGCACACTAAACTTTGCTTGAACAGTAGATTAACTTGTGTCACAGTCTATTAGTTTCTTTCTTCTCTCTATCACGTACAGTGTTTTCATCATGAATTATTTCCTTGTCTTTTATATTATGAGGTGTACTATTTTAATCATGGGCTATTTACTTTACTATCTTATCATGGGTTTGTTGTACGGTTAGTTTGTGGGTTTATATGAGGCACATGATTTTTTTTGTAGATTTGTCATTATATAAGATTATTTTAAATTAAATTAAAATTTATTTTATTTCAGGTTGCGTTGTAAGAGCTGTGGAGGGACAATTAGCCTATACAGCTAACTGGCTCATTTACAGTATTTTGTACGTCTTCCCTATCAAAGAGATTATTAAGGACACACAGTATATAAAAAAGTCATTTGAGGCTCCATAGTCAAATTTGTTTTGAAGATATATGCATGATATTTTTTGATGGGAGACCTTGTTGGATATCTCCAGCTGAGAGCAGGAATCTGGACTCACACTAATACACATGTGTCACTCTGATGAAATACATAAATGCAAACTGTGTAACCCATTAGGACAATTTGCAGGAAAAACAATCAGCTCCTAGAAAATGTAATGTACCACATCAACAAGTGACCAGGCCACCCTGCTGTAATGGAGCCGGCACTCTCTCTGTGCACGTTATTGTCCACTGATTGAAGTGTATCCTCAGTGTTGCATCAGTCTGACTCCGAATCCACTCATCTGCGGTGATGAAGATGATAATGGTGACTTCACTCCCCCATGGCCTCGTTCAGGTAGAGCCGGCGGGTTGGTCAAGCCTGTGGCAAACCTTAAATTGTTTCATGCATATTTTATCATTCAGCGGACACATGCAGTCTTTCAATCGACCGTCTCAGATTGTTTGTCGTCGGTGTGACCACAAGAACAAGACACATCCACGAGCTCCCGTTGGTCTCCAGTGTGGTGCTTCTGGTTCCATGCACAGTACATTTTATTTCTATGATGACAGATTTGCATCGTAAATAGAAAATATTATTCTGGATCTATTAATTTATTTTTGAAATTTGCACTCTAACTAAACATGTCCATCTATTCTTATGCAGGTTGAAAATATCACGGAAAATTAAATAGGACTTTAATCTCATTAAATGTTTGCATATCTATCCTTACAACAACAGTTTTACACACAGTTCACCAAAATGAATGCACCATGCAACATCATTTCAATTGTAAAGACTGACATTTATGAGGCTGTTGAACTCAACTGTGTTATACAGAGATGTTTTTCTGTTACTTAGCCGACGCTCATTGATGTATAGGGACAAAATAATAGACACTGCAACAAAATTAATTCAACAGCACATCAGGGAGGCTGTGGCTCAGTGGTTAAGGCGTTTGTCCTTTAACCAGAAGGTCGGTGGTTTGATCCCATTTTTCCCTTGGGCAAGATACTGAGCCCCAAATTGGCTTCTTATTGAGAAAGTGCTAGACATTGATGCACTGTATGGATTTTTGTGTGAATGTAAAACTGTACTGTAAAGCACGATATAGATACAGATCATTTACCATTTACATCGAACTGCAGCCTCCAAAATAACAGCAAAGAATAAACATTGCTCCACAACAGTGTCAATACAACCTGAACTGAAGGCAGGACTTATCACAGGACTTATCACAGGACTGTATGATAAAACCTAACCTGCCATATGGTTTCACAAATTCATGTGATTCTCAGCATAACACTAAGAAACTAGTGATGGCAATAACAGACATATATTCAGTTAAGAGCCGTAGATCTCTGAGCACAAAGAAGCAGTTTTGTTTCTATAAGTCAAATACTGAAAAACTTGAAGCCAATGATTATCTGACTTAGTTTTTTTTTAAAGACAGTATTTTCAATGTATAAAGGCTGAAGGATTTGCAGTTTACACCAAATTTAAATTAATTATTATGCTCAATTTTACGTATGGATTTAATTTACTTTTATTATTAAAATGTTCTTAATATTAATGTATTATTAATACAAAATGTTCTTTTCTTTTTCTTTTTTAACAAATCATTAAACAATTCAATGATTAAACAGGGCCCGTACATTGCAGACCTTTGTGCAGAACTTAAAGGTCAATTTCCAACGATAGGGGATTTTATCATTATCAAGAGAGTTCACACACACACACACACACACACACACACACACACACACACACACACACACACACACACACACACACACACACACACACACACACACACACACACACACACACACACACACACACACACACACACACACACACACACACACACCACAATCATCTGATGCATGTTGACGTGCAGTGAAGTTATATAAACGGCTGCTGTTGCAAAAGAGAATGAAAAAAGAAAAGACAGGACAAGATAATGCACACATCATGGTTATTGTGGTTATCATGACTTATAGAGCAATACCATTCTATAAGGCTGGAGCTTCTAAAATGAGCTGAACATTATGGAACAGTCCATACCAGTCTTAAAGAATACACATGTATTTGACCGAACACGAGTTAGTGTCTAGTTGACTCAGAGAAGAAGCGTCTTCACAGTAAACAACTCAGTGGTGAGTCAAATAAAAACCGTCGGGTCACTATCTTGCTCTGTATTTCATCTTCTCACCGCACAGTCACGCTCACTTCCTGGTTGTGAACCAATAGCAGAGTCAGACCCAGGTCACGTGTCGGGCTCTGCTTGCTCATTGACGTGCACAATATCGAAGCTGAACCACACGGTGAGTTTCCTCAGTGAGTTTTTACTGAGTTTGTTCTCGACAAACAATCCGTGAATGTGACTTGTATCAGTTGTGCAGCACTTGTTAGATTGTTCATCGATAGCAAAGACAATCGATGACCGATTATGACCGACAGATTTTCTCTCAACTGCTGGAGCTGATAAGTTTAGAAAATATTTGTTCTGTCTGTGCTGTTGATAGACATCAGCTAAAAGTTGGTTTGCAGTTTCACACTCTTCCCTCTGTGGAGAAACTCATCATTTCACAATGGACACATGTTGATTTTCGCAGAAACTGAAGGGAAAATAAATAACTCATAACAATTGTGTGGGTAGAATTCATTGCTGGACTGTTGTACCGACCTCTATCCAATAAAACAGATATAGATTGAAAAACTGCACAGAGACAGTGTGTGAAACACAGAAGATCAATTCTGTGCTGAAATGACTGCAACTGGAAGATCTCCACTTGATTTGTGTAACTCCGACTATGAAAGCCTCCTTGTTACCTCAGATATTTATATCACCCTGACTGGATTTGACAGCTGCCACTATGAACAAGTGGACTTTTTTTTTTTCCCTCACTGTAAGGCATCAGTCTACTGTGCTCTGCTCAGAGACATCCATTGAGAAACAGCCTGTCAATTATTACATCCTGGTTGAACATTATTACAAACCTCAGGTGTGAAGTCAGAGGAGCTCCTCTCATTCTTTTCACTTCTACTTATGACTCAGTGTTGTTACTTTGACACCAGTCGATTTATTTTTGTTTCTTACATTGTTAAAGTTAGATTTTCTGGAGGTGGAGCTGTGATACTTTCCAATCATCGTGGCTTTGGTGACACAGTGTTACATGATGCGTGCTGTCCTTGCGTGGCCTGGGTTTATAATTGAACCTTGATATCTTACTTCCTGTTAAACGTCACAGACATTTTTCTTCGCGTAGAGTTTCCTGTATTTGGAATTTAACTAATTTTCTTTGAACGTTTCTCGTTTCATTCGGACGAAAGAAACCTTCGTAAAACACACATTAGCAAATATCTAATGAATTCTCCGGACGTGTTCAATTTGACAAAAAGAGCTTTTATATTGGAAATGAACCTTTTATTTCTTTTCTTGTTTTGATCACAGCAGCGGTGGAAGGAGCGCCATGGGCCGTCTGGATGGGAAAGTGATTGTGTTGTCGGCAGCGGCGCAGGGGATTGGACGTGCTGCTGCAATAGTAATGAGCTTCAATAAGCACTTCTCACTGATCTCTTTCATAGCAAATCACTCTTAGAAAGAGAGTATATTTTATGTGAATGCAAATTGAAGATTACAATGTCGCTGACACTGTGCGATGCTATCTCCTGCACCGAATAATCTGCAAATGACTGATTGTGTGTATGTGTACAATATGCTGTGACACCACATGGACACACTCTAAATAACTGAGCAGTAACAGTGATTTCTTGGGATCAGACAAACACGGGGTCAAGACAATCCTCCGGCCAAAGAGGAGGAAAAACAAAACACTCGTACATCTCCCACACGTACTCGTCAAGATTGGGTCATCATCGCCTCCATTCCCTTCGAGTGATGTCTTTATGTGTGCGTGAGACTGTGCCTCGTAGCACAGCGGGTGTCGTGTCACGTTTGCGGTGGAATTCAAATGTGTTTACGCTGCGTCGGATCATTAGTCGTTTAAATGACTTCCTGTTAAAGGCTTCATTTTGTGTCTCGTGAGCATTTTCCACCAAGACCTTTAAAATGTTGATTTTTTGGGGGGGTTCACTGTGTTCTGTGGTTAATGATGCATTCACTCCATCAGATACCAGCTGACCAGAAATTAAATGGATAGAAATTTGAGAGTGGAGAGATTAGATTTGAATATATTCTGTATCTATAGATAGTTGGTAATAAGTGGTGACCTGAATTATGCCTCAGTGACTGATTACAAATCAGGCAGCAATTCAGATTTGATGAGCAGAAAAAAATGACCTGCCTCCCATTCTTCAAAAACTATTTATTTCGCAAAATAGCCTCGGTGTATTTTCCTTGAATCAATCATCTTCTTTTTGAGGGAATGAAAAGGTCACAAGGGTCAGCGTTAGGGGTCAGCGTCATCATGCTCAGACGTCGTGTAACTGCTTGTAAGTGACTCATGTTTTTTAACTGTAGGCGTTTGCAAAGGAGGGAGCTCAGGTCATGGCCACAGACATCAACGGGGAGAAGCTGAAGGAACTGGACGGTATCCCAGGTAACATGATCCTCTCTTGGTCTGCAGCTGACACCTGCTGGGTGACCAGTGAAATGCAGTCAAGATGGCCGAGCCAAACACGTCTGTGTTTAAAAACCAAAGATTTTGCAGTCTGCTAGAAGACAAAATTTGTTTCCCTTCAAAATGTATTTTTATTGATTAGTCGATTATAGATATATTTGGTTTTATTTCCTGTTGATTTGCTAATGTAATTAATTAACAACTATTTTTAGTTGCACCTTTTTTGCACTTTTTAGGTTATATCTGTGGAACGCCGTCAAGGAATCCTTTCACATTAGGCGCAAACATTCACTTGGACTCCCATACATTATTATGATTTGCAGAAAAAGAAAACCCAAACAGAGTCCATTACACACACTCATACATATCAGGGAACCACTTATATATATCACACCAAGAATTATACAATCTTGAACTTAGACACGTTTCTGCAGACTTGCATCGGACACACAAAGAGGAGATATCGGTAAAGATTCTATGCAATTTACTTTTTGAATGATGCAGCCTGTGTATCACCTTGATTTGGATTAATCGCTGCCTGACATTGACAAGTGATCACTGTTAAACCATAAAAACTAACGTCAACAGGATTCTTGATTTGGCAGACGAACAGTCACTCATTTTCTTGTCAGTGAAAGTGGAGGAGCAGGTTGATTTCAAGAATTTGTCTCTACCAGTCCCTGCTGGACCAGGATTGAATAAACACTCTTCCCTCGCTCCACACCTCCATACAGTAACAAGCAAAGCCCTTCCCCTCTGATTGCTTTGTGTAGAGCTGTTGAGTGGTGAGCAGGAGAACACAGTGGTTGTAGGCAGCAGCTCGGTGTGAGTGGTTCTTATACCTCCCCTGGTTTCCTTAATTTAGAGGAACAGACCATTTACTCGAGGCTGCTGAGTGTAAGGAAGTGGGGGGAAATAAAAGAAATGTTAGGTGTTTCATCTAAAGTAAAGTATGTCTGTAGTAAAGTCTTGATTCAGATCTCCTCCTCATCAACAGGGATCAAGACCAAGGTGGTTGATGTGACGAAGAAGGAGCAGGTGGAAGCTTTGGCCAAGGAGCATGACCTTGTAGATGTGCTGTTCAACTGTGCTGGGTACCTTTTCATTCATTTTCATTTTCAGTCTATTCTTTTCATGGAGGTCCACAAACAGCAGAATACAATGAAAAGTAAAAATGAACATAATGGATAAATAAACACAATAAGAGAATACAATTGGAAAAATAGGTAATTGTACATCATAGAAATTACAGAAATAACAAAATATAAATCCTAACCACTGTGTTTCAGAAAGTAAAAACCCTGCCCGTTTATCCAGATCGGTTCCTAAATGTGATGGGCTCTTACTTCCCAACTTCTCCACAAAATTGAATGGCATTGGATTCAGTAGTTTTTGAGTAATTCTGCTGACGGACGGATAATTCAGTTAAATCCAGTTTAAGCCACCAAATCACAACATAAATCATGTCAAGACATTTTTAAATCGTAATAGACCTCACAATATTATAGAGAAACCCGACAACGAGTGGACTGTGGAGAGAACAAACTCCTGTGTAAATGGCAATGAAAACATAACCTCCTCCATATCTCTGTATGCATGGTGGCTCCATCAGACAGAGGTTCCTTAACTACATCTCCAAAATCCCTGTACCATAAGGTTTAGCCTCGACTCGACCTTTCGTCAATCTTCTTAAAGTCTCTGAACTGGCACCTTTTAAGGCTCAGTAAAATGATGAGTGGGCTAATGCAGCATTTTGACCCATATTTATTTTTCTTCTGTGATTTGATTCTGATTGACGGATGAGGTCCTGTATTTTATGAACACACTAAATACTGTCATATATGTGTCAAAAGACTTTTTATTTGTCGTGCACCGTACACAGGTTTGTGCACCACGGCTCCATCTTGAGCTGCGAGGAGGCCGACTGGGACTTCACCATGGACGTGAATGTCAAGAGCATGTACCTCATGTGCAAGGCTTTCCTGCCTAAGGTGACCTTTGACCCCTTTACCCAATACTTAACACCGTTGATCCTGTTGTCGAGAGATTGAAATAAAGTGGCGTCGTAAATTGAGTGACATATGCTTTTTTTTTGTTCTCTTCCTTTGTTCGCTGGGATTAGCTGCATTACACTGAGCCTGTGACATGATGGGCGGCGACTGCCCGATCACTAATCCAGCTTTAGCGGCAAACTAACCAAACTGTCACTGTGGGGGAATTTAAACCTCGGATGATTTATCTTTGTTAAATAAAAATGTAAAGGCTAAGAATGTTATGTGATTTTAATCTTCATTTGAACAATTATAACCTTTTTACATGGCAATTTCCTAATTTGTCTTGTCATTCTAGATGTTGGCAAAGAAGTCAGGAAACATTATTAACATGGCTTCTGTTGCATCAAGTATAAAAGGTAAAAGAATAACCCACACATCTTTTCACTGTAGATGTCTGCAGAACAAATATCAAGCCTAATTAAAGGGACATTGAAGTATGACCAAGTTCAGTGTAATCCTCTTATCTTAGATAATTGCTTTCCGTGCGTGTATGTGTGAGTGACATGTGTTTCCTTGGCACAGGTGTTGTGAACCGGTGCGTCTACAGTACCTCCAAGGCCGCGGTAATTGGTCTCACCAAATCTATAGCGGCTGACTATATTGACCAAGGCATCCGCTGTAATTGTGTTTGTCCTGGTAAGTTTTCAGCACCACATAAAAGATACTGTTCTTTTATTCTCCTGCAGTTATTACTCAAGGTTGGGAATATTTGAAAGATAACATCCTGTAGACAGACAGAGGAAATTAAATTGATGTTTATAAGAAAACTCAAGGGCTTGTAATGTTTGAGAACTTTGTGTAGGAGATATAAACCTTGAGTTTGACCCTCCTGAACAATTCTAAAAAAAATGTACCAGGGGTTTTAATGAGTACTACTTCACTGACCTGAATTAAACCCCCTAATTAGTCAAAATGTATCTATATATCTGAATTCAGTTTTGTGTTTTAATGAGGGTTTCAAAAGAAAATCCAGCTCTCTCTTTTATATTTCCTCAGGGACTGTTGATACTCCATCTCTGAGGGGGCGGATCCAGGCCCAACCTGACCCCGAACAGGTGCTGTACACCGGGTACATCTTCCACTAGAATAAATCCTGATGTCTGGGTATTGAGGACAAATGTAACCCCTCTCTGCAGGCTTTCAAGGATTTCATGGCAAGACAGAAAACTGGCAGAATGTGCACAGCTGAAGAGGTGGCCTACCTGTGTGTGTACCTGGCCTCAGATGAGGTGAGTGTTCGGGGTTGGCACAGAAACGTCATGCATGCATGTGGTAAACTGGCAGTTATGGAGAGGACGTGCTCAATATAAATTTTTTTATTTTTCTCCTGTTTTTGCTCCTCCACAGTCGACCTATGTGACAGGGACGGAGCAAATCATCGATGGAGGTTGGAGACTGTAAAAAACATCATGTTACCATTGAAGCAAATCCCTTAACCTAAATAAAGTTTATAAAACTTCAATCTATGCTGCAGATGTATACGTGTAGTGCCAAAATATTGTCACGCTGGCACATGTTGAGAGGCGTTGTGATAAATTGGCTCCATCACATCTACATTGTAAGTGTGTGTAACACCTATAAAATAAACATATCCATTTAAATCAGAATCGTCTTTATTGCCAAGTATGTTTCCAACATACAAGGAATTTGCTTTGTTGTTGTGTGCAGAACAAATATATTAAGTCGAAAAATATGGGGGTTATTAAGCAAAATAATAATGATAATAATAGTACATTTTATTTATATTGCCCATTTCAAGTTTAAGCAGTGCTTTCCAAAGACAAAAGAGTAAAAATTTAAATCAGAAACTCGTTAAAAAAATCCTTGTAGGACATTCAGGTGTTGCAATTTGACAGCATAGATATTACCAGCACTATATATCTCTGATACATCAATATATTGATAATATTATAATAAATTAAAACACATTAGATAACTAAAAAGATAATTTCATGTATCGAATATGTTCTGAAAGATTTAGTAAAAACTTATAAATACAGACTATTAAACAAACAAGCACAATTAGATTTCTAAAAACAGACAAATTAAATAGGATAGTAAAAGTAAAATCAAATAATACGTTTTAAGTTTATCATATGTAACTTCAAGTCAACAGTACATGAAAAGAGCACGTATTGTACTTGAAGGAGAAAGGTAAAGACATGACTGATAGTGAAATGTCTAAACATCTCCAGCAATACACTTTGATGACTTTTTAGAAAAATCCACGTATGAAGATATATACAAAATTCTGCTGATTGATTAATACTTTACAAAGTAATTTATGTGTAATCAGTATAATATATATATATATATATATATATATATATATATATACATACATATATAACATGTAATAAAACCCCTTCAGCAATAAACTTAGATGACTTTGTTTTGTTGAATTTTTATAAATATGTACAATATGAAAATATTGATGATATATTAATTAACACTTTACAACGAAATATCTCCCTCTCTGTGTGTGTGTGTGTTCCTGTACTTATATCTTTGTGAGGTCCATATTAAGCGTAGACCCCACAGAGTGAGGACATTTTGACCGGTCCTCATTTTGTCAATGGGCTGTTCGAGGGTTAAGACTTGGTTTCAGGGATAGGCATTTAGTTTGGATGGTTAAGGTTAAAGTAAGGGGCTTGGAGAATGTTTTATGTCAATGAGTGTCCTCACTAATAGAGACATACAGACATACAAACGTGTGTTATTACAGTGACAGATAATAAAATGTCAAAACATCCTCAGCAATAAACTTGGATGACTTTGTAAATTATGTGTATGCACATAATGAAAATATGCAGAATATATTATGTTTATGATTTGGCGCTTTAAATTGAACTGAATTGAACACCTTTTATTTTATCTTTTTGCCATGGACTTTTGTGAGGAACTTTGTAACCTTGTTTAGATAAGTGCTACATAAATAAAGTTAATATTATTATCATATTATTAAATTGCATATTGATTGATCAATACTTCACACAGTCATCTGTGTGTGTGACTGATAAATAAACGAGTGTAAAACATGCAGCAACACACTTTGACTTTTCCATTGAACCTCATCACCCCCCCTCTCCTCCTCCTCCTCCCCCTCCCCCTCCACCAGCCTCCTGTGCTCGGTACACACTCATCACTAATCCGCCTCATTCCCATTCTCCAGCTGGTCTGATCCACCACAGGGACTCGAACGCGGTACGGTTCACAGGAGGTGACCATGTTCGCGGTATGAGGTGAGCTGCTTGTTCTTTATTTCCTCTCGAATCCCCCCGGACTCGACCGTGTGACTCCCGTCAGGAGCGGAGGCTGCAGTTAGCCGCTGTGTTTTTAAATGGGAGTGGGGAGTTTCAGTGACAGCTGGCTGGCAGGAAGCGCTACTTCTGGTGCATCCGTTATCGGACAAACACTGATCATTAGTTGTGTCAGATTTAGTTTCGCTTTTACTCTCAGAAATGAAACGGTGCGAGCCTCCCGGGTCCAATGTGTCGTTAACGTCAGTCTGCGTTAGAACCAATTCATTCATTTCAACACGAGGGGGGAGCAATGCGTCATTTCCAGGTCAACGCTATGTCCCACATTAGCTTGGTGTGTGGAAACGGAGCTAGCTAGATGTCGGCTAAATATTTTAACTATTTTTAGCAGACATTAGTCAGCTAGCTAGCTTGTGCCACTGACATGTCCGATATTGGCTCTGCTAGCGTGAGGCGAGGCATGGACTTCCCTCTTCGGCTAATTCCGGTATCGTTGGCGGTGGTTTCAGGCGCCTCTGCCCCTACGCGTGTGTGTGTGCGTGTAGCTTCATCGTGTAGCTTCATCGTGTAGCTTCATCAGTGTTCATGACACTGAACCAACACTCCCAGCTCAACCAGCCTCCACACATGTAGTCTGCTTAGCTAGCTAGTTAGCCAGCTACTTAGTTAGCTACCGAGGGCTAGGTTTGTTGTTGGTTAATTCTAACCTACTTGAGCTAACGCTAGCTACATGCGCCATATGGTCGAGCTGTAAGCATTGATTAGTGTGGTCTGTTCCCAATTGGATTAACCAGCGTCTGTCGCCATATGCAACTGTCAAAACATTGTAGTAACGTTACTTTGGGCTCAATTCATCTGTGAGTGAACATAACGTGAAGTGAAGTTGATCAGATAATAGACGAGTCCGGTGTCAGAAGTAAACTTTACAGCCCAGGTACTTAGAGCTGCCACATCTTAAAGTAAACACAGGTCAAAGTATGCGCTGTTACACAGATCCTCAATTAGACGGTAGTCACGTGGCTTGAACTCAAATTAGGATCACTAATAGTTTGTGCTTGTGGAATAGTGTAGTTTGTACAAAGCTGTAAGTGTGAGCAAATTTAGTGCAGCTTCAAATTAAAATCTGGATCTAGTGTAGTAGTTGCAGTATTTTGTATCTCATGTTCAGAGCCAGTGCAGTATTTGTATGATTGATGTCAGGGCCAGACATTTTTTCCGGATAAAAGATTTACAAATCTTTAAAACATTCAAACCAAAAAAAAATGTTACGTCCTCGCACAATGCATAAATAATATATCGACACATATTGAAGTTTTGTTGATATAATATTGATGAACATTATATTGCGATATTTACCTCCACAAAGGAGGTTATGTTTTATCCATGTTGTTTTTTTATTTAGCAGGATTACGCAAAAACCCCTCAACCAACTTCCATGAAACTTTAAATTTCTGTCTGGATCGAGGGACAGATCCAGGGATTCCCCCCCCCCCCCCCTTTGTTTAACATTGCGAGATAGATTTAAATGTAGTTTTATAAGAGGACTGTGGAGCCTTGGCAGATGTATTCTTTTTTACCACCCAGCCCTAGTTAAAGTAAAGACATCTTGTCTTTTAAACATGGACATCTTGGAAATGGAGTGGAAACAGAGCAGGGTATTAGATTGTACTATTCCACATGATGCCAATTTCCACACCTGCATCAACATTGCTTTTTTACATTATTAAGTCAACAATCATTTGTTTTCCTACTGATAAAACCCGCGCTGTATGAATAGGAGCCTGATGTCAGAGCTGGACATACAGAAGCAGAAGTGAAGGAACTGCCCATCAATGGCCAGCCCCGCCCCTCAGCTTGATGCACTGTGACAGAGAAGTGAGTGGAGCGCAGAAATATTGTAGCTAATTGCCATGGAAGACACTCAGGCCAAACCTGCCAGCCCGGAGCAGAGCCCAGCGCCCAGTCCTGCTCCCAGTCCTGCTCCCAGTCCTGCTCTCAGTCCTGCACCCAGTCCTGCACCCGGCCCACTGCTGGACAACACCGCGGTAACTGGAGCAAACCATGTGGAGGTGACGTATTTTATTAATAAGAATCTCTTTCAATATTTGCTCTAGTGTGATCTTGTTTTTTCAGTTTTAATTGCTTTAACAAAACTATGCTGCCAAAATGTAATAGTGTGGTTCTGTTGTTCTAGATGATTTTTTAAAATGTTTTTTACACTCACTAAATAAGATATTTTTAGAAACGCAGAAACAATGTGACTCTTCTTCTTTCTTGTTGTTTTATTGCCACCATATTTAATTATATCCCTTTGTAGCCTTGTTAAATTAGTTTTCTGCCCTAAATCATTTGCTCATCATTTGTGAGAATATATAGAAATCAAGTCAGAGTCTAGACTTTGAGGCAATGTACCCACCTTTGCACTATGACAAATGGGGAGTTCTGTGAGTCACGGGAATCGAGCTTCTTGAGCAAGGTCATATCTTTGCTCTATTATTTGCAAAGGCAACAGTAGCTTGTAATCTGCTGGTATGACGTGCCTCTGTGTCACCAGTGCTGATTGGGCACAACAGAGGGATTTCACAATTAATATGCCTCATCTAGATCTTAAAGTTTTCTCATCTTTCCTTTTATATTTTTTGTCAGTGTGACACCATAGTTTTGATGTGCTGTGTAAAATGCTTCATTTATTTGGGTTATCTTCTTTACCCCAGTTACTTTTTAATCTGCATATTCTTACAGCAAGTGATAAGAACAGTTTGAAGCTTGTGTGCTAAAAATATCTTCAGCACACATTGCCTTTGTAGACATGGTGTTCAGGCCGCTACTAAAACATGCGGTCACTGACCCGTCCTCCTGATTCTTCTCCTCCAGCACCTAAATGTGAACCAGATCCAGGTGGTGGTGCGACGCTGCTCCAGTCCACATGTCACAGAAGAGACAACCTATTTTCTTCCCCGAAACCCGGTGGTGGATGCCGGCACAAACACAGACCCACCAGTGGTCTGCTGCCCCTTGCTCCACAGATTCTGCCCATGCCCTCCAAGAGGCCTCCTGGCTTCTCTCATTACCAAAGGTAACAAGGCAGTGGAGGTGTCTCCTGTTTGTTGCATGGTTTTCCCTTCTTTCACTGGAGATTTGGAAAAACTGTCTGTTACTCCCCAACTTCTTTCTTCATGTAATGTGTAAAAAATGAAAGATTGTATCATATCTATGTTGGCATTTACATCCCTTGACTTCAATGTCTTTCTCCTCTGTCCCCTCCAGTCATTTTGGCAGCTGTGCTATTTGGAGTGGTTTGGTCCATCACAGAGGACGAATGTCTTCCCGGAGGAAACTTGTTCGGCATCACAATACTTTTCATCTGTGCAGTCATCGGTGGTAAACTGGTGGCTCTCATCCATCTGCCCAAACTTCCACCATTCCCACCACTGCTGGGTAAGGCAGAGAATTCACTGTTTATGCCTCCACCAGAGTGATATTTAGTAGCACAATATTTCATATTGCAGTGTCAGGATAAAATGACTTATACACACAGAGAAATGTCAAGAGGATCAAGTACCCTCATGCTTCTGCTGCACTGGACCTTTTATTTGTTGTATTATTTGTTGTGTACCATATGATTATGGTCCTGCTAACTTTAAGAAGCCGATCAATGATCCTCCTTTTTATCCTATTTGTCTGTGGTAATGGTTTTAACATAACATAATGCAATGTGAATTCCTGGTGTTAATTATAAGGAAACAGAAGATGTCTAACTTCTCCCTATGAAGATAAAAATCACGGAAACTGTAGCCGCTCCTCATTTGTAAATAGAATCAAAGGGCAGATTGAAGTACAACTTGGAGTTTATGTCTCTAAACTTCACCGTCCTGTATTTGTATTTCTATATTTTGAAATATCTTCTGGCTTCAACTGTTTGCATAGTATAACTATAAATATTCTTAATGGGTTTATTCCTTATAATCTATAATTCTTAGCTTTCTCATATGTTTTAAGCAGAACATTGTTCAGATGTATCATGAAGTTGTTGAGTAGGTTTGTATATTGTTAAAACTTGAATTATCAGTGGTGTAACTGTATTTTCAGTTCACACTGAGCCTCCTGGTCTCAGGTGTCCAGTTTAATCACCGTGAGTTCAAAAAGCAACAGGGAGGTTAACTCTTGTTCCGTAGGATCACGAGAGACCGTCATCAAGAATAAACAGTGTTTCTTCGTGGTAGAAAAGCTCATCTTTCCCCTCACACCCTCTGCTGGGTCGTAGGTATGCTGCTGATGGGCTTCATGCTGAGGAACATCCCAGTTATAACAAAGGGGGTGTACATTGACTTCAGATGGTCGGCGTCACTCAGGAACATCGCTCTGGCTGTCATCCTCGCCAGAGCTGGTCTCGGGTTGGATCCCACGGTATGACTCACACTCCACCATTGGAGCCCAGTGTATGCATAATAGAAATCTTTAGAAAGATTCAGTGACTAATCTCATCCCTGTGCATATGGCTTAACTATACAAGGTCTCATAGTATTGTCTTAGTTAACCAGTTTTTTTAAGTTGTACAACTTATCTGACAGTAAAAAAAAAACACAGTATTACTGTTCCAGTGTCAAGTCTTTTTCTCCATTTGATTTGTTTCCGTCTCAAACTCCTGAATCCTGTCTGTGTTTGCTGCCAGGCTCTGAGGAAACTGAAGGCCGTGTGTATGCGTGTGGCAGCCGGGCCCTGCTTGATCGAGGCTTGCACCACAGCGGTGGTCTCTCACTTCCTCATGGGCTTGCCCTGGGTGTGGGGTTTCATCCTTGGGTAAATACACATTATTAAAATACATATATCAGATATATTGGTGTCAATGTTTTCACCCCCTATAGAATAGGCGTCAGCTGCCAACAATCCATATCAGTTGGGTTCAAACTTCAACTTATTTTTTGTGATATTTTTTTTAACTCAGTGGTTTGATAGTAAGGACAAGAGGCCAAAGCTTTTCAGTTTTGTGTGCATTAGCCCCTGGGAAACTTCATGAGCTCTTATTTATCAATCAATCAAAGAAAAAGTTGGTCGGCTTTCTTAGACAGAGCAGGAGGCTGGTTACATACAAAGCAGTTATTTAATCAGACATACAAATGTTTATCTTGACCTTACAGGGTCTACTTTTTCTGTAATATTTCTTATATATCCCTAACAGAGAGAAAATAATTGTAAAGTTATTTTTAATATACATCTCTCTTAGTATTTCTATTATCTACTGTGTGAACAGACTGTTCAGCTCTCTGTGGTGCAGGAGTATTCACCGATAGAAGATGGTTATAGCGTGAGCATGCTGAGCTTTAAAGATAAGATATGGAAGGTTTACTAACAGTGAAAACATTCTGCTTCCTAAGCACCACCAGATCACCCTCATATCAACACAGTTTATTGCTGATTAATGTTGTTTGGGTTTGATGATAGTACAAATACATCAACTCTCAACAATAAGATGTGTCTGGGTTTTTTTTTGTCCTTGCAATAGTAAAAAAAACCTTATCAGCATTCGTGTGCCTCAGTAGTTGCAAAGCAACTTGTCATATGGGGCTTTATTCACCAATGACCTGTTCCTCCTCTGAGTACTTTGCTTATCGTTGGTTGGAGGGTGGATAGAGGCCAAAACAAATATTTTTTTAATACTGACCAACTCAAATGTCTCAAACTCAGTTTTGAGGCCAAGTTTTTTTATGATTAGGAAAATCATGTGAATTTTTTAACACCCATGACCAAGGCGTCATTCATGAAGGATCATAACCGTTGTTCTATTAAATTTGAGGCCTGTAACTCATGTCAGACACACATCCTCGGCTTCAGTGTCTCCTTTTTCTATCCCTCCAAATGTATTCAAAGGCTGATGATTTCTTTTGCAGGAGAAAGTAAACTGATAAACACTCAATCTCCTCCACTTTGTAGTTTTGTGTTGGGCGCTGTGTCTCCAGCGGTGGTGGTTCCCTCCATGTTGCTGCTGCAGAAGGACGGTTACGGTGTGGAGCAGGGCATCCCCACGCTGCTGATGGCTGCAGGCAGTTTTGACGACATTCTTGCCATCACTGGGTTCACCACATGCTTGAGCATGGCCTTCGCCGAAGGTAACCTGCGGATGTATGTGTTTGCGTGTGAGGAGAAGTGAAGGGAAATGAATCCAGTGGGGGTTTTTTCTTTGAAACTTAACACTATCTTATCTCCAGGGGAGTGGCGTCCACTGTAGTATAGGTCGACACTGAGAGGCACATGAAATAAGTGACTTTAATCTGTAGTTTGCCAGGAGCTCAGTAGAGGGTGCAAGTGAGCTAGTACACAAAGTAAAAGTATATTTGTACATTTTGTACCACAGTGTAGAGTCTTTGACCTGCATATAAAAACCTTAAATAAGACCATATATTTTCACAATGCTTCTGCCACACATCTAAATCAGTTAATTTTCTTTTGTCTTTTGTATATTTTGTCTGCTGCTACTTTCAGGCTCCACATGGTTCAACCTCCTGAGAGGTGTAATGGAGGTGGCCGGTGGGACGGTTGCTGGGATTATTCTTGGTTTCCTCATCCAATACTTTCCCAGTGTTGACCAGGTAGGCATGGTCTCCCAGCATGACTGTAATATTATCTACTTTTACAATTGCTTATCAAACAGGCTCCACAGTCTGTGTAAGAAACAACTTTGAAGAACCAACAAATGCTTGAGGAAAATTTATCAAAGTGTTTCACTTCTGATTTTAATCTGTGAGGTCATCAAAAGCCGGCTCATGAACTCACATGACATTTTCTGGAGTTTGCATTTCAAGTTTGCAAGTTCAGCACGTCAAGATTATTTAGTATCAATGTAGGACGAACACTTAGATGTATGAATGTTGTATGTCTGGATTTCACCAAACTAAAATATTCAGTGTATAATCTCTTTCCCCAGAAACATTTGGTGATGAAGCGTTCCTTCCTGGTGCTGGCTCTCTCCGTCTTTGCCGTGTTCGGCAGCAACGTCGCTGGATTTCCCGGCTCTGGAGGCCTCTGCACCCTGGTGTTGGCATTTCTGGCTGGACTCGGCTGGGGGAAGGAAAAGGTTATAACATATGCATATGGCATCTTTCACACACATAGCGGTACTTATGAGGCCTCTTATTCACAGTTATCCATCTTTGATCATGAATTTTAACGTAAACTTGGCAGAAAAGAAGGCTACAGAATGAATTGTTAAAGCGTACCACTTTGGAACCTGTTGTTAAGAAAAGATATTAATCAGCATATTGTTTTTAATAACCATTGTTAAAAAACAACCTCGCTATACATTTAGTGTGTTCTGTGTTTCTTAAGGCACGTGTGGAAGAAGTGGTCGGGTGGGCGTGGGACATTTTTCAGCCCCTGCTGTTTGGACTGATCGGAGCAGAGATTCGAATCTCTCAGCTGGAGGGACACACTGTTGGTGAGATGAACACAAACAGACATCTAAATAAAACACAGTGCCATGGCTGTTCTGCGAGGGATTCAACTGTGACTGGATAATCACATTGAAAATGTGTTTGCATAATCAAAAAAGACTCCGGCAGAGTTTTAATCGCTCCATCTGTACATTCTAAAAGCTGAGCCTGTGTTGGCCCTCATGTATTGTTCTTCCATCGTGGTTCCAGGATGTGGGTTACTTAAGCAATAGATTTGAGGTGTCTTTTAGAAAATCACCTTGTTAATGCTGTTTTTGGTGATCTATCTCTAATGTCAGTATTACTTACATTAGAAAAAACATGCTTTATTACCCAGAATTCACTATGACGAGAATTCAGAGCCTCAAGCTGATACACTGAACTTATTAGGAATGGTGCACATTATATTTGTGCTTATGGCTGTATATAAACTAAAGATTGACTAAGGTCTAAGGTGGAACACAAGAACAGTTTTAGGGAAAAAACCTCTTGAACTTTCTCTTTGGCTGATAGAAAATGCGTGTGTGTGAGGAGCAGATGTCTTGGACCTCAACTCCACACTTGAGACCGCAGGCTGTTTGTTCACCTTTCTCCAGTCACTTTCCCTGCTACACTGTGCTAGTGTTGCGCCCACGCTTCTGACGCAACATTAACATAACCCACTCATGACATCTTCATCCGACTCTTGCTTTGTTTGTGTCTAGGTCTGGGTATAGCCTCTCTGCTCATTGCCCTCGTGGTTCGACTCCTGTTCACCTTTGTGTGTGTGTTGTGCGCGGGCTTTAACATGAAGGAGAAAGTGTTCATAGCCATGGCGTGGATGCCCAAAGCCACAGTGCAGGTACGTCAGTGCTGATACATTTGTCAGCAGGAAAATGATCCTTTGGGAATGAGTGTCTCTTTTATAGAACTTATCAACAGATGTTTTCCTTTGTAAACACAGATTGCAATATAATAACATTTCAAGTGTTTCCTCATGGTGATGGTGAATTTCTTTGAGAATCAGCAGCGAAAAAAAAAAACCCTGCTGTCGTCTTCTCCCTCATCAGGCAGCTATAGGCTCCACAGCTTTAGACATGGCCAGGTTAAGGAACGAAAAGCAGATGGAGAAGTACGGCATGGATGTGTTGACGGTGGCCGTGCTGGCCATCCTCCTCACGGCCCCGCTCGGAGCGCTTATTATAGGAATCACTGGACCGTACCTGTTACAGAGACCGAAGAACTGTGGTGAGCGAGTCAAACCCAATTTATCAGCATTTTACTTAGGTAGGTAAAGTCCTACGTTTCAACATTTCAACTCAGTTGATCCCGCCTCGCTTCCTAGCTGTACACGAGTAGTGAATGTGATTTTCCCTATAATGCTTTTCCCTACTTCTCCTTTTGTGATAGATGTGTCCGCTCACACAAGGATTTTTGCATAGGTATAGTTTGGCTGTTTACCCTGACGCTCACGCCTTCATGTCTTTTACATCTACACAACAGTGGCTTTGTTGATGTTAATGTGGGAATATCAGATTAACCTCAGTGCTCACGAGCGCAACTCATGAATGTTGACGACTCCAATGCTTGTTGTTTTGTTTGTAGTTCTTGTACGAATGTTATCAGACTTTTCACTTGAGCCTTTCTCATTATATTCTCTTCCTCCGCCTCGTCTTCACCCTGCAGGCACTGGAGCAGGAAGCGACGATGATAACGAAACTCCTATCACCTATGAAAGTACACTCTGACACTGCCAGTCTTGACCCAGCGAGCGAAAGGACATTTAACAACAACACTTCCTGACCCATATTTAAGTCTTTTGTTCTTCTGCACTTATTTTTACAGCTACGTGTTTGTGTATTTTATTTTTATTGAAATATGTATTAGCTGTTTGTCTTGTGATGAGAAGGGTTTGTCTAATTTACTCAGGAAAAAGATCTAAATAAGCCGCAATACTTCGTTTATACATTATGCTGCTATCATGTGCAACATGGCAGTATTTCTGCTTACATCGTCATATGATGATGTCCACATTCAAAACAATCATGTTAACCCAACTTTCTATAGTTTGATTAAGAGTAGATTTAGATTTTTTTATTTCAGAAGAATGCAGTGTGAATTGTTTTTGATTCGTTTGAATTTATATGGCCTCATTTCAAAGGTTCTCAAGTATTATTAGCCAGTTTGATAATTTTACAGAAATGAGCTTTAGTTTTTTACCAAATATTCTTTAAATAAATGCTGTAGTGAACGTGCAACATGCTGTATATTTATAGTTTGATGTATGTTTAAGAAAGATTATAATTTATCTCAGCGATCATCAAAAATCAGCACAGGCATCCAGCAACCCTGATGAACATGGTTTCATAAAGACTTCATATGTTTAAATTGTTGAATTGATTCCTTGACTCAAACTGTTCCCATTAGTCTATTTATATAGTATGTAACAAAGTACATTTACTTTAATGTACTTGAATAAATCCCCATGTATTTGTACTTATTGTTTAATAAGTATATTTATTTTCAAGTACATATCAGCAAATCTCTGTACTTAATGCTTACTACATTTTAACAATGCATTGAGTTACATTTGAACAGTGTTTTTATATTAAAGTAATCAATGCCATGAGGGGAGTTGGTCCATTGTTCCAATCAAAGCTGGCAGGTAACATTGCATCCATATGGATGCAGAAGAGGCCGCCACTGAGATGATGTAAACTGTTGCATTAGTGAATAGGCTTCACTCGGCAACTACTTTTACTTTTAATAAAAGTATATTTAAAAGCAAGTACTTACTTTCTTTTACTCAAGAACAAAAGTTAATGTACTTTTGCCTTTTTTTTGTGTCCATTTATTTGTACTTGTATGTTTAAGAACTTCTTCCACCAGTAAATAAGCCTGAAATTGTCTGATCAAATAATGTAATCAGCACCTAAGGGCCCGTCTGTCCTCAGTCGTCAGGTGAAAACAGACGAGAGGTAACTATTAATTGCAATGTTCCTTATTGTGAATAATAAGTAGGGATATTGTGTTGTTAAATTCTTTATGCAAACCCACAACCCTAAGTTTATGAAACACTTGAGAAAGGAAAAGAAAGAAATGAATCTCTTGGTTTAAAGCTTTGCCTATAATAAGGAACCTCTGTGTAAATATGAGCCTGAATTTAAGTTTTACCTGGAAAAACATTCAGTAACAGACACATTAAAAAAAATAAGGTGTTCTCTGATTCCTTGACATTCATACATACTTATTTCAACTCCAGGTTAAGTGAAGTGTTCCCCAGTTGTAACAGATCCTGCTGAGTTAAACTATTGAGACTATTTCTTTGCACATTTCACATTTGTATTGCAGAATGAATGAATGAATGAATGAATGAATGAATTTCAGCCTTACAAAGGTTCATAAACACACACACAGTCATTCTCAGACATTATGATGAAAATACATATCTGACAATACAAGCCCTTTATGTATAAAATATTGCTGATGAATTAAAAAGTAGAAAGGCTCTAGCAGGAAGTCAACTTTATACAGAGGCTAGAAAAATAAACGGCGTTTAGAAAAACCTCGGCGGGGCCGTGAGGCTAAAACTGGATATTACTCAACAGTGCAGTTGTTTGAAATGTTTGAAGGCAACAAAGTGTAAAACGTGTGTTTAGTGGCTGTGAACAAAAATACATTTGAAGAATAATAAGTAGCTTCCCATACACACAATAACTTATAAGGACAGCGTTTCACATCCTGACAGTATGTAAATATTTGGCACACGGAAAAACAGAAGCGAAAGAAAGAAAGAAAGCTTTGTCCAAAATGAAAGCTTGCTGTGCAACATTTTGATGACAGGATGAACCGAGTTTGCGCTCATGGCTTCGAATCATTTAAAGTCGTCACAACGTTGCTGAAATTGAGCTTCAAGTTTTCCCCTCAGTGGTCCCGAGTCTCCCGATGGCTTCTAACTGATTCCAAAAAATCTGAGACATGACTTTAAGTGAGTTGACAGTCATATCACAACAGTGAACAATGGCCACAACCAAAACAAAACAAAACCCTTCCTTACTGCACAGGAAAATACAGTTTTCACACTAACTGACTGTGGAAGTAGGGCCACTTCACTCTGGAAGTTAATATTTCTACAAAACATGACACCAAAGCAAGATCAAGATATGTAAAAACAAAACAACGGGAAAAAAAAACAGACAAAACTACAAACTGTTAAATGAAAACTAAAGACTGGGGAGGGGAAAGGAAAACTCCCATCAGCAGTTGATTATAGAATCTTCTTTTTGAGTATGAGCGGTCCCACGTTGTCCCCGGTCAGCTCATTGTGCTTTAAATGTGACTTGTCACAAACAGGAAACTAGAAACAGGAAACAACTTATTAGCCGATCAGTGGAGCATAAACTCCTCAAGATGACAAAAAAACATAACAGCAAAGTTGAGAAAGTCAACTCACAGTTTTGGAGCGCCAGCAGCGACAGTAACACACATTAGCGCTGTTCAGGTCCTCGATGTCTATCTCGTTCACCACCTTGGGGTTTTCTTTCTGGATCTTCAGGTTGATCAGGCTGTCTCTCTGCTTCTTCTTCTTGGGCAGGAATGGACGGATGGTCAGGTACCCCAGCAAAGCCAGGATGCCCAGGAGAGGCAGCAGCCGGAGCCACTCAGACACTAAACACAAACACACATTGATTATTTGTTTGAGTCATTTTCAAGCAAAAAGGCCAAAATGGTTGCAGGGAAGATTTGCTGCTTTTCTTGTCATTTACTGTCGACTGTTGGTCGGACACACCACACAATTTTAAGGACATCTTTATGGACTTTGGTAAATAATAACAATAACATCATCAGCATTATTGTCATATCAACAGACTTAAACACACAACCCCACTTTTATTCCCACTCCTCACCCTGAACACCTGTAACTTTGTTGCACGGGTACGATCTCTTGTGAAAAGTGTCAAACTGACTGAAAGTCGCAGCGTAAACGCTCGGAATCAGGTCCAGCAAGTTCAAGAGTAAAGCTTCACTGTAGATCAGTGAGAAAGACTTCGAAGTCATTAAAAACCATATTTCGCATATTCAGGGAGGAAACGTTTATAATATGAAGAATTTCCAAACAGAGCTTGGTGGATTAAATGTTAAAGCAGCAGCTCTTCTGGTTCAGGAAGCCAGGAATCATGGGTAATATCCACTGTTCTGTTGTGTTGTGTTTCTGTTCAGTGAGTGGGACTACACGCAGTGAGAGCGCCCATCAAGAGGTTGATAGACTTTGTTTTTTCTCTACATGAAAGGCAATTAACAGAATGAATCACCAAATGCAGCTGCAGAGGGCATCTCATGTATGTGTGTATCATACAGACACATTTTACTCCTAAGATATTTTATGACAAAAATGTGAATTAACCACATTATATAGACCACAAGCATATATAAGCAGATGCTCGTGAGTTTTACCTCTAATCCACTTGTCTCTGTTTTTCTCCCTGAGAGCTGACTGCAAGGTAACACACTGTATCTGCTGCACCCGCTATAGAAAACCATTCCACCTCTTGTCTGTATTTCTGCTCTCTTGGGTTTCATCTGACACCGAGCAGGCGAGCAGGCGAGCAGGCGGTCTTTGGGAAAAACCCCTCGTACAGTTCACCATACAGGGAGATGACAGACAAGTACAGCGCAGTGAGGATTAACCACAATTAGCTACGAGTTAGACCGCTCAGCTCCAGGAGCCTCTGATAATACTCTTATGGCAATTAAAATACTTTCACTAAAAAAGATTTTGATGTCTTATGGGACACTGCTAATCCTTAATCTCTTTGAGGAATTATTATATTCACTTTATTTTACTTGTAGAGGACTTAATAAGTCTTACAGCTTCTAATCTGAACTGACTAGTACCGAGCAGGCAAGCAGTAATGGGTTTATCTACATGCAACACCACGAAACACTGAACTTAAAACTGAAGCCCACAATGTGAGGACTTGAGCAAATCCTAATAACTTCATACCACAGCGATTTAAATGTTCTTCTCTGTTTTCTGTTGGTTTCATATATGTCTAAATGAATCAGATGCCTCCCTTTCATACTTGCAATGCAGAAGTAGCTCTGCTGTTGTGACTTTTTTTTAGACTATTTGTAGTTAAATGTGACACATTCCAAATGTCTGCTTCGACCAAAACGTCAAAGTGAAACGGTCGATCAGCCCTAACACGGACTTCCACTGCTACAGCAACTCACTTTCCTGCAACATCTGTGAAAACTCTTAGTATTTTCTTATTTCAGTGTGATGTGTGATGACCCTTGCTGAGGAAGAGTTGTAAAACAGTGAATGCATTGGCTTTGCATTTTGGGTTACAGGTGCACGGTGCAATGTTATGTGATGTATCAGAACTTGGTGTGGTCCAGTAGATGTTTATCACCTAATCTCCGTTTTCCAAAACATGTCTCAACTGAATCATATTAATGTCAAGTGAAACAAGGATTGCTGGATAAAAACAGAGCGGCCAGTTATGACTAACTTCATGTAAGTGTTTAGCAGAAAGCCTGAATTGGATCATGACTCTGATAACAAAACTTCAGAGGTTATGATTTCCCTGCTGTTTGTTTATGTGTTTGTTTGTCTGCCTGACAGCCGGATGACTCAACAACTACAGAGCTGATTTGCATGAAACTTTGCGGAGAGGTGTGGCATGGCCCAAGGAAGAGCACGTTACATTTTGGAGCGGATCCAGATCAAGAGACCAGGATTTTTTTTTAACCACTTTCATTAACACGGTGAAATAAGGCCCAATTCATCAAGTCGTGGTTCATGTCCAGTCACCTCAAGAATGTTGGTATCAGCACAGGTAGCATTCCAGCACATCAGTTCAGTGCACACTTGAAAACAGGTGCAGCCATGTTTTTCTAAACTTTCAGAATCATTAAAAAAAAATCCAACTGGACCTCCCTGCTGCGCTTTGCTTCATACAGGAGAATCACTATAGATGTTTTTCCTCATGCATTATCTAACGATATATTCATAAGTTAATCATTTGGTCTGTAGAGCATCAGTAAATCGTCATTACTTCAAAAACAGCCTGAGCCAGTGACATCTTCAAGTGTCTTGTTTATGCCTGACCACTGGTGCAATGAGGGAAAACCCACACATTCTCCATTTGAGAGGCTGGAACCGTTCATCTTCTATGTGTAAAGAGTGACTTTAACCATCACTTGAGTTCCTGAACGCAGACCAACTAATGAATCATTCACCTGCTCCTTGCGGTTCTGCCTTAACTCCTACTTGTCTTTTGTAGGGACCGTGACTCCAGATGTGGAGAAGGTACAAACCGAGGAGAAGCCCATGCACTGTGTATCACGTGATGATCTTTGTGCTGCAGGTACACAGGCTTCAGTCTCCCAATGGTTTCAGACGAGCAGGGTTAGCAGCAGGTCACATTTGCAGCGGAGGAGGACATGTTGATAGTTCTACCACACAGACACTTGGTGGTTAAGGTCACAACTGTGTGCACAGTTCAACACGTGTGCAGAGTCTCTGACAGGCACCACCTTAAGACCAGGACTGAGCTACAGTGCATCTGAGCACAACTACAAAATAAAACCACTTTTAAAAGAGAGACATAACTCACGTTGAAGGGGACGCACACACACCAACAACACAACTGTGCCTGCTGTTTTCGCCTGTAAGCTAGCTAGCAGCCCTGTGGTGTTAAGTGTCCCTCTCCAGACATCTCCACAGGACAGTCACAAGTTCGAAACCTGCCAACTAACCTGTTAAGCTCGCGAAGCCGCCGATGCTCTCCGGCAGCGGAAGCCTCTTGAGATACGCTGGAAGTTGAACTTTAATTATCCTGGAGATCGTTTCCAGAACCATCTTGATGCGATGCTTCAGGTTTGACTTGTTTTAGTTCCTGAGGTTCGCTGGTGTCATTGCGCTGAGAATCGAGCGCAGGCTGTCACCGGTGCGTACGCTTCTGCCGTAAGAGTGCGACGCAGTCTATGGAGGCGACCGCGGGAACAGGCGGAAATGATTTCGTGAATATGCGTAACAGCGACCTATGACGGTGTGCGATGTAACCAATCAGCGTTGGAGGAGTTGGTGGCTCCTGATTGGGCAACTTGAATCCGGCGTGACAGAGGTGGTTCCTGGTACTTCAGGTGCTCCTCGTAAAATTAAATTTTATTCAAAAGACCTTTTAACATTTACATAATTCTACGTACTTCATTTGTATATTATTTCTCTGTCAACGTATTTTTAAACTTTCATTTCTTCCACCCCTGTAATCATTTAAAAAGTTTTATTCTTAACCGTTTAATCTTTTTAATTTTTCTCGAAATCGTTTTAAAGTATGCTTTCTGATTTTAAACACCTTTCTTTTAAATGTCTCTCTGTGTTGTTTTTAATGTCCCTCTAACGCACCTTGAATCTACCTCTGTGTAATTTAAACTAAACGTATTGATGATTTTAAGTTGTATTAATAATTTATAACAATATATTTATAATTTTTATTTATTTATACTAATTTATCATTTTTAGAAAATCAAACAATTCTAAAGTACGGTAAACACAAAGGTCCAAAGACAATGGGTGTTAATGAAATAAATAAGTATGTATTGAATGTTTTATTTGAGTTTACTGACAAACTGAGATATATACTTTATGTATTACCATAGATATTATCTTGTTTACATTATAATGCGTAAACTACAGCCAACAACCTCTCTGCAATCATTTGATAACTGCTACATATTCACAGTTATGGGTTTGGTTAATTTAGTTTTTCAGTTGATATAATTTTTTGTATCAATTGGACGAAGAACCATTCAATTTGCTGGAACGAATTTCTTCATGCTCAAACTGCCACAAACTCTCTGTGCCATGATATAGTATATCAATACTGTGATACACTGTAACATTACAGATGGACTTCATCTACATAATTACACATTCATATCTAGGATAAAAACCAGATGGACTGGATGGAGTCAAGTTTGTATGTTTTTTTTTATGGTTTAAATACTTATTACCAAAATGCAGTGTGGAGAAAAAAAAGTTAAGTTTTACTCACACAATGTGATGTGTTCTAAACACTAGTAGCTGAATCTACTTAAAACTTATATTAAGTGAAGTAAAAAGTTGGCTGTAAAACGTCCTTATGGTGGAAGAACAAACTCACTAAATATTAGGGAACGGTCCAGTAGCTCAACCTGACATATTTACAGTAATATTAGTATAATATGAATGATAATATGAAAGTGACAGTATACATTTCACACAGGAAACACTTGTAAGGTAATTTGTCAAAGGAATTTGTCCTATGATTGTTGTTGTTTTTTCATTTAATATTTTATGCCTGATTGTCAAATGTCGGTTTATCCAAAGGTGTTCAATGTGACGTCCGCAGAAATGATTCTTGTGAGTGTTGCGCCCTCTAGTGCTGACAAAGGTTTCTTTCAGGCACACGCTGGAGAACTTCACTTCCCAGAAATGATTGCGAATTTAGGCAGCTCACTTTATCGCCTGGAGGAATGTCACTGCCTGTATTTGTTTCATGTACTAAATTCACAGCTCCCCCTCCCAAAAAAGAAAATTGAGAATAAAAACGAACCTCTTGGAGTTCCTTGTAAAAAAAGACATATTTTAAAGCAGATTCCACGAGGATATCTGTGGACAGCTAAATTCCAGAGGTCGGGTCCTCATCCTCCGGTGTCATTGGTGAATGACCGAAGATGTCTCACAGCAGGTTGTTTGCCAGGCTGCTCTGTAAGTATATCAAACTAATCACTGTGTTAACCACTGGAAGTGTCTGTCTGTGTTGTTTCTGCTACACGAGCTCATTCGTTGTCTCTGTGTTGAACACTAGCTGAGCTACACGGGCTCACATAGAGCTGCACCGGCTAGCAAAGCCCCCTCAGGTTGGCTGTCACCCAGCTAGTTAGCTACATTAGCCTTCCCACTGGACTACACTGAAAGCCAAGCTAACTAGCTAGCCTTTTTCGCTAACGACCAAATGTGACCTAAGTGTGCCCTGCAGTCAGCTTTACACTCAGGCCAAGTGTCTGTCTTTGACCTTGCTTGTCCTCTCAACTACATACATCATGTCCATCCACTGTGCTGTTGTTCTGTCAGTGAAACCTGAGCTCAGTTGTCCTCCAGCACTGATTGTTGTCTCCAGGCTTCTCACAGCTCCACAGATCTGACAACTCTAATTTTAGACGGTGCTTCGACAAGGGCACAGTTGGTGTGATTTGTTTTTAAATCAAGAGATGCGAACATGTGGTCCGAGACTCGGTCAGATTGTCCTGACAATGAGCTGAAGTGGGGAACTGGACTTTGCACTGTGTCATTGATAAATCGTCTCAGACTGAGGCACTGACAGCAGAGCAAAGTTCAGCCAGACAGGGGGAGACTGCTGGTTTGCGAGTCAGGCACTTCTGTCAGATAGTGCCCAGGTAAAATCACAATACGTCTCTGCATAAAGATGAATCTGTGGAAACAAGTTACTTAGATTTGAGATCATACATGAACACTCACCAGACTCTTTATTTTATACAAAGTACTTGTTGGTGATTTAAGTTGCATGTGGTTTTCTTTCAGAGGTGAGCCTACTCACATATGCTGAAGGACACAGCTATTTGAATTAATTGTATTTGTCGTCTTAAGGTTTCAAGACATGTGCAACAGAATAGTCAACTCAACAATAGCTGATGATGGGGTTGTTGCACCCAGTGTCCCCTTTGTTTTATTACATTCCTGCAATATCATCTGTTTTTGATGCAAAGTCTTGTTTTACAAGCCTAAGGCTGAAGCTAATCATTTTTCAATTACTGGTACATTTTTGTTATTGATTCAATTTAAGAATACGTGTTCACAAGGCTCTGGGTGAGATTTGAATAGCTAGTCAATGTTTGGCCTTTATGTAATCTATTACCTAAACCATTAATTGTTTATATTAGTGTTCTAATCTAATTATCTGTCAACTGATGTGTGGAGCAATTTTAGAATTAGCAACTATAACAAATTATGTTTAGTGAAGCCTTATATTGTGGATTTGCTTTTAACAATGTGTTAGATTAAGGGAAACAAATACTTTTAGCCATTTATACCAGTTTTGGCCCCAGCATGTCACAGTCTGTCTTGTCAGATATTGTAATTGGTGCAGCATGTTCCTTGTTTTACATTTACTGCAGGGCTGCTATACAACTCTTTGTGTGTGTTTCATTTGTTTCCCAGTAGATGCAACACTCTCTATACAGTAGAGCCTCTTCATTTGCACTTTGACCTAAATTTGTCTTGTTGTTTTCTGAGCCTGGGCCTGTGGGACATGAAAATCTGTCTGCAACTGATTAAAAGAGTTTATAAAAGATGTGACAATGAACTGAACCCCACAGTAAATATACAGACCTGAGAATCAAAACAGTGAGATAAGAAAATTAGGATTATAACACATAGTCATTTTATGTAATGTCAGTATAATAAAAATAAACCCTGTTTACCGCTGTAAACAATGTTTAACTGCTCCATTATGAAGCAGCATTGTTCCGCTTCCAAACATGTTTTAAATGCATGTAGTTACCCGGCAAGTTTCAGATAACAAATTTCACAAAAAGCTTGAGGAGACCGTTGCAGTTAATTATAGCAAAGTACTTCAGCAGTAACGTGACACCTTAACAGTTCCACAGCAGAAGCAACCATCTCTAATTAGAAATTATGCAAAACAAGAAAAACACAAAATGTGGTCACAGGTGCAGTAAAGTCTAAAGAAAACCTGCTGCTTAGCAACAATAAATGACATTGGAGCAGGAAAGACACTGTTGCCAAAACACACCAAGTATTGAGTCCAAAGGATAATTTTTAGTAAGAGAATTGAGAAGACTGCTGTTATTCTTTTAAAGCTTATACTATTTATTGTGAAAATAGAAAATGTAGAAAATTGACAAATTGCATTTTGACTTCTTTTTATTTTAGTCTTCAAATCATTTTCACAATATTTTTTTTATCTTCATGTGAATTTTCTGACCTTGATTAGTCTTTGCCAAGTTTGGTATGAGGATTTGATTGTATAATGTTTTGATGATTTATGTTGACATCTGCCCATCAGTGCAGCAGAGTGGAGTCAGGCACTGTTATACGGGAACAAGACAGAACCTCTACATCACCAAGGACACAAAGGTCATCTGCCAAGGATTCACAGGGAAACAGGTTTGTAACGACAACTTCATCATTATCATCACTTTTTTTTTATGATTGCTTCACATTGGATTTGATTAAGGTCATTGTGAAATCTCAGAAAAACACACAATTCCTCTTTTTGTGTTCCTGCATGACTAAGGTCACAAAAGAAGAGAGATTTTTACAAGGTCATTATTTTCACTACGTTTTTACTCAAAGAAAGATGTTAGTTCAAGACCCAAATATTTCTCAGAGCACTTTAAAATATGTTCAACACACAGCACTCTCCACTCTTAAACAATCAGGTCAGATGAGGAAAACCTACTCCTCTGTTTCCTCAAGAAGAGCAACAAAAAGTACCAGAGGAAGTTTCATTTCCATGCATAACACTTGTGAAGGACTCTTTCACAAGTGAAACAAAGTCCTCCAGGACTTTTTTGTCCCTCCTCTCAGGGACAACAGTAATGAGAGTATATACAGTAAACTGAGTAGACACAGAAGGGTCACAATAGAGAGCACAGAGTTAAACATAAATACATTTTAAGATGTTAAGAATCAAATAAGTGTAGAGTATAATTTAAGTAGTTTCATTCAAAGGGTAAAAGTTTAAGAGCTTCTTTTTATTTGTGGTATTTTTACCTCTACCAAAAGGGTTATGTTTTTACCCATTTGTTTGTTTGGTGGTGTATATACATGCATCAGGCATATTTAAGGCAATGAATTGCAGTGTTTCCCATTAATCTTCTAGACTGTGGTGGCTCTTCATGTTTTAATTTGTCCTGCAACAGTTTCCAACATGTTTTTAATCACCTCATAATAGCATAAGAAATCTCAAACTTGGTGAGAGCAGCGCTATTTGCCACATGCTCTCGCTATTGTCCGTAGCATTTGTACCGTCCACGCAGGCAGTGAGTCAGACCTCAAAGTTTCAGCTGCAGTTGTGGCATCAGTGCAATTCTTTTGCTCACTCAAGGACTTCTCTTTCACTCTTTAGTCTGTGTACCTATCACTCGGAATCTGTTGCACGTCAGAGTCACCGTTGTGCGCGTGCAATCGCATCTCCGTTACCGCCACAGAGTGAGTTATTCTATGGGAAAAGCTGAAGTGTGTGCAATTTGCAGCACCTTGATTGAATTCAAGGGGACGATCAGGCCTTGGCAGAGATATGCGCTCTACTGAGTGCCGTTCCAGTTGATGATGATACTTGTGATCTCAATAAATGCTTTAAGCCTGTCATTGGATCAGTTGATAGTGTTGTACTTTGTTGTAGTTCACAGTTTTGAGAGTTGTTTGATTTAATGGCCTGTGAATCAGGTTTGTTCTTGTTTTTGGGTGGGGAAAAAGGAACTTTTCAGTTTTACTTTCATTTTCATTCATTTTTAAATTTCATTTTTCCCCCTTGACATCCGTTACTCATTGTTTCAGCCAATAACATCTTTGCGTAACGGATTGTTGATCCGTCCAGTCATTTTTCAAGAGCATGAAGAGGCTCAGGTAAATCAGTTTGAACGGTGTCCAGTCAAGGAGAATAATAAAAAAAAACTCTTGGCAAGCGTGTTCAACAAGCCAGAAACATGGACTTTGCAGATTTATATCCTTACCCCCCCTGTCCTTGTTCACAGTCCATTTTTCATCTTCCACTTTCTCTTCAACATAATAAAAGATTGTTAAATATAGTTCCAGTGAACACTCCGGGTAATTAGAAACGGATGAGAAATGAAGAAAGTGCTATTCAGTGCACATTGTCGTGTCTTGCTGGCTTGATAAGCAAGCCATTTTTCAAATTTATTGTCCCAACATTTGCGATAATAACGACTGGCAAAAACAGCAAAGTTAGCACGGGGAAGGAGTCTATTATGTTGGGATTGGGGGGGGGGGGGGGGTTCTTATTCATGGCTTCTTATTCCTCTTAATAGGCCAGTTAGGATTTTTACATTAGGATCATTTAATTGCACTTGTAGTTATGACCCTTTGCTACTTAATCTACATTGTTTCAGCCTCTATAACATAATAATTAACTGACGACAGAGTGACGGGATCTGAGCAGCTGAAAATCACTTAGCAGCTGAGATTCACTCGCATGATTTTATCTCCTAAATATATTATACTTCTTTCATTGTTATTGCTGCTTCATTTTATTATTATTTTTATTTCAAATGGGCCCTGATGGGGATTTGTACAAAGTTCCCAAACAAATAGGCTCTCTTTACTCATTTTCTTTGTATTAACATCACATGAAGCTACTTTGTGACGGACTGAAATGCTCTAACTGTGGCCGCCACGCCAGGTTCCCTCTTGCGTGGAAAACACAACGTCTTTCTTGGGAGATGATTTACCGTCACAGTTGGAGAATATCCAAAGCCGCTCGTGATTTGTTTTTCAAATGTTCTGCGAGGAGCTTAAACTAAGCCTTACATCATTATCCGTCAAGAACATTTTGATTCCTCCTCATTGACTATATTTACCCGCAGTTACATCCCTGGAAGAACCCCGCTATCACTTCTGTATCCGTCCCTTTTACTCGGGAGCACAGGTGATTAATCCTGGGTGGCAGCATATTTCCTCCTTCTTCTCTGTCTGTAATGATATTTCAAGGTTGACGCTGCAGAAGTGGCTGTACCCCACTTCATTACACACTCGTACCCACACTGTCTCCTCTTGCCTCCTCTTTCCTTGTAGGGAACGTTTCACAGTCAGCAGTCTCTTGATTATGGCTCCCAGTTAGTCGGAGGTGTCTCCCCTGGTAAGGGTGGTAAGACCCACCTCGGCCTGCCCGTCTTCAACTCAGTCAAGGAGGTATGTATGTGTGGGTGTCTTCAAATCTGCTGTAAGTGTAATTAGACAAGATGGTTTGGAGCAGATACATTTGCAGCAATATCTTTTAAAGGCCAGTGGGGCTTTTCAGATATTTTAAAGAAACATTAGGTGGCACTGTTTCATAACTTTAGAATTTCAATTTTTGAATACACTGCCTATAACTTATATTCCTCGCTTCAGGCAAAAGAGGGCACAGGGGCACATGCTTCTGTGATTTATGTACCTCCTCCATTCGCGGCAGCTGCCATTATGGAGGCCATTGATGCAGAGATCCCCCTCGTGGTTTGCATCACTGAGGGCATCCCCCAGCAGGACATGGTGAGGGTCAAACATAAGCTGCTGCGCCAGGGCGCCACTCGTCTCATCGGCCCCAACTGTCCAGGAGTCATCAACGTAAGCACTCACACTCACTCACACTGGGGCACATCCTTTCTTTTTCTGCAGTTTTCTGTTGTTGTTGTGAGAGAGAGCTGGAAGCACAAGCTCTCTCTCAAGGGTGCAGGAGTAATTCAGATCGACTGCATTACTATTCTACACAGACAAAGTGAAACCTTAAAGGAGCCCGGTTTTCATCCTCTTGTTTTTGTTTGTTTGTTTCTGTGCTGGCGGTAGCATTATTAATGTCAGTTACTGGGTTTGACTCACACAATATCTGGATTTTGAGATAAAACAAAATTTGCATCTGGACAAAGAACAGTTAAGAAAGTGGGCAAAATAATAAATTGCTCTTTTTCAAAGAGAAATATTAAGAAAAAAGTTGAACTGGAGATTGAGTTTAAAGTTGGGGGCAGATATAGTGAAGCTAAATAAATACAATCGTATGAACAGTTAATGGTCTTAACTTTAATTCAAATTCAATATTATGTTTTTGGCAGCCTGGAGAATGTAAGATCGGGATCATGCCGGGTCACATCCACAAGAAAGGAAGAATTGGTGAGTTTCATAATTTGTCTGTGAAAATACACTTTATCTTCTTGAATCTTTTAGTCATTTAATTTATACATGAAAATATAAGGCGCCATGAATGCTAAAGATTATTTAAGAATGTTTGCTGATCGACGGCTCACAGGTTCCTTAAATATTGACGAAGGCTTCTCCAACAAAAAAGTGTGATAGAAAAGAAAAACTTTATTCCTTAATATCTTTCTTGTCTTCTTTTGTTGCTGACAGCTTGATAAGCAGAGTGTGTGCTGCTGCTGGCCAATGAACCTTTACAGGAAGTCCGTTTTTATAATGAACCGACTATCATTCATTCAAAGCATCGGCAGAACAGCTGTTAGAGAAGATAGTGGTCTTTTTTTTTATACTTTCTCTAATGTTGACAAGGTTTCATTGAAAGTTGGACCAAAAAACCAGATGGATTTTCTGTCATATCAGTATTTTATTTATATTATGTTTTACCAAAGAATTATAACATCACAAAATGTTTTCTTAATCTGCCTTTCAGGCATCGTGTCTCGATCGGGCACCCTGACGTACGAAGCTGTACATCAAACTACACAAGTCGGTCTGGGACAGTCTCTCTGCATTGGTAAGCTTGCAATGATATGTGGCAAATTGATTTTAAACTTAGCACACAGTAACACAGATTGTTACCTAGAGGCTGACTGAGATAATTTGGGGGACGAAACTGATGTAGCGGCTGACACATATATTTTTTAAAATGGCAATGATTCCTATAATGTCGTTATCAAATCCTTATAACAAAGGATATTATAAAATATTATTCAAACAAGAACCAATTAGCTTTGAATAAAGCAAGCTTTGTTTGCTTGTTTGGAGAAGATTGAGGAATGTTTCACAGAAAATATTATTTAAAAATAAATGAAGTGCTGCGTTTGACTTGCTGACCAGATTGTCCTTTGATACCAGACACTCAACATCACATACTGGCATTTGACTTGAACCTTGTAGTGAATGTTAATAAGACATAAGGCCTGAATCACAAGACATAAGAAAGTTGGTACCAAAGATATGGGTGTTTTTAATATTTACTCAGAGACATAAGCTTGTGAAAGTTTTACAGGATTTACTGGTATTAGGAAAGTGATTCACCTTTTAAATAACACTCTTTTCAACACAGACATTAAAAGTCCACTTACCAACTTTGTGATCACTGCTTAGAATGTCCTCCTCAGATCTGAGCATTGAAGTTGGTGTTTTCTTTGAAAGGCTTTTACTCAGATTGAACGGATGCAAAGAATGACGCAGGTGTAAGTTGAAACGTCGTCTGTCTTTTCAAAACGTCTTTGACCTCAGAATCTTGGGGAAAATGGGCATAGACAGGAAATGTCTTGTTTCTGAACAAACCAGACGAGATAAACCTGCGATTCTACATCACTTATCTGACACTTAAAATTCTGAACTGAATGCTCTTGTTACCATTGAAGTATTCTGTGAATCTTCTTATGAAATACCCGCCTGTAGTTTTCCACTTAATGTTTTGTTTGTAGTTGATCATGACTTTCATGAAGCAGCTTATTTAGATACTGCAAACAGTACCATGCTATTATGACACATTGGGGAATTGAGCTTTTTTAAAGTGTTTTATAAGCTGATAGATAGTTACCAGGTGTCACTGTTTAAATTCCAGTAATACATTTCCACAATCCCTAAGTACAAACTGTATGTGGAACTTCCCATTCCTTCCATGTACTGATTTCTACTGTGGATCAACAACACATACAGCTTCACAGCACAGCCTAAAGCTGGGACTTTCTATGGAACAGCCTGTTTCTGTCTAAAAACAAATTTAACTAACTTAACATATTTATTCATCAATTTTGTACTCCCCGTTATTGTCATGCTCACTGAAATGATCATCTGAGAGTAGGTCCCATCTTTGTTTTATGAATGCAACCATACAGGATCAGTCTATATGTTTAAATTGTATCAGAACATTTGGGCACACTCTGTACCTGAACCTAACTCTGTTATTTCTTTGCAACACTGCAGATATAAGATTAACTTTTTTACAAGAAAACCTGCCACACGAAAAGGGCTGGTTGGACACTGGAATTAACTGAAGAACAACTTGGCTTTGGCATTATTATTATTCCTACATTTTAATTATGCCCTTTAACCAGACTTCATGCAGCCAGTGCCACAACCAAATTAAATATTGTAGAGTTCATTAAGGGGTTTATTGGCGCTTCTGCTCGCAACTTCTTAAGTCTGAGTGCGACCTAGAGGCTACAGCAAATTACATTTGTTACAATATTTAATATCACTGTCATCTTTGTTGCTAGTAATGTGGTTCTCTTTGATTATTATTCATGCAATTCGTTTTTTCTTCGTATTGCCAGGTTTTTTTAATGTATGAATATAAATTTAGGTGACATCTTGTCTTTGAAGATTTGTCTTGTGGAGGTTTGCCCAACCTTTTATAGATCCTGGAATCATTTTCCATGGAAATTATTTTTTTAAAGAAAAAAACAATTATTGGTCTCTTGTGATTTGAAAAAGCTTCGACAGTCATGTTCCCTGGTTATGAAAGGAGCAGGCCCATTAAAGTGCCATGTGGAGATAAAGGCGGTTTGGGACAGTTAACAAACTTCTGAAGTGACTTTGAAGTCAAATTGAATAATGGGGTTCCTTTGTCCTTTGTAACTTTATTTAAAAAATGTTTCTCATCTACAGTGACTTCAGAAAGTGGTCAAACTGGTGGTCACTTTTCCCTTGTTTTAAAGATTAACATTTTGGTTTTGACAATAAATTACATAACCAATTGTATGTGAAACCAACATAATTATCACATGGCTCTGTATTTCCCTTCACCTCGGTGGATCTTCCTTACAGCCCACAACTTTCCTGTCCTGGTGTCCTTTCCATCTTATAGTCATTTTCCAGATACGGCTGTTATACTGCAAAAAAAGCCCCAGTTGCTCAGCAACAAACTGCAGACGGGCACAGTTAGAGACTGTCTGGTGAACATAGTGGAGATGCATTTGCCTCAGAAGTTTGTTAAGACCAAACCAGAGGTAAAGGACAGTAAATATCAGACTTGAAGTTGTCAGGACACCAGAAACGTGACTTAAAATAAATCTGGATCAGCTTCAAGACATGCGACAGAAGCAAAACTGAAATAAATAAAAAAAAAAATATATATCTCTGGATGAAAATGATTTGTCACATGAAAGATGTCAGAGAAAATGTCAACTTGGAAAGGCAACAAGATTCAAGAGTTTTTTACTGTCTGATGCTGGTGTCGGTGCTGTAAAGAAAAACACCTGATTTCCACAGTGGAAGTTCAAGGTTACGTCCTGCCTCCTGCACGCTCTTCCATGATGCCAACCCTTACTTGGACAGTCTGGAGATTTTCCTGTTGTTGTGAATGACACAGATTCTCCTACTGCATGTTTCATATGCGAAAGGCAAACTCCAGAATATTTCAGGACCCAATTGTCCTGAGTTTATCTCCGAAAACGACTCTAATGTTGCTCCATGTCTGCTTAATGTGTAAATACGCAACTGTTTACTAAAGCTGGTTTCTGCAGGGGATAAAAACAGCAATTGCACATTTAAAATAGATTAATTTAACTTTTAACTTTTGGGGGGAAAAACATTAACAGCGATGAAAAATGAAAACACATTCAAGTTTAAAGTTTTGGGGAAAAGCTGTTCTCAGGAGTTATTGATTATTAAGAGTTTAACTCTCAGAGGGTGAGATAATCCTTCTTACCAGAGCCGGGAATGTGTGGTATGGTTTGATTGACAGTGGCCTGGGAACGTAAGCAAGCAACACGTTTTTTGGATTTTTGTTGTTTAACTGAGTTAAAATCTATATAATAATAGATCAACTGGTAACTGCTTGTGCTGGTGATGTGGACATTTTGAAAGAAAGGCTTGAATTACTCAGTACAAGGGAATAAAAGGTGAGATGTGAAATTCACTAACATCCCGACACCAGTGAACCACTGAACAACCTCACTGCTGATTTTCAGACCATATCAACATAAATTTGAGTTCCAGCTGCTGATTTTCCTTCTCTCAGGCTCTGCAGCCAAGTCATGCTCAAATATGCACAGGAATTACCCTCCAAGAGACTTGACTCTACTACACGTGTTTGCTTTGTTTCCTGCAAGGTATTGGCGGCGATCCATTCAATGGTACAAACTTCATAGACTGTCTGGAGGTGTTCCTGCAGGATCCCAAGACGGAGGGCATCATCGTCATCGGAGAAATCGGAGGCGATGCAGAGGAGAATGCAGCAGAATACCTCAAACAGCACAACTCTGTAAGGAAATAACACACAGGACACCTGTTGGTTCACTTTGCTCTCCTCCTAATATTCTCTGCCCCAGCACGTCACCTCTGCAGATATATCGATTCGTATAAAACATTTATCCTTTCCTGAATTAGCTCGTAGTCATGCCCTTTCAAATCCATCAGATGTAGTGAACGCTGGAAACCATCGCAGTGCGGGAACAAAGTAGAAGTGTGAAAGTGCCCTTTCTTTTTGATCACAGCCTCAGCTGCCCGTCTCAGTTTTCAGTGTCCGTGTGATTTGTGTGATAAAGATAAATAGTGACAGATGGCGTGTGCGCCTGAGTCACGGGGCGTTTTCTGGAAATCTGCAGTGCTGATGAGCAGTGAACCTTTTGTGATGCATGCGATAAAGAGCAGTATGGTGATGAGTGACTTGTGAAGCCAAGTAGCTGAGAACTTGTAACTGGCCTGTACTTGGCACTTAACTCCCTGCGGACGACTTTTTAATCTGTTAATTTTTCAGTGTGCACGCGTTTGTTTCTGTGAATACGCGCACGCTTGTAGTTCTCTGGAGCTGAGAAATGGATTTGATTTGCCCTCGGCTGCTTTAATGCATGCAAATCTCCTGCTGGCGTCTTAGGAGAATAACTTCTCTCACTCCACAAATAAAGTACACACACCACCCCGCACCCCACCCGCCCGAGCACCCAGAGTTTTGACAGCGAGGGACGGCTCAATTGAAACGCGTGCATGAAAAAGCTCAGCAGAGCATGCGAGTAAGCTGCGGATCTTCTGTTGAAAGTCAACTGTGTAGAACATTGTCCATTAAACAGCGTATTTGGACCTTTTTTCTTAATAGTCAAAGCTCAAAAGCAGTCTGGAGACGTTGTTTTACTTCGGAGGAAACTTAACTTTTCCTGATTTGAATACATTTGAATTCAAGTCAGCAGCACACTCACCTAGGGCAGCTCCCATGTATTCCTGTTTTTATTATGTGAAGCACAGTGTTGCAGGAAATGAGCAGCAGGTGAACTCAGCCAAATCTCCCAATATAAGTATATTTTACAAAATAGTGAAGATCTCAACTTCATGATAGATTCTTTGTTCTCTCACGATCAAGAAGATTGAATGAATTCATGAGCTTCTTTGTTTTTGATAAACCTTTCTATGTTACTTGTGGTGTGAATTTCGAGCCTGAGCTGAAAAACTCATTTACAAGTCACTTTGCTCTGGGTTTTAATGATAACAAATTTTCAAGTAGACTATGAATTCTGGTAAGAATGATCACATTATTCCAAATGAGTAATCTCTCATGTCACTGGGTCTTCAAAGCTCCTGAAAACTGTTTTCTAAATAGTTTCTGAATTTCTCTTTAACCTTCAACAGCTGGAATAGTTAAGTTTTTTAATCAATAAGTCAATCAGTCAATTATTTTGATAAACTGAACATCTTTGTTTGAAAAAAATCATTTTATAGACAAAATTATTAATCCGACAAACATTTGGCAGATTAGAGGATCAATATAATTCTTAGTATCAAATTTAAAGTTCTGGGGAAAAGCCATTCCTGTGAGTTATCAAGAGCTTAACTCTCAAAAAGTGACCTCATCAGGACATCGCATGTGTGGTCTGATCAGATTTGATTGACAGTGGCCTGGAAACATAGGCAAGCAAACTGCCAACAAGCTGTTTCTCGACCTCTACATTTCCACCCACACCTCCTAATTGGTTCAATAATTTTAAATTGGTCTGGCGTTTTGTGCACTGAAGGCTAATTGTGGCAGGAAGAGCTGTCTCGATGGTCACATCCATGATGGTCAACATCAACAAAAATGGTGACAAGCACGAGATCGCAGCATCTGGAAAAGTTGTTTTCAAATTGACTTGAAGAAATAACAGTAAAACCAACGCAGTTCTGTCATGTTTATGAAAACAATAAGTAGAATTATCCAAGCAAAGGTGGCCAGGGTGGCTGGCTGGACATAAACCCCGCCTCCTTCATGTTAGGGGATGGGACATGGTCCAAACTAAATATCAAGTTTATCAAGAGTTTTTTTTTTAAAGTAGTTCTTATCACACTGATGTTTGTTCAAGTGTAAATTTTTCTGGTCAGGTTGTTTTTAATTAGTTATTTGTTGCTATAAAAACAGTTTGGTCCAGCATGTCCCTTGGCAACGTCAAAGAAAATTAAAAAGAAAAATCCTGGAACCGCTGCTTTGTCCAGATTGGTGCCAACATTTTATAGATTTTTCTTTCTTAGCTCATCTCCCATCCTTCCACTAAATATTGTAGAAATCAGTTTAGTAGTTTTTACGTAAAATAAATGGACAGGAGTGAAAACATAAATATAAACATAAACAAAATTGGAACATTATAACTTTTAGAAGGAAGAATTTATTGCATTAGCTTCACTGCATTAGTTTTTATTTATCTAATACGCTGCCAACTATATGTCACCATTTTCCAACAGTCACTTAAAAACACGGAAACTAATATCTGGTGAAAAGAGTAAAACATTTCTAACCCCGGCAGAATATTGTTGGACCACATCACTCAGACGTTTGAAGAAAATAGTTGTTATTTTTAAAGACGCTTGACGTTTCACATTAACTTGACAAATTCTGCCACACTGGTCACATTATGTATTGAATGCCCGGTGAAATTAAAGGTCCGGTGTCGTGATTGATTTGTGTCATGCAACATTAAATATATCGAACTCCTGTTTGAGAAAGATGCATTATACCAGAAAGGTGAAGAGATATTGATTTCAGTATCCATCAGTGTTACAGCTGAGTTGCTGCAGACTGTTTATCTACCGACGCCTTAATTCAGTAAAATTCAGGAAAACAAGCCGATATTTCCTACCGGCTCCTGCTGTCAGCTTTTATGATGCATGGCATATTTCAGGACTCAGTCTTCATCAGCGTCTGCGATGCTTGCCAACATCATATGGTCTTAAGAAGTCACCTGTATCAAAGGAGTGCCTATCATTACCACGGCTTCACAGGCTTTCTGAAGTCAGGAATAGGTTTTACACAGAAAGACCAAATAACAATCTGCGTCATGCATAGCAAGTAGGTCGGACTGTTTGGCACCTAAGCAGCCTCGGAGGTTTATAGAATTTTTTGTATTATTTTTTTATTTTTCAGCCTCTTGACTTATAGCCCAGCCCGTCTCCGTTGAGCTTAACTAAACCCCTCGTGACTCTTGTGTAAACAACACTGGAAACTAAAGCTGGTCGTCGTCTGGAGGAAGCCGAAGATTAGAAAAAATCAGAAATCAGTTTGCTCCACATGTGTGCGCACACATGCCAGGTTTTATTCATGTCTACCAGTTTATAGAAGCGTATAATTGTCTCGTATTTTTTAAGCTTGTGAATGTGATTCCTCACATCAGACCAGAGTTGTTTTTAGTGTTTGCAGAACAAAGACCCTCCACCACTCATGTGAGCACACTGAGGGAGACAAACCACCTCATCGGTTCATAATTAAGGGAATACATCTGAAGTGCTTACAGTGGAAAACAAAACGAGGAGTAAAGCGAGCGGCGGTGTGACTCCCCTCCCTGTATGCATTAGTACTTAGTATCCGGGGAGGCAGGGTTTAAGAGTAATTAAACCCCTTTTCGTTGGAGGTAGATTTAAGACTCGATTCCCACAAAGGTGGTTTGTTTATTTAGAAACGTGATTTGACTTCTGAGTCGAGTTTGGCAGTAATTTGTTTGGTGCTGACACTTTTCAGCGCCAAGAACAGATGCTCATAACATATTAAGAGCACTTTAAAGGGATATTCCTTCTCTCGCGTCCCCATTTTCCTTGTTAACTATGCAAGTGTTGATATATCATTAGTGGTGCATTTCTAGCCAAAGTCCTTCACATTTCCCAGGTTGATGTTCGTCCACAGCCTGTGCGTGTGTGTGTTTTTTGTGCGTGCACACAAAGCCATCCTCTACAATTAGATTATTATTTCCTAACTGTGAAATATTAGATGCTGCACTCACACTCTCCGTCCCTCTCGCTGCTAATGTTATTGCAGAAGATGAAACATTAGCTCTCTTCACCTTGGAAATGATCTTAACTGTTGAACGTAACATCCATCAGCGAGCAAGCAGCATAGACAGGCGCTGAGCTAATCAGTGCCTGCATGACTAATTACCATCTCCCCGAATTGAGACGATATGAAATGGCAGCAGCCTGAGTCTCTATCTGGTCATACACCAACCCATGCAATTAAATGGCTTGATTGACCCTTTGTTTTAATAATGCAGGCTGAGACGGAGATGGCTGCTCAGACAAGCCTGTTATCACAGGGGCTCTGTAATGGGAGGACACGGCATGTTTGATTTCTCATGAATGGATAAAAAAACAGGTGCAGAAAATGTATCCTCTCTATTTTTGTACAACCCCCTCCCTTGCTTGTTTTGCTTCATTCCTTCCTCCCTTCTCCTTATCTTGTCGCATCCTCACACTTTGGCTTGAAACTTTTCCCCTCTTCTATTCTCACTCTACTCCTGTTTTTCTTTCTCTTCCTCCACGTCCAGGGTGCTAATGCGAAGCCCGTGGTGTCCTTCATCGCGGGGCTAACCGCTCCTCCTGGCCGCAGGATGGGCCACGCCGGGGCCATCATCGCTGGTGGAAAGGGAGGAGCCAAAGAGAAGATTGCAGCCCTCCAGTCGGCGGGAGTCATAGTCAGCATGTCCCCGGCCCAGCTGGGCAGCTCTATGTTCAAGGTGAGTCCCCGCCAGATTTTTATCACGGGACAAGGGCAGTAATAGTAATTATGGTAATGTGATAATTGTACCGTTTAATGGGGTGTGGAAGAGGACAGGATCACATATTAAAGTTTATGGTATAGTTGTAGTAGATAACCTTTAAAAGACTTACCTAAACATTAATTATAATTAAAAATAAAAGCTTTCTCGATCGAGTTAATAATCCACTGTCAGCTAAAAATAGCCACCTTTTTTCTTCAGCCTTAAATGTAATTAATTATATTTTAGGTGGGCCTCAGGTCTGAATAAGTGTCTAAGTTGTACTGTAATATTTCCTGCTTCCATGATAATTCTGTCATATCTGAATAAAACCTGAACAAAGTCTCACGTAGCGTTCAACTGTGTCGTTGTGAAAGGTCTCTGACAGGGAGATGAATCCAGCGTTTCCTCGTCCGCAAAAGGATTTAAGAGGCTGGAATTATTCATATGTCACACCTGAATTATTCAGCGTATTTAACACTGTCACCATTACAGACGTGCAGAAGCTAACTTCCTCAAAAGTGATATTTGAACTCATTATACAAACATAATCCCAAATATATTGGATTCAGAATTCCCCCTCTCCGTTGTTTTTTTCCACCTCTTTCATCAATCTCGTCTTATCTCTCTTTCTCTGTCTCGCATCTTTTTTCGTGACCCCGGCTTCAGTCTTTTCAGTGTCGCTGCTGTCAAATACAAATGTCTTGAGATAATTAGAAATCAAACTTAATAACCAACAAAAAGTCAAATATTCTCTAATCCGGTGTTTTGCTCAGATTTGTCGAAGTTGATAAATGATAGAAAATGTGTTTAATTGAGCTTTAAAAATAGCTCACAAATAAACAAACACTGTGGTCGTGTTGGTTTTATACAGATTTATAAGTAAGCTAATAAAAGCTGACAACCAGCCCGACTAATGAGGAGGTAATATAATCACTTTGTAATACCACTTTAATAATGTTTGGCTTTTGCCTCCAGAGAACAACATATCTTGCGCTGGTGGTCATTCGTAGAACCATCGTTCATCCCCGAACAGTTACAAATGTGAGGAGGATCACTGGAAACAAGAATGTATTTTATTTTCTGGGATCAGAAAGGTTGAGATTGAACTTTTTACTATCCTGTAAAGACGGGCAGAAAAAGAAGGGGCAGAAATGAATAAGCGCGTGTTGACAGTGGCGGAGTTGGCGTCACTGCTTCTTTATTTCAGTTTATCTCGGGGAAGCATTGTTAACAAGATGTATAAAAAATGAAAGCATGTATTACACCCATTCATCATCTTAAACTTTCATTACCAACTGCCGGCCCGACTGCGCACGATTATAGATTAACACGTGTTTTGTGTGTTTTTTCCCCCGCAAAGTTTAATTCATAATCATTGCCCGTAATGATGAAAAACGTGCTAGCTGGTGGCTCATTTTGCTGCGTATCGTGTTCATACATCCCTGTTAATCTCATTGACCCCTGTAATCAAAGTAATGACACGTAAGAGACATAACGCTTTGGCTGTGGGAAACAATGACGACCCCGGCCGCAGCTGTTCCAGTGGTGAGAGTGAATCTCTGCTGCCGCCGACCTGTAGGAGCCTCGACACGAGTGTTGAGGGGGAAAAATGAATTTTCCAAAACGGGATACATGCGTCATCGAGTTTAATTGGAAGCTTATGAATTATGCATATTGCTGCAGCAGATGTTTTTATGCTAAAAACATGATAAGTTAAGCAAAACGACCTCCTTGTCTAGATTCTGCATTCTGTCGACAGCAAGTTTACTCTCCCAACGTGTGTTGAGGATCAGAAAAGGTACACTGTGTGTTTCCAAGACGTTCCCAGTCAAATTAAATGTGCAATGGCAATAATAACACATTTCCTGCCAGAGTGGTACATCGTGGAAAGAAACAAATACTGCAGAAGAAGCTTCTGTCCTCACAGTTACTCAAGCTCTTGCTGGTACACTGTTCATCATCATAGTAATTACAGATACACCCTGACAGTGCAGTGGTGGTGTAAACAGGATGCACTATGCTGATATCGTCTCTGCTAAAAGGTGGAACATTTTCATTTCAGGCCATTTGACAATTTGCTTAAAGTAGAATATTGCAGAGGAAATTATGTCTTTTTATCTCATATCTTGTTTCGTGCATTTTATCCAATATCAAGTTGTCTAACGCTCATCCAGTAAACTGGTGCATTGGAAAACTGAAACCATGAAATAGAAACTTTGGAATTTGAATCCCTACACACTGTCAGCTCCTAGTTTATTAGAAACATTTTTTCCGTCGTGGTCCTCACTGTGAACTGATGACTTTGTTTTTATCAAAAGGAGTTAAAGTGGCGTAAAATCAGACAATAACCAGTCTGAAGTCTGATTTGAATCCTCCAGTGTTTGTGATTTGACATCCCTTACTGCAGCTCATGGCTTCATTAAAAATATATTGAAGTTTCAACCCTGTCATACACTGACATGTTGAACTTCTGATATGACAGTGAAACTGGGAAAGTTCAGCTACTTTTTCCCCCTTTTTAGCAATTTTTTGCTTATTCATTAAATATTCAAATTGGTTCTAGCAGAAATGTCCTTAACAGTTTAACACACAAAGCTCATGACAGGACTCAACTCAACCACTGCCATAATATTAGTTAACATTTTCAAACTCAGCCTGTCCACTTTGTTAAAAGTTTTCCTTTTCCGATCTCTGAGCCCATCAGCTATTGTCTGGCAATGAATTAGCCTCTGGGGGCAGCAGCCAGTGTTTTGGGGCGTTCCAGTGTAGACAGGAGTCGTCTGGGCCAAGATTTACAGCCTGACTCGTTTGTTTTAGTACAAGAGTCGAATGTTTCTCCACACTTTAGTAGCTGTTTTAGGGTCCAGACGACATTTTGGCTCACCTCTATTTACAATCTGCGTATGAATGAAGATTAATTAAAAAGCTGATTGGTCAATATGTTCTGCTTTTTTTGCTTCCGTTTACCTGCAGGCAACCAAAGCCTGCTCAGACATGGTCAAACTAAAAATGAAAACCAGGTCTCTGGCCCTTAAATCTTGTCCTTCGCCTCCAGATGCATATTCACCCACAGAATCTGTTCACAGAGATGAACTAGTTTGTAACAACTAAACAAGGACAGAGACACCAATACAGAAAACAGACAATAAAAATAACAGAACCCCTAAATACTGCTGGGACGTCTGTGCTCATGTTGGTCCCCGTCACAGAAAGATATGTATTGAGAAAATATGAGCTCTGGGCCTTTAACAATTAAAAAGAATAATAAACACTACGTTGAAACAGAATTAAAAATGCAAGACTCTCAGTGATACGATACAAAGTCATTTTCAGTTCCACTGGTGCATGGACAAGATAGTAGAAAACTTGTTTTTTTTTTCCTGAGAAAGACTTAATTCATATGCAAGGTAGAATAATTATGACCTTTTAGTTGTTTACAAAATATCAGAGACACGTAGTCGCAGCAGCAGACTGTATTATCCTGTCCCGCTCAATATCCATGCACGCACATGTATACAGATGTGTCCAGGAGCTTTAGATCCATTGTTTTAATGAATTCCAAACCCGGCTCCCAGGCCATATTTACGACGCCTGCTCCTCCTCGTATACATCCGTCCCTCGTCGTGTGGAAGCCGTCGTCACTTGTAAACGTCTTCGCTGTTAGTTCACGTCATGTTTTCCTCCGCTCTCCACTTCAGTTTGAATCCAGATGTATTTTCACCCGTCCTATTTGAGTGGCAATCTCTACTTTGCTCATTTCACTCCCCCTCTTCCTCTTGACTTGTCAAGTGTCTGAGTCTCGCACAAAAAGTCTGCAGTATTTTTCTTTTTTTCTTCTTCTCCCCCTCTGGCACAAACAACTCTACTCTTACCTAGGATTCCTGTCTTGTGTCCTTGAGTTACTCTCTTGTCATGCACCAACAAAGAGTGGGTCTGGTTACAACCGCCCCCCCCTCTTTTTTTCATGTCGCTCTTTACATCCCATTACTCTTTCTTTTGTTCTTTTCCTCTCCACTCTCCTCTTTTAATTACTGATCCCTTTGTCACTCCCTCTGCTACCTCACCTCATCTGTGAAGTAAAGATCTGGTGAACCAGTCCACAGCTCTCTGATCCACCCACCTATCCAAATTTCTCCCCGTTCCCTTCATCCTTCCCAGATTATCGAGCTCAGGGAGGCCGAGCTTTGCCTCAGCAGGATTTCACATTTCAGAAACAATAAAACAATTTTCCCCTCAAGGTGGCAGTAGACCTTCAGGTATTCACAAGCCGAGGAGGGACGAGCCAACATGTGCATGAGCACTTGTGGGTTCTGTAAACCTGATAAACGACATTAGCATTAAGTTGCTTTCCCCCTGTGCAATGGGGAATTCTCTGTGAGCGACATATTCTATCATCCTACAGTTTGTGTGATATTTTCCAAATTGAATATGTAAATAGCTACAACCGTTTTAATGGCCAATATAATGCGTTCTCATTTATAGTCACATGGTCGGACCGCGCTGATAACACACAGCGACTGCAGCTTCACATAAATCACATTCTTCCAGATGCTGTCGCCCGGATGAATCGGAGGAAGTGAGCTGTTTTAGTGTTGACAACTGGAACTTACTGACACGTACACGCTACTTCATTTGCACTTACCAGGAAAAACAGGCTCCCCAAAGCTCTTGTCGCCTGATTCCCATCCCCCTCCTCAACAGCTGATCTCACACACAGGATCATAACAGAGCTATGTGAATTCCGCATGAATAAATCATCCAGCTCTCTCACTTCATTTCACGTCGTTTCTTTTCTTCCTCCTCTCTGTTGTCCGTCTCCGTAGGAGTTCGAGAAGAGGAAGATGCTGTAAATTCTGCAGGAAGGCGCTCAACCTTTCATCCCCTGCCCCGAAATTTAGATGAACAGCCTGGTTGTGGACGTGCCCTACACTGTCTGTACACCCTGAATATTACAACTACCAAGCGCACACAGTGTTTATATTGTAATTTCTGCCATGAAGATGTATGTTGCACATAACAAAAGACTAAAAGATAGTGGCTTAATGGTATGATAAAGAACTCATTGTATACAAGTCAAAGCTTTATAGATGTTTTTCTCCTCCTCCACACAATGAAGGGAAGATGCCATGGTAACCTTGGTGATCTGTCGGGTTCTGATATACTCTTGTAAGACATATTCCATCACATCGTTCACTGGCTGTCCACCTGAATAAGAAATATTTCTCATACCCTTTCCTCTGCTGTGTTGTGTCAATACTTCTTTCAGCATTGAAACAGATGCGGTCTCATTAAAGAGTCGATCACGTCTGTCTCCAGGTTTCCAGCTTTTTCAACCAACTCAGGAGGATTAAACCTCCACGAGAACAGACAGGGAGACAAAGGATATCAAATGTTGACTGGTGCTGATGTTTACAAGCTCGCCGGCACAAACTGAGCCTGTTATATAATGTGTGTGGAGAATCAATTACCAGGTGAGGAGCGAAACCGAAGGTGCTTTCAAGCTTTACATCTTAAGGTTACAGTTTTCTGGAAACCTGCTTTTCTCTGCTGTATAGGCTGTAAAATCATCACACACACCTCTGGCTTTGTTTAGACTGTTGGAAGAGCTGAGAGGATTAATGGATGACTGGTCGATCAAGAGATCTGTCGGAAACAAATCAAAATGGTGGATGATTTTATCGGCCGGTCACACCAGCAGTCAAAATAGCCAAAGTTTTATATCATCAAAAGTAGACGGCTAAACAAAAAGTTTTTCGCGGTTCAAAGAGCAAAAATAGTGCAACAACACTTGCACATGAACATAACACACGACATAATGACAAAAGCAAGACTACAAAGGTGTGTGTTGCATATGACTGGTGTGTGTGAAGGTGATGTACACATATAGTAAAAACTATACATGAGCAGTGATCCGCATGTAGTTATACACATATAAAAACTGATCACGTAAGAGATCTCCATCCATCCATTATCTATACCACTTTATCCTGTTTATGAATTCATTATGTAGCATTTAGATTTTCACTGTTCCGCTAACTGCAAATACCCATTTAGAAAAATCAATAGTATATGTATCGAGTTGGTATAATGGTAAAAAAGTAAAGTCCGTACAGATACAGTGTGTATATTTATATAGTCACATGGTATTTTTTAAAGTATAATAGAATGTAATATAAAAGTTATAGACATTCTATTTAAATAATTTCAACTTGCAGATTTGTGCAGTCGAATGCAAGGAAGCCATTTTGTCACAGCTGAATTTTGAGGGAAACCATTAAAATAAAGTTTAAAATGTAGGAAGCTGTTTTAGATAATCAGCTTTGTTGTATCATAGAATTTCATCTAACCTCTTAGAACGTGAGTCTCAGAAGAGGCACGAGTTTGTTACAGTTATAAAACGGTCAACGGCACAAATTTCTCTCTTGAATAAATAAACGTATTCACATTTAGCAAAGTCACCAGCTCTGACCGATTTTAGTCCCGTTCAAAAACATCGTTGTCAATGTAAAGAACGTCTTCACGTTATCCCTCCATACGTCCGATTCTCAGGAAAGTTGTATCTCGGCAACACCTTAAGGGAATTTACTAAACTTTGGCACAAACTTTTTGTCAAAGGTCAATGTCACTGTGACCACCAGTCCATTTTAGTGAAGGCAATATATCGTAAAACACCTGGAGAGGAATTCTTTACATGTGGTATAAATGCTCACTCAGTTTGAACTGATTGAAATGTGGCCGTCAAAGGTCAAGATCATTGTGACCTCACAAAACATGTTTCCGTCCATAACTCAGAACTTAATGAGCTAATAATGACATAACTTTACAAAAATGTCTCATTGTATAAAATGATGAAGTGGTGACATTTTATGTCCAAAAAGCCAAAGGTCAACCTCACTGTGACATAACGTTCTGCAAAAACTCATCTGGGCAATATTCAACAACAAAGCTCAGGGACAGAACAGGAAATGGAATATTTCACATTTTGTTCTTTACTTAATATTATTAAAGTGAAGTAAACAAGTTTCCCACTGTAATTTATTTACTAAACTCATGTGAAATAGAAATTGCGTCTGTCTCACCAATATTACCCGTAATGCCTTTTATTAAACCATCATCAAAACCTTAATTTCATATAATTGTGGACAGACCTGCATGTAAACTGTAACTGTAACCTGACATGATGGCGGAGGCCTACACCTGAGAGGCAGTGATTCCATGGGATGAAGTGATGTGTGATCCCAGGAACAAAATGCCAAGTAAACAGCAGAGTCCAGGAAAACGAGGAAGATGGGAGGAGAAGAACTATTCCCAGCTTGCTCCAGTCTGTTAGCGGTTAACTGGACAGCTACAACAGGGCTGCGATGAGAGAGTGTTATTTTCCCTCAGTGTAAAACCCCTCAGGGTGTGGAGCTCTGGATGTGTCGAGTATTGAGTGCTGCGAACCTTTCGGGCCACAGAGTGCAGGACACAGTAAAACACTGAACTTATAGTCGACATGCAGCCGATACATTATAACAGCTGTATCTTTCAGTTGATGCTACATGTGTACTGTCACAGTGAATAAACAGAACCCCATGAACTCTTGTGTTTTACACCAATAACAGAAATCAGGAATAATGTGGAGATGGTAACAATATTTAAATCTCTAACTTTACCAAGCTGTTCAAAGCCTGCAGGACTCAGGCTCTTTGGTACAAACTTTAGATTGTATGTGAGGATGGACGACACGTGTCCGCTTCCTTCCACTATCTGGAGATGAGTCTGTACCGTAGTGATCAAGGGATGGAGCTGAGGTATCGAGGTCCCACCAATCACAAGTCAGTCTCAGCTGTCGGTCAAGACGTTTCACCCTGCTTTTATAGCATCGAATAACTAATTAAAACCAAATGAGCACTTAAACGAACATGAGTGTGATGAGAACTACATAATATGACAGAAACCATCTTTGAGAAAAATGCATTTTACATACCTTGACTTTTTTGTTTGCTCCATGTCCCATTATCTAACATGGAGGAGACAGGGATTATGACCTATACTGCAGCCAGCCACCAGGGGGGGGATCGAGAAGCTTCACCTTTGAGGAGCAGTCACGTCTGGGCTCAAGTTTAGCCAAACTCCCTCAGACAGTAACCAAGTGAGTTTGTAACATAATTCTAGTTAATATGGATATTACATATAATAAATGTATTAATAATAAAATAAACAATAGAAGCCACTGTTCCAAAAAAGCTACAGTTTAGTTCACTATATAAACCTGTGGCTTGTCAGTACAAATCTTCTATTTCCTACTATTATCCACTGCTTTTCTTGGTAAATCAATGGATTTGACAATGTTGAATTTGTTTCTGCATAATTATGGTATTTTTGGATGTTTTATTTGACAAATCAATTTATCCAGTCACAAATGGAAATGGAATGATTATTATTACATTAACAGCTCAGTACTGTAACCACAGTGAGTGGAGGGAAATAAAGGTGGAGATAAGGTTACAGTTGGTTCCGCTCGCACAGAGTCTTTTTAAATGAACGCAGGAGGAACAAAAGAGTGTAATGAAGCATAGACACTGGACATCTCTACTGCCTATTCTTATCTGCTCCACAGCAGTCAGCCAAGGCAGATTATTCTGTGTACACATTGTTAGCAATTACTTTTTAATCTGCATTAGCGAATTAACATAATGGCTGTCAGTGGAACAGAAAGCTTATTTGTTTAGAGGCTCAGAAGTTCCTTCTTTTGTTGAAGTTGCCAAGCTGTATTTTGCTTTGGTTGGTCTAAGACATTAAAGAGGCCAAAGTTTCCCTTCGGCTGGCGATGTTTAGCAGGGATTTCTGGCCTTGTAATAGCGTTAGTGCAAATACTAAAATGCTAGAAACACATTTTAATCGTATTCCTGAACATTTTCAAATGAAAGACAGTTTTCCTTGTGCGTGAAGGAAGTTTGGTTTGAAGCTGCTCAACGTGAAGTTTACCTCAAAGTTTTTGTCCAATTCATTGTTCTTATCCCATCAGGACCAACAGAAAACCACAGGAAACCAGATTCATTTTTGAGAAACACATTTTTACTGTGAATTAACATTGATCGGCCACTTCATTTATAAATAACTGTCTAGAAGTGTCCCACAAGTGTTGCACAATGTCTCACTTCACTTATCGACTGTGCTTTTAATAAATATGTTTGGCAAAAATATCCAATTCAAGAAATATATTGAGTTCTAAGCAAATACTAAAACACACAATACTGGAACACACATCACGAGAACTGTTCAACTTATCAGCTTCACACTCGTCACAACCTCCTGTGTCAAATTCAGTGCAATATAGAGATGTGATACATTTAATAGAATTAGACCATGAATGAAAAGGTGACCAGACGACCGTGACAACAGAACAGATGAGCAGCTCTTTGTGCAGGAGAGGCTTCAGGGTTCTGCAGACCGAGTCCCACAGTCGGTCTTTTCTTGCCGGGGCTCAAATACTGAAGGACATTTTTACAGTTTCACAAAGAAAGCAACAACCAGCGTCACCACAGGACGAGCAAACAACCCATTCCAAACAGGCAGATTTAGAAAGGACACTGTGCTGCTGAGTTTAAAATTGATCTGCTGTTGAGCACAGTTGAGTTTATTCCAAAACAACATTTTTCTTTTCAAATTTTGCTTTTATTTCAAGTGAACACAAGTGGAGCAGAATTCCCCACTTTCCTCACAACCTTCCTCGTCGCCAGCAAAGCAGCACTGATGACGGGTGTGTTAAATTTCGGTGTCATCTTCTTGGCCAGACGAGCCGCAGCCCACGAGCTCACAATTTATTCTCTCAGACCAGTTAGCGTTATTAATCAAACTGTGAGACCCACGGACCTCCAGCAGAGGCCTCATTACCAAGAGAGGGAAGATCAGCCAAGTCAATCGCCCAAGTTGAAGAAACACGAACATTTCCCGGAGCAGACGGGGCTCCTAATGAACTCAACAGGGTGTCCTGCGTGTGCCCTTGCACACACAGCAACACCTTATGACTAATGTATGTGAGGCGAGGCTGAACAGTGCCAAAGTGCCCGGCATGTAAATCAGTCATTTAATTAAACTGTTGCTAATTAAACAGACAAGATAATTCTAATGTTAAGCACTTGTTTTTTTATTTTAAATTAAAAAAGAGTAGAGGTGCAAACGTTGGATCATTAACTGCCATTGAAAATGTAACAACAGCACAACCGGCCACTTTTATGTTTCCATACCAACAAGAAAAGTTGTGCGACCTGGAAGTTGCACGGTTGCAGGTGAGATTTGCTGCCGGGGTTTGTAATTTGCTGTTCGACCATTCAGCGTCGCACATTGCGCTTTTTAGCCTGAAAGTTCCGGGCGATCATTGTCAGATTGTTTTATTGATACCATTGATCCCATCTGACGTCGCAAAAAATCTGGCCGGCACAGTTTCCATTAAAGCGCCGGAGAGCAGCGGCGAGGACGAGAAATAAAACCAAGGGGCTTGACAGTAGCAATTTGCATGAGACAGTATTGTTTTAATAGAACCACTGACTTGAGATTGCTTTGGGAATTGAGGGCAAGAGCGAGGACAGAGCAGCGGATGTATAGGGATCTGAGAACAGAGGCCCATTCTTTCTTTCCAGTCAGCTGTGGAGTTGCTGCTTCCTTAGAAAGGGGAGAGGTTTTATTTGTCTGGCTTATGATGATAGAAAGACATAAGACAATGTCTCATACAGAGAGTAAGCTGCTGCTGCCGCCGCTTTTTCATTATTGATGTTTTGATGAACCCATTCATATTATTGGCGTCTGTTCAGTGATGAGCAAAAAGAGCCGCTTTGTGTTTTAGTTTTCTAAAACAATTAACTGAAAATAAGTTTTTCTTTGTAATGTCCATGGGTTTCTAAGATGTAACCAAGGCTTTATTAAGACTGATGTTTTATCGATCTGTTGTAAACCATTAATTGTACTTAAAGGAACAGTTGGACAGTTTCAGAAACTCACTAATTTGCCTTCATGCAGAGATTTGATGAGACGATCAATACCACTGTCACAGCTGTAGTGTTTAAGGCCACAGCTAGTTACTGGTTAGCTTAGCTTAGCACTGGAAACAGGAAGAAACATCCCGGCGCTGCCTGAAGGGGAACACATCTTCTTACCATTACTCTGAACTTCGCCAATTGTTAAAAAGCAAACATTCAAACTTCCTTATAGGAAAAAAAATGTTTTTGCGTGATATTGAAATGGATTTCGTAGTTTCTCAAGAAACATTAACATTGGTAATTCAAATTTTGATTACCAATGCTACTGAAGGGGTTGAAACTCTGGTGACCACAAGTTCTCTTTGCCGGTAATTTCCTCAGGAGTTCTTTCTCATTAACTTAGACTTTAATTTTGTGATATTATGAGTCTTTATTTTCATAATGTTACGATTTTATTCTCAAAATCAGATTATTTTTTTCTTCAATATTGCCCTAATACCCTGTCTTAAAATCCGGCTTATAACCCATTTGTAAGGAGTGTTTATAAGATATATTTATTGCTTTGCAGCAGAGAACAGGTGTGGGTTGATAAAAATGATTGTGTGTGTGTGTGTGTGTGTGTGTGTGTGTGTGTGTGTGTGTGTGTGTGTGTGTGTGTGTGTGTGTGTGTGTGTCTCGGTTGGTGGCCATATAATGGCTGTAGTGGCGAGCTCACACGCTGCGTTATCGTGTCCGACCCGTCGCTGCTGTGGCTCCTCATCAGGATTCCTCTCAGTGGGAATGGCAGAAAGTGTGGGCTAATCCTAAGGAGAGATGGCTTTTGATATGCAGGGGTCTCCTCTGTGTTATGAACACGGCTGGCCTTTGGTTGTCAGCCACAAATGGTGTTTGCAAAAATAGGAACAGGAAGAATTGACAAGAATATAAAGTAGTATCAGGCCTTGACGAGACCATTTCAATGCATCATGTGGGCCTCAGCATGATTTCATAACAACGCTCCCTCGACATCACCCTGTTCTGTCACCTTTATTTATGACCACATTTATGAATTCATTTCCTCTGATTGGCTAAAGGCTGAGGTCACAGAAGAATGAACAAGGGATATTAGTTCCTGCGATGCTATAATTTTTATTTAAATTTCTTTTTTTGAACGTGTTGGTTTGTTTGTGTGCAGCTGGAGAATTCTTTACCCGTCATGATGAGCAGCTCGGGGCGATGCCTGAGGATGTGAGACGCTGTAGAACACGAGGCAAAAACATAAAGGGCAATAATCCATCAATTATTAAAGAGATAAACAAAAGAGCCTGAACCTCAGACGGATCCGTAGAACGTCTGGTGAAACACCTATTGACTGTGTCGAGGTTTCATTGATCCCCTCGTTGCCGTTTTGCGCACATTCATTCACCTGCTGTCCTCTTCAGAGCCCTTGTGGGCCTTCGTGAACACACTCCCGCTGATGATAAAGATATTGTAACTTCTATTTCACCCAAAAGAATGACTGAAGTGCATGATTACTGGCGAGAGCAGCCTCAAGCCGGGAATGTCTCCTGATTGATGTATTGATCGCAGTCATGGAGTTCCTCTCGAGCTCGGGGGTAGGTTAACCTGTGCTTTTGATAAGAGGTAGATTGTAGAACATTGCATTTCGCCGCAGAACGGCTTCCTCGCAGCTCGGCTTCCTCGCAGCTCAGAGTCTCATCAGAAAGCCAGTGATCTCCTCCTGCAGCTCATTCAGTCCCGTGTAGCAGACTGCTAGAGTACCTCCTCACTGCTGCCTATCCATCATACCCAGAGTAAACACAACACACCCAGTAATGTGAGACCTAACACAATTGTAGCTTTTCTCTATGTTGTGGGTTTATTAAATTTAGGGGCAGTGTGGGTACCGAAGGGGGGGGGGGGGGCTCTACGGGCAAGGTGATGGGTAGACAAAAAATCCAAAGAGGGAAATAGCTCCTGTGTAACAACACTTCAGAGAAAAGACTTAAAGGTCACAGGTGTCACGCCGGCAAAAGAAGAAAACTGGAGCATTTTCATTGGTCTTAGATCCTTTAGGAAGCCTTCTAACACCCCCCACATCTCGAGCACTGTTCATCTTATCGGCTCCACAATTTTCATGTGTATTGATCAGGGCCCAAGGACGTGAAGTGTCGATTTTGATTCAATGTGGCCACTGGACATAAATAAAGGGACGACCAGCAGCTGGGGTTTATCGACATACGTGGAGTTGTCCACAACAGCACGTTACTGCAACGACAACTGATTCTCCAGTTCAGAGTTCTGCAGACTGAGTCCTGCAGTTGGTCTTCTCTCACTGCGGCTCAATCACTGCAGGTCACTGTTACAGTTTCGGAAAGAAAAGCTGCAACCAGCATCACCACAGGCCAAACAAACAGCCCAGTCCAAACAGACGTGTTTAGAACAGGCGATGTACTAGTACGCTGTAATACCCACATACTAAACATAATATTAATGATAATAGGTATTATTATATTACTATTGTACTTTACGCTTTTTGGTTTGACTCTTCACATCCAAGGATACAGATAAACTCCTAACAACAACTCTTTTATTTGTGTCTGTTCTGTTATCAACCACTGTGAACACCAATAAGAAGCTCATCCGTCTTTCATCAGACATGTGTGCTCAAGTTTGAGCCGTTCTGTTGACGGTGTTCGCCTCCACATGATCAAATGTTCCAACAGATTTCCTCTCCGACACTATTTATTTTTGCAGGAACACAGTTGCTGCATCCTGGAAGAGTCTCACCCAGTGAAATAGAGTGAATGTTGTTGTTTCTTTCTTGCCAAACATAAATATATATATAAATAAATAAAAAAGTTGTGCCGTCAAAAGTAATTCATCCCAATAACATATCAGACTCCTTCATATCTGAACGGAGTGGCAGCGCTGCTTCTCTGAGTTTATCACCAGCAGTTAAGAGGAGAAGTACATGTTCCGGTTTGACTAAGATGCACCATCATGTTTCAGGACAGAGCGCTGCCTCATGAATATCTCACGCTCACCATCAATCAGCCAGCTAGTTGTCGTCAGTTTTACATTCTGCTCTGTTGTGGAGATATAAGGCTGTAAGTGGTTGTGCCGGAGTCACAGATGAATAATCTATGTGTCCACTAAATTCTGCTTTCATCCAGCTGGGAAATAAATACCAAACCAGCAGTGCTCAGTGAGGTGTGGAACTCAAATCCCGGGCTCTTTACTTTTATCTTTTGGTGCAAATATTTGTCTCATGAATTTCTCTGCCGACTGTTCCCAAAGATATCGTATCCCCAAGATAGAGCACAGGTTCTCCTCGACATTTATTTAAATCTTTATTATCTGCTCAGCCTCTCCTTAAAGCGTTAGCTCAGGGAGTATTGCCTTCATTCGTTTGCTGCTGGAATATGTACACAGGGCCCCGGTGCTTCCTCCCGGTGTAGAATGAACCTGTCTGCGAGGTGATGGGCTGGTTGAACCCCTGAATGTATCACTGTGCTAAGATTAATTAGTGCTGCAGGCCTGACTTAAAGGTCGCAGCCCGGGGATCGGTCAATTGGGCCACAGCCGCCTTGGGACAACTCGGAGCAAATTAAATGAAAATGTAAAGATTGAGGTGAATAGTGTGAAGCGGCCCCCAGTGCCTGCAGTGTGTTATAAGGTTATATACTGTTTGGACAGGTGAGTCTTTCCTCTGTCAATTTATTTCACATAAATGGAAGTCCATTCATGCCAGAATGAGTTACCATTGCCTACATAATAAATAGATTTAGCTGTAGTCACGATATATCATTTGCGAGACCACTACTCATACCTTTGCTACACGTTTAAGTCTTATCTGTTCTTTTCCCCCACAAATGAATGCTGTAATATATTCAAAAATATGAAATTAACCTGTAGATTGTCACCTCATAACAATAATGATAATCAACAGTGTAATATAAGGATGAAAGCAACAGATCATGAATCCATTTAGAATAATCTGTGATGTATCATGGGACTGCGTGTAGTTACTATATGGATGATTGTTGCAGTGATGAGGAGCATTTCGATTGGACATATATATTAATGGTTTTGCTAGATAACATTAATATATCCTATTCATATAGGACTGACTCACTTTACACTTTATGGAAAATGACATTGTGACAAGTCAAAGTATATGTAAAATAAGTTTTTCTCAAAGACTGTTTCTGTCATTTTTGTTATTTCTTAGCACACTGATGTTTGTTCAAGTTTTTTTTTAAAGTAAGTTGTGCATCTTTACAAACAGTCCACTGCTGGTTCCACTGCAGCAGATGCAGCAGACATACGCGTGTGTGAATGAAACACAGTCTGCACACACCCACACACCCCTGAGAAGAACTCTGATCACCCAAATTGAACCATTAGCTGTGTAGTTAGGGTCTTTAAGACCCTTTTAAAGGGCTTCTTGTTTAAAATGGAGACATAGAATTAGCAATGAGGGTAACCAACTGAAAAGGAGAAGCCTGCTCTGTCTGTCTCTGTCTTTAATCAAGGAAAGTTTTATCGACTGGCGGAGCAACCGTCTCCAAGAGGGTTGGGTCTCTGCGAATAGTTGAATTTGATATTTGACTTCTAGGTCCAGAAAAAGTCCAGACCCAATTCTGCAGAGGTCCTCCAGAGGACAAGTCTGATCACGGCTTATCTCTTAATTTTGATTCAGTAACGGTTCGGTTTATTTTTCTGTGCTTGGCAGAAATTAGCTGCTTGAGATAAATTACTGTCATTATCTTTTCTCTCTACTTCTGCAAAACTGAGGGACCTAAACAACATGTTTTTTTTTTTTCCAGCGTCTGCTCAGCCCATCATCTGGCACTTATAATATCATAATGATGTCTGAGAAAATGTTTAGTTGCTCCCAAGTCCCACAGTGGATTATTATCTCTGCACCTCTTAACACTGACATCAAAAGACGACTCCAATCCCCCCGGTATACGTCTCTTGGTCTGCGCGCCTTTTATTTTCTGTGTGTTTTCTCACTTTCTCCTGAGCGACGACAAACTCCTCTCCTGTGTAACAACAGTTTTGACCCAGCGTGACTCGCCAGGTGTTGAATTTGTTTTTCCCCCCTCCCCCCTCTCCCCCTTGTGAAATGTTGCGATAAACAGAACAAAACCAAACACAAGTGTTGTTTTCAGGCGTCTTTAACAAAATGGGCTAATTAGGATGGCTGGCTACCACTCATACTGCGTTTTAATTTGCTTCTCGCAGTGCGGAGGTTCTGTTTCACTTCACAGTTGGTGACAGCCAATGTGTGGGAACCGACTAAATTGCTGACATCAGATAGGGACATTAATAAGGATTTCTCTTCTGCTACCATGGGCGTAGGCATCTAAATAATAGCATTCAAATTGTACATACTGTGTCCTGCACAACACGCTGCTGGAGACTGAGGCAATTTGAAGGCAATCACACAGTGACTATAGCGAACAGCACTATGTTAACTACCACCATTGTGTAAACTGTTGTGCAATGCAGAACTTAACCCACTGCTAATATTTGTTCCTGTCGCCCTTCTATACTATGTTGACACGTAGTCTTTTAGAAGAGCCGGCAGCATTCCTGGTTTCATCTTATTCCCACTGAGGAGAGAGTAAAAAATACAAGAGGAAGACTGCTGCAAAGAGCATATGGGATTTCTCCTCCTGAATAAATGACAGCCTGCCCTGGAAGTTACTTCATACATACAAGGAGGCAGCAAAAAAGCATTAGCAGACAGCAAAATGTAACGATGAAGACATATTTTGTGTTGACATTCTCCAAAATTACAGATTTCGAGGAGCGGGGGAGTGCGGTGGAGAGTTTCTGGTGTGTGGGTGTATGAGCAATAAGCATGAATTTTGAATGAGCGAGTGTCTGAGCCGAACAACTCAGCTGAGGGAGAAATCAGGCTCCTTGAAAGTGAAAGGAACGCGCTGGGTGTCTCGAAGACATCTTGTCGTCTTGTTCGGATTAAAGGATGAGAGCTTCTTGGCATGAGTTTACACATTAAGGTTATTCATCAATTATTGAATGTTGTTACGAGCACCGTCCTTTAAAGTTTCCGAAACCTCTGATATCATAATCCGTTTTTTTTCTGTAGTTGTACAGATGTTTACGAGGCTAATTGCCTCAACTGATTGAGCAGATTACCTGTTCTCAGCAGCAGCCCCGGGGGGGAATGAGAAGTGATGCAGGAGAGAGTGTAAGTGTCACTTCATACAGACTTCATCATCCCGCTAATTAGCCATTAAAAAGGAGCTATTATCACTGTTTCCATTACTGTGCACTGTCATGTTAAAAAAAAAGAAAAATAACATACATCAGAGCTGACGGCAGAAATGTGATGTAATTGCTTTTTATTCCAGTAAAATAAAAATAATTAGTTTGATTCAGACTGCAGTCATTTTGTTTTTATTAATTAATGTTAGAAAAATAAACAATACACTGCAAATCGTTGTCATCGGTGTCGAGTCATTAGCTTGTTTACGCTCTTCGAATGCATTAGCGGTGAAGCCAGTGCGCTGTGTGGTGTCTTCAGTGCCTTTGGTAATGCCGCTTGTGTACAAAACACTCCGTGTATCAGAGAGGGGTGTGAAAGGCTGACGTGCACATTCTCTCCCTGCGAGTCTGCACGGGGCATCGCTCCTCGTGCTAAATTTAGCTTCGCGGCACTTCAGTCGGGAAGAAAACTGCAAAAACACTGTCTGAAGTTGCTTTAATTGGATGTTAGAACTCAGTGTTCTCACGGGGATAATTCAGTGACCCAGTAAAGTTGGGAAAGTCATGAGAGACAGAAGAATGGTCAAAATATGAGATGGCCTGACTTACAGTCCCCAGTGTGGGCAAAGCTCCAAACTGAATACCACGGGTCCCATGGTCCAACTGGTTATGCAGCTCCTACTTTAGACCCTCCATGCCTGATACATGCCCTCATATGTCAGCCCCAAGCCAAGGAAACACTGATGACACAGCTAAGGTTATTATTTTTTTCTTTAAAGAGCTATACTCTGGAACCACAGGAGATATTACGGAAGTGTTTTCACAGGCTGAGGAGTAAGCTGATCATCATTTCTCAAATTCATGGAACAACCCTTTAATTGTGAGCAAAAGTAACCTGTGTATGACAGCTGCCCTTCTTTCCAGCTTAGGTTTGTAGTTGAGTGTTTGTTAGTTTTCTTAGGGGGTGGGGGCTACATGTCCTCAACTATAGGGGACAGCAATATTCCCTGCAGACACATAGTTACACTTCTGGACAGACTATTGGAGAATATGATGATTATGCATTAATCAATACAGATAATCAGGAAGAAGATGATCCAATCAATGGAATGACCTTCAGTAAGTCCTCTAATGAAACCACAGTTATATTCACTAGATCCAGACTTTACTTGGATCTGCAACAATTGTAAACACTCATAGATATCAGTCCACTAAATGGATCAAACCATGAATTATTCTCTGAAAAATCGACAACAATGTTGAAAAATTGAATGGGATATATCTCTTTTAAAATGAAAAATGCCCCCAAAGAGATAAAGTGCAGGAATTGTGTCCACTGATGTTTGTTTGACACCGACTGAGATGAAACAATGTACAAAAAATTCTCATCTCAGTGCCTTTTTCATCTTTAACAGACACTGTAACTTGTCAATGCCGTCATGTGCCATCATTCTAATGTGAAATAACCACAAACTAACAAAAGTGAAAACCATGACTAAATATCGACATTTGTATCTCTTGAGTCAGAACGATCAATTTCTAGCCATATCCATATTTTGTAGAATCCTTGGTGCTGAGACAAAAACACAGAGTTTTGTTTTAATATGTGAAATCATCCAGAAAAAAACCCAAACAATCCCACGAGTGTCACAAGTCACACATCACAGAGAGCACATGTTTTCTGCTGGGCTAGTTGGAGCCACCGAATACCTGCCAGACATTAAACTGTCCACCTGAACACACTGGAGCATATTGTCTGTATCGCTGTAACACGACAGCTCGTACATGCTGTGGCGGCTGCAGAGAAGTCCCTGCGTGTCCTTTTACCTGTCCTGTGCATTTAGACATGGCGAGTAATCACTTTAAGTGCCTTCAGCCGTGTCGGAAATACGACTAAAAACTCCTGGTAACATTCAGCCTGTACTTTATATTGATTTTCCATCCCTTGCTTATGCACACAGCACAGACGCCGCAGGTTTTATTTGAGTCTTTCAGGCACAGCAGCCCTTTACATGACCCTTTTTCATAAGAATACATTCATTATTATTATGTTGAGCTCTTAGTAATACTTTCAGCTAAAGGTCACGCTTGATTGGCTGAGGTAGTTAAGTTAAGCAGGAAAACTTGGCAGATTATTTATGGCTCACTCTGTGATCATACACGCTGACAGCGGGGTTATCCAAGGGTAAGTCCGACATGGAGCTTTAAATGGAATCTACAGAAATGCATTTGTCTTCTGTTTCTGTTTTGCAGTTAGCAGAGCACGTCCTCTTTTTTTCTTTCCTTTTGCAAATATGCCGTATAAAAAGCGTACTTTCTTCTCCCGAAGCCAGCTTTGCCCTTCGGCTGGAACATAAGTGTGAGAGTGAGAAATGCTTACTCTTAAATCATTTAGCACGTTTTGTGGATCAATGATCCCCCAACTTTGGAGAAACGACGCCTATTGGATTGATGTTTCCCAAAGCAACACTGAGTAAATACATCTGCATTCATTGAGCTGGCCGGCTCAATCGCACTGCTTTGGCTGCAGCCCTACAAGATACCCTGCACCCGGAGGGAGATGCTGGCAGACTGTGGAAGGCGTCTTGCTGACTGCTCGAGTGCCTTTATCTGCGCCTTTCCTAATGGCATAGTGCTTGCACAGACTTTTATGTTAAAAAAGAGATAATGTTCAAAGTGATTTTTTCCCTCATGACTTAATTAGTGATAATTACGCCACAGAAGTGAATGTTTTCAAACTCATCCTGACTCTTCAGTTATTCTACCAGGTTTGCAGTGACGGGAAAAACTTGTAAAGAAATGTCTTCCTGTTCTGCGAAGCTGCTCAGTGTGTGGATCTTTGTATCTGTGTCATAAGCAGCTCGCTCGTGGTCCTTTGTTGATACCACTGATCAGTACAAATATGAAGATGAAAAAGTTTCCTTTAAAGATATAATATGTAACAATTCATTTTGGTTGGATTTTAATTGCGTCATATCAGCTTTACCTGCGGCTTTACCCGTCTCTGCTATAACTTTGGGGGCAAATGACGTATGATGAAAGAAAACACTGCTTTTATATATTGGTCACTCGTAATTGATCACGATTACATGACCTCATCTGTGAACTGGATTTGTGCCTGAGATTCATCAGGAACATTTTCACCAGCAATGGTGGTAATGACAACAACTCCCATGATCCCACGCTGCTTCATGACATCATCAAACTTGGTCTTTTGTTTTTGTTTTGATTGAGAGACCCCTAGTGGCACATTGTGCGTTTAGAGGTTCACAGAAAGTAACTGCAAGTTCCTCATCACTTACACCCGGGGTTTTGTCCATATCTGCTACAAACACAGTGCTGTCCAGTTAGCTAGTCTGCGTTTTTTTCCTTCCACTGTCTGTATTGGTCACTGGTAATGGATCACAATTATTCAATGCTTTTTGAATAAAACATAGCCTCATCCAGGAGCATAATATGTGCCTGAGTCGCGTCAGGTAGATTTTCAATGGCAATGGTGGTGAAGACAACAACTCCCATGATCCCACACTGCTTCACAATGTCCTGTATTTTTGTGACTGTTTTGATTGAGAGACCCCTAGTGGCCGAAGTTGCATATTGTACATGTAAATCTTTAGTCTGATGCTGTTTGACAATAATGAATCAAAGTGTCGCCTTTATTCAGTTGTTTCCTGCGCTGCACCTGTGGAGCTCCCTGAGATTAGATGACCTCTAATCATATTCCATACATCCTCTGCTGTCATCTGACAAGTAATCAATGAGTCCTTGTGAGGACAAAAACAATCCCAGCAGAGCATTATAATATAACCATACTTTCACTTGTTTAATGGCTCGGCCTGTCGTCTGCCAAAAGAACGGTGATGCCATCTGTTTTAAATTAGGCCAGGAAGGAGGTGTGTGACAGTGTTGGTTAAATCAATCCGACTGGAGATGGAGGAGATCTCATTCTGGTTATGTTGAATCCAGGAATCAAACGTGTTCGAGCAGATGTTTCCATACGTGCTCAGAAGTAAATTAATGAGAATAAGCTCTGTTGTCTTTTTATATGTTTCACTAAAATGTCTTCTCACTGAAAAGCTCTATTTTGTAAACACTGCACATCAGTTTACTTGCTGCATGTGTGTGTGTGTGTGTGTGTGTGTGTGTGTGTGTGTGTGTGTGTGTGTGTGTGTGTGTGTGTGCGTGACCCCAAATTGTGTGAAAATGGTGAATGATAAGAAACGAGCACGCTGTATATTAGCCCTGTATGAATGTGTGTCAATGGGTGAATGTGGCTTGACTTTGAGTGGTCAACAAGACTCGGAACTATATAAATACAGTCCATTGTAGGGGTTGCGTCTTTGGCACAGCTTTAAACACTGTTATTTTTGGCTTGCAGCTTTCATTTAGTTTTCATTCACTTATCTTACCTGGTTTTCATGAAAATCTATTAAAAACCCACTATAATACCTCCTCAGCACCAAAGACAGCTGGTTAGCATAGTGGTTGGTGGAGACCAAAACAGAGCTCAAAGGGACTTGAATATAGGATTCATCAGGTAGAGAAAAACACTTCCACATGAATGTCAACGTATCATTTCTGCTGCTCTTAAGTGACGAACCAAATCAGGTATTGCTGTTTCAGCTTCATGTATTTTGTATTTTGTTACAAGGTTTCTTGCATTCTCCGCTCAGCCATCCCCATTATGTTGTGTCTGCCCTGTGTAATCACACAAAGGTAGATTCGGCATGATTCACATGAAATAAAATACAGCCAATGTAAAATTTTGAGCCTGCAGTGCATGACACAAGATTAAACTGCCCTACTCCCAGCTGCCAAACACAAACACACACACACACACACACACACACACACACACACACACACACACACACACACACACACACACACACACACACACACACACGAGACATGCATGTGCTTCTACACACACATACACAGGGGCTTTGGATAAAAACTAATAAAAAGCCTGGCAGAAGAGGGATGTTTTGAGCCTCCTCTTTAAGGTGATAAGATTAGGGGCACATCTCAGGTCAGCCGGTAGCCTGTTCCACGGTTCCAGGCAGCTTCACCAGATACTGATTCCATTTTTGGAACAACGAAACCCCACCCCTCACTCTTCCAGATGATCAGACAGGTCTGTGGCTGATAAACATTGAGTAAGTAAGGAAAGTATTGAGGAGCCAGGTCATCCGGTGCTCTATACACCAGCAGTGCAATCATCGAATAAATTCTGGAGGCTTAAAAGGAGCCCACGTAGAAGTCAAAGCAAAGGTGTGATGTGCTCAGCGTTTTTTTTGTGCAGCAGAAGAACACAGTCTTCTAGAGGAGATCAGAGAAGAGCGAATTTCAGAAGTGCAAATCACAATTGCAAAGCACAAAACACAATTGAAAAAATAAAACTCAACAGTGAAAAAGAAAACACAATGGTAAACAAGAAAGAACACTAGCGAATAAGACAACAAATGCTAATAAGAAAACACAATTCAAAAGAGAAAACACAACAGTGAATAAGAAAACCCAATGCAAATAAGAAAACACAATGGTAAACACAAAATAAAAGCAGCGAATACGACAACACAACGGACACGGGCCGAGCGACACAGTGTTTTGGGCACAGCAGGTAAGATAAGTGTGTCACTTCCTGTGTCCGTCCAGCAAAAACCTTCGCCGCGCTGCCACAGAGACACTTTGAAGAAAATGTACAATTTTCACAAGGAATTTCTTCACGGCTTTTTAGCAGGTTGCTGATTTGCACTTCACACCAATGCAGGTGAAAAGTAAAATAAAATAAAAAATAAAAACACAAGAGTGGCAGAAGGACTTGACGTAACACTTGATGCCATCTCTGCAGTAAGTCAGCATATCCCCTGCAATAACACTATTGTTCTGACAATACGCACCGAGGGGAGCTTTCACGTTCAGAGCCCTCAACGATTCTTCAGGATCAGATGGCGGATGTCATCCTGTGATACACTAAGCACATCAGACCGTAGCATCCTCGGGGGAAAGGTAAACTTCCCCGGCTCGAATCTGTGATCTACATGACTGATGATTTACTGTGACAGGAGTTCTGTGGTCAATTCTTTGCTGCTACACTCCTTCGAAAAAAATACTTCAAAAGTTATATCTCATGCTCTTTTGGCTCAACAACCTTTGATTGAAGTTGAAGGGGGAAAGACCACTCCTCTCTTTTGAGGCCTTGAGGTGTTTTTCAGCTCTTTGAAGGAGATGGAGCGGTGAAGGACACTACATTAAGGTGCTGTGGCTATAATTAAGTTGTAGCCGAAGGAAACACAACATGTGCTTGTATTCTCATCAGCTGCAGGATTTTTATACCTTCTCTTTGTAGCTTACCTTTCTGAATCTGATCTGAATTCACTGTCTGCATAGATATACAAATTAGAAGCTATGTATTATATTTATTTTTCTATTGTTTGGGCAGAAAATTGCAGACAAAATGTCTTTCCTCTCACATGTTCAATTTGAAACTGTGTCCCCAGCAGGAAACAGTCTCCTGAGAGTCTTAGAGACTTTAGTAGATGTGTATCTATGGTATTTGGAGTATCCTGCCAATCGCTGCTGAGGCTTTCCTGCCATTCTGTCCGTCTTTCTCATCAGCACATTATCCATGGTGGTTCATCTGAGGCTGAGGCATCAGACACCAGCAAAATACAGATTTTAATCCATTACGGTTCTGGAAAAGAAATGCCCCTGTAGTCATAGCTCTTGGCAGAGTTCACCAGCTAAACGTACAATATGCTTGCATGGCTTCAGCAGACACCAGTTAAATAGCACAATAATCCCCCGGTGGTGGTGGTGGTGAGCGGGCGAGCAGCCAACAGTGAGTCGTCCAACAGCTTTGATGAAGCAAATTCCTGAAATACAACAGAAGGGGGAAAAAAATTTGAATGAAATGAAAAAAAAAAGACAGAGAGATATTTTTAACCAAACGTTCTTCCCAAACGTTTGACCAATGTTGCTTATTTGCTTCTTTGCTCATGAGCGTTCACTAGGTCAGTAATGAAAACATAAACCAAGTAGTGTCCATGGTATTTAAGAAACTAACACTGAGGATAAAGTAAAATTCATGGCTTCTTATGAGTATATCACAATTTTCCTAACTGAGTTAAATGCTGTGAAGCCCTGTTACAGATTCATCCATGTTACTCTTCATCTTCTTGATGATCTCATGTTGGCAGCCCTCAGCGCTCATCATCTGTTGTCCTCCCGTGTTCATTCAACATACTGGCATTGAGGAGATTTTGTCTTATTTATGAGTTGGCTCCGAATGAACTTTGGTGACTACGCCACGTTAATGAAGGCTCGTGTGATTCACGATGGAGCGGTTGATGTAATGTGATTTCACTTGGTGTCAACAAAGACCAACATAACAAGGTGTCAATGGGCTTTCTCTCCATTAAATTATGAATGAATGATGCATCAGGTGAACTGGCCTCTTGCTGGAGCTGGACACAAAACCACCACAAAGAGACATACATAGAACAGCTCCAATGAGATGTAATAACCACCAAGAGCTGTAAAATAAAGACAAATAGAAAGTCCATAAACAAAATGACCAACAAGTGATGCAAAGTAAACAAAAATACATAATTTCCTAGTTTAAAAAAGACCATGTAGTGACTTTACACAGACGGGAACTGCAGTTTTTACCTAAATTTACGAAAAAAAATCTAGTAAATAGCATATTTGTTACGTAATATGTTCAGCTGTTGCTTCACTTATTGTGCTATAGTTGCACTCTTGCCAGTTGGAATGTGAATATGGGATTGACCCAAAATGACCTACAGTGCAGTCAATGTAATGAAGGAATCACCCATTGTTATTGTGTGACTTGATGTGTTCCTATAGTTTTAGGACACAAATGAACAACAGCGTCCAGGAAGATAAATACTGTTTTGGCTTCACAGACTGATTCCTTAGTTGGATCACTTTAGGTGTTAATCATTATTATTTAGTATTTACAATTTTAGTTTTCATGGAATGTGTTGACAGTAAACAAAAATATAGAAAATCGTCCATCTTTTCACTTAAAGACACGACTAAGAGTGTGATGGTGTTTTCACTGAGTTCCTCTGTCGGCTGTTTCATTGCAACAAATAATTTGTGTTGGCACATTTAAAAACATTACCACTGACTTATCACATTCAAGTGAAATTGCTGCTATTACAGCCAGTAAATTAATTAGACATTAATTACAAATATTTACATCTCAGGATTTAAAAAAATGTATATCTGGAATAGTGATTCCCCCCCCAGACGAACATGTTCATCTTGGCTCGTCTCTATTTGCCGTAACCGCAGAATAAGAGATAAACACCATTTTGAAAGTGAATGAAGGGATTAATCTGTGGTGTTAGTGGGTTGACGGCTGATATAAGGATTATCAGTGTGGCGTGTTGTGACAGTAGAAGTGGGGTGGAAATGTGTTAACGCTTTGCAAAGGGGTTAGAAATAATTAATCAGAAATGCACAGCACTACCATGCCAAATGCGATAGCGTGATAAAGTGAAATGAAGCAAATATAATGAAGCTAACTACGGCTTTAGATAATGAATAATTATTCAAACTGTAGGATTATGAGCTCAGTACTTTCACAAAAGAAAAAAGGACATTAAACTGTACCAGTGCCTCTGAATTCACCTCTGGCCCACGACACGGGTCTTATTCTCTTTGGACAGAATAAGGAGGCAATCGGATGATGTTGGGTTAATAATTGAAATTCCAGTTGTCGTCCGCTCAGACAGTTTGTGTAACGTGAGATAATGACCTCATAGTTTTGAAGGTGTTATTAAAAGTGTGACCTCACTGCTGTGATCATGTCTGAGGAGCACGACGGTCCAATGACGTTAGAACAGTCTGTGTGTGAGACTGCAGACGCTGAATCAGCCGTGTGTGAGAAGATGGAGGGGCAGGAGACGCCTCTGATTGGGTGATGATGTGGTGGTTTCAGCATAGACTTGAAAATGATCATGGCTTTCCACTCCACTTTGCTGGTGGCAGGGAGCCACCCACGTTTGACTAGAGGATGTTAAATTGTCATATATTATGACGTAAAGACACACCACTTTGTCCACTCCATGTAGGTGTTGGTCCTGCAAGACGGTTTGAAACACTAGGTGGCGTTATGAGCCGTGTTCAACCCATAGACTTGATAAGAAGTACGAAATTAAAACCAGCATTTTTATCACAAAACGCTTAAAAAACATATTCAAATGTGCAGTATCTCCTTAACATTTTGTCCAGGCGTTGCACTACACTGCCAAGAAACAGTTTACCTGCACAGCAGAGGGACGTGTGGCCGCATCTCCCCTCCACTCTGGAAAGTTATTCCTCCTCCTCCTTCCACAGCAAATTATTTTTATCCTCTCATGCTTGACGATCATTTTGTTGTGGTTACCAAACGGTGCAGCAGCGAGCACGGTGAAAGACTTTCCCCTCTCATTAAATTTCAAGATGCCGAGCACATGCAGAGAGAGGATCTCTTCAATGTACGTGTGTTGGTGTAAATGTGTCTGTGATCTGGGAATGTGTGTGTGTGTCTGTGTGTGTGTGTGTTACGCAGAATAAAGAATAAAGAACAACTAGGGAGGGTGATGCCTGGAAAAGAGATGTTGAACATTAAGAATTTGTTTTTGTGTCAAAAAACATTTGCTTCCATCTTTTTTTCCCCCTCTAATGGCAAAATAACATTCACAATGAACAGTTAATGTGATGAATATTAACATAAAACAACACACGCTATGAAAGATGACAAAGAAAATCTGAGACATATGATTTATGATGGTTTGATATGGTTTACTAAGTGAATCACATTGTGAGATGCTGACAGTCACTCTGTGTTTCACCACAACATACAAGCATGAAAACAGGCTCATCTCCAAAATGAAGTTCAATTCCCTATGTATTAAAAAGATGGCCACGCATTAAGTTTGCACCATTTGCATAATAGAAAGAGAGACATGTATGACAACAGCATGTATTCCTTCTTATTATTATATATTATATTATATTATACTTCAATATGCGATTACGATGTGTATTTTACATTTATCGTTATATTTTATTGCCGCTGCTCTGCTCTATGGTTTTTAAATTCCTGTAAAGTGTCTTTGAGTATTGTTCAAGGCGCTAAATGATTATTATAATTAGGATTGTGGTTGTGATTATGATTGTGAGTGTCATTATTATGATTATGATGATGACGATAATGATTATTATTACTGTCTTGAACATGAGACCTGTTGACTCAACTCGGCAAAAACTTGAACAGTAAAGATACAGTAGTAAATAACCAAGGCTCAGTGATGCAGGGGACAGACGATTCCGTATGTATCAGAGGAGACACACGAGCACACACACCCAGAGAAATATGCATGTACACAAGAATATATATCGCTGTATATAAATTGTGAAGCTGCTGAGTTACCTGATAACTTCTCACCATAGTAAATCCTCTGTGTAAATGATCTGTTCCATATTAATGGGAGCTGTTTCTTGCCTGAGCCACTTCCTGCCAGCTGCCAGTCTCCTTAGCAATTAATTTAATTCCATTTGTGTTGAAGAAGCGCTTGGACAGGAGACTGGAGACACAACAGTCGGGAGAGGCAGCGTCTTCCGACAACGGGCCTTTGAAGTTGCCGGTGCCTTTTAAAATAATTATGAAAAGAGGGGAGTGAAAACACGGCGCACATGCTGCTACATCTCCGAAGACAATGCAGGGTGAACCCGATACGCTCGTTTACTGGAGGGTGATCTGTCTTCCTTTAGTGATTTTTAAAACGGCATTTCATTCAAACGCAATCTCTGAAGTCGCACTGGAAATTTAAACACCATATATGGAGGATAAATCTTTCAAAGTTTGTGCACCCTTTGAGACAAATGACAGTTCTTTCTTTATTGCTCCACTTTAAAAGTAATGGTGTGTCTTGACTCTGAAGTTTTTTTTTTCCGAGTAAAATAACATCAGTGAGGAGCACCTGCTGGCAGCTGTGGAGGAGAGAGCAGCAGGTCTGTGCTTATTAATAAAGTGGGTATATACAGGGGTTATATGCAGTATCAAGACGTGTATCTGGTCTTCATTCACATCAGCACTGCATCCTGGTTGTAACCAACATTAAAGTGCAATTAAACCCAGAAACCATTTTTTTCAGCTGAAAACCAATTTATGAGTATTTTGCCGTGTTGTTGATGGATTCAGGTCTAAATCTTGACATTTTAGTGCAAAGAGTTTGTGGTTAACATGCACAACAGCTGCCCTCGACTTGTTGAAACCGTGTTATTGCAATTGGATTTTGCTAGTGGCTGATCTGGAGGCAGGTGTCATATCTGGTGGCAGCGTACGTCACCAACCAACCGCGCCTTGTACGAAAACTAACATCTCCAAAGGTTTATAGAAATACGGAAGAAATAATAATAATAATAATGAAGAAAATATTCGCTTCCTCCGCGATCTAGTGCATCTCCAGGCACTTCATTTGCAAGCCGAGGACGGGCGTTTTTTTTTTTTTTGCAAGGATTATTGTTTAGCCTCCTTCCTACTGGAAAAAACATCCACTACCATCTGGCCTTTGTCTGCAATGGGAATGGAAACAATCAGCCTTCACTCTCAGGTCAAATGAATCTGCATTAGATTCAGGTTTTAATCGGCTCCAGCTCTGATCTAAGTGATGGAAATGTGACACCCGGGGGAACACAGTAGAGAACGTGACTTAAAAAAAAAACAGAAAGGCAAACTCTTCTTCTTGCAATGGGACAGGATGCAATGGCCTTGTTTAGTTTAGCATTGTGTACCCGGACACACACACACACACACACACGCACGCACACACACACACACACACACACACACACACACACACACACACACACACACACACACACACACGGCAGGTACTTGTCACTTCACACAGAGTTCACTGTTACATCACAGGTGACACAATGTGGGAAAGTAAAGGTCAGCAAACAATATTTTCAGGGGTTGTACTCTTTTTACAACCATTGACAGGTGGTCACTGTAAATCACAGCATCAGAAAAGGCATTGAGAAGACGACTGTTATGAGGTAACATGGATGTAAACAATGCAGGATTTAAAAATCAATTTTATGAATCCACTTTGCAAATGTTTTATGAGGAAGAAAATGCACTGAACAAGGTTTCTAATATTTAAGAACATACATTGTGTTTCGCTGAGAAACAGCAGATACGTGTTGTTGTTGTTTTTTAAGATAAGGCTCCTTCAAGCTACTCTTGAAGTCTAAACGTTCATTCTTTGACAGTTCAGAGTGATGAGATTCATCTAACGATCAGTCGATTGGTAATTTATCATTGTCATGCACCATTTTATTACCTCTGAGTTTGTGTTGTTCATTTGCTTTTCATATATCACAGCACAGGATATTAAAACAAGCACAGAAACATGAGACCAAACGGTGTAACTCCTCAAAACATGCACCTGGTAAATGTGAGAGAAATTAGATTATCACACTTCAATGTCCCTGTAAATCATCAGGTTGTGGAATTATGCTTGTTTATTATACTGATTATAATGATTCAGGAAATTACTCATTTCATAATTAAGTTGAGAGTAACTTTAGCTAAATATTTAAGCTGCTCACAGTTTTACTAATCAGCATATTGCCTAACATTAATTGTTTGCAAGTAAACTTATCAGAGACAAAATGCTAATGCGTCTTTCATCAAAATAAAGCATATCAGATTTATTATATTCAAATAACACATTTAAAGGAAATATTCCCTTAAATTTTAAATATTAAATGCTTTTCCGTCTGGGAGCTCCATCTGTAGATCCTGTATGTGCCCCATCATTCACTGTGTTTACAAATCATGTCCCTTTGTGATCATTTGTTTAAGCTCATCACATAAATTCAATGGATGTAAATTAAGCATAACAGCACAGAAGTTTGAGCACAAATTAAAATAGTGTGACATAACATTTAATTTAATTATGTTCTAATATATCCAGCCGCTAGAGTCAGATGGATTTTTTTTTTTTTTTTTTACCCCAGAATGAATCAGTGGCTTAGGAAAACTGTTTCTAAAAGTGACCTAAAACATCCTATTTTGCAGAATTAAGGTAAAGCAAACAAATAATAGGATCTGGAAAGCTGCTCTGAGGAGGAATCAAGGGAAGCTAATTGAGAAAAGCAATTTATTTAGCCGATTTAAAGTTTCATAGTGAATTTAATTACCACTCAGTGAATAATTTCCTCAAGTTTTCCTCATTTCACACAAACAGGGGCCATTATTCTCAAAGTTAAACACAGCATCATAGTTTCTTTCTCTTTCTTTTTTTTTGCCTCTCCCCTAACAATCCTCATTACCCACCACTTTCTCCTCCTCCTTTTCCTGTCTGGCTTTACTTTACTTTTCTGCTCCACAGCTCATCTTGTTCACTGCAGCCAATTTAAAAAGCAGCTTAATCCTGGAGAGAATACTGTTGCTGCTTCCATTTGCACCCACCCCTTGTGATTGATGTCTGGCAAGATCTAATCTAATGCAGGATGTTTGTGAGATTGACACCACATATAGGTGCACTCTAACAAATGCTAGTGGATGCACAAAAAAAAGCACAATCGGGGTCTTTGTGCGCAATGCCTGGTCGGAGATTAAAAATACATGTCAAGGCTGCAAAACCACCAAGTGCCTCCTCACTGCACTTGAAATCAGCTTGAAAATCAGAGGCTCTCTTGTTTCCCTCTTCTCGCTGCATACTGTCGTTGTCCCTCTCTTTTTTCTTTTTTTTTTCCCGCAATATTTGCAAAGCTGTGATTGGTCGAAATGATGGAACGGTGACGTGGCGCAGGACGTTTTTTGAGAGAGTCAAAGACGACTCCTCCAGAGACACAAGGCAGTAAGTGGGACATGTGGCCCGAGGGTGTTTTTTTTATAAGCTAAGATAACCTACTGGGATTTGGAGCAGATAGACGGCTGCTGCATAAAACAAAACCACGAAGCTTTTCGCACAGAGTAAATCACAAAATGACAGGATTCCATTTCGATCAACTAGAAGTCTCGCTCATTTCATATTCACACATAGCACACGGCTCTTGTTTCTGTTTCATCTTTAAAGAATTACAGTAACCCTAAGCTACTTTGTTAAGAATATTACTGCAGCTCTACAATGTGGGGTATACTGGGCATGTAGCACTGAAAGGCTACATGACTTGACACAGAAAATGTGCTCTGCCTTTTCCTCTTCACCTTCACAGTGTTTCTTGTGTTTTTCTGTGCTCTCTTCTGTCATTTTCCCACATACAGGAAAACATACACTCACCGGCCACTTTATTAGGTACACCTTGCACCACACCATTACACCACCACCACCAGCCTGAACCGTTGATACAAGGCAGGATGGATACAAGGCAGGATGGATCCATGCTTTCATGTTGTTTACGCCAAATTCTGACCCTACCATCTGAATGTCGCAGCTAAAATCGAGACTCATCAGACCAGGCAACGTTTTTCCAATCTTCTATTGTCCAATTTTGGTGAGCCTGTGCGAATTGTAGCCTCAGTTTCCTGTTCTTAGCTGACAGGAGTGGCACCCGGTGTGGTCTTCTGCTGCTGTAGCCCATCTGCTTCAAGGTTCGACGTCTTGTGCGTTCAGAGATGGTATTCTGCATACCTTGGTTGTAACGAGTGGTTATTTGAGTTACTGTTGCCTTTCTGTCATCTTGAACCACTCTGCCCATTCTCCTCTGACCTCTGACATCAACAAGGCATTTTCGTCCACACAACTGCCGCTCACTGGATATTTTCTCTTTTTCGGACCATTCTCTGTAAACCCTAGAGATGGATGTGCGTGAAAATCCCAGTAGATCAGCAGTTTTCGAAATACTCAGACCAGCCCGTCTGGCACCAACAACCATGCCACGTTCAAAGTCACTTAAATCCCACTTCTTCCCCATTCTGATGCTCGGTTTGAACTTGAGCAAGTCGTCTTCACCACGTCTAGATGCCTAAATGCATTGAGTTGCTGCCATGTGATTGGCTGATTAGCTATAAATGTTAACAAGCAATTGAACTGGTGTGCATAATAAAGTGTCCGGTGAGTGTATAATCACATAGTTACAAAAGTTATTACAACAACATTATTCAATTTAGTCCTGGTGTTGTATACATGTGATTTAACTTTAATAGGGGCCACTTTAATTGACCAGAGCCATAGTCATATGTACATCTTTGTTTTTCCTGCTATGACACATCAACAGCTTTGTCCCATTTTCATACTGCATTCTAACTTTATAGACTTTTACATACTAGTATTCACAGGGCCGGATCCAGGGGCAGGGCCAGGGGGACACCGAAATTTGATGGGCCCCTGAAGTGCCCCTGTCCTGTTAGTATTCTTCGAAAAAATAGTCAGTTACTAACAATACAAACATTAAATATGACATTTGTTAAGAATTTTTTTCTAGGCTTTTTAAAAGTGCTTGAACAAGGGATAATTTTCTAAATATGTTCAATGATATGTTCAAAGCTAACAGTGGACAAGGAATGCCTTAAATGTGCATCCTGTGTAAATTGTGGCCCATTTATGGCCCCTGATTTATTGAATCCTTGATCCACCACTGAGTCTTCACTGCAGACCACTTCTACAAAAATGGAATACTTTATGAATTAAACTTTTGTTGTGGGACAATAGTGTGGATCAAGAGCAGACTCAGACTTCAGTGGGGTTTTTTGCATTCACCTTGCCAGTGTAAATACATTTTGTGCTCAAATTTGAATGGCACTCAGCTGAGCGCATACCTCTGCCAGAGATCAATGAATTATTCCTTGGGAAATCATTGAAAATGTCATCTTTCTTGATAATCTGTCCTGTAGTACTTATGTAATGCTGCGGAGGTACACATGCTCGGAATAAAAATGTAGTACGAACCGGGCGAAATAAAAATGTTCCTCACCTAACCACTAGTTCCCCTCAGCGTGCTATCCATCCATTCATACAGACGCTGCTTTCCTCAGTTTGTTTGTCAGATACTTTATGTGGGTCTTTTTTTTGTTCTTTTTCTGAGACCGTTTGCAAGTCCTTCACCTGTCACACCTAAGTGCAGCTGCCATCCCAGGCAGCATAAACAGGCTTCTCTGGACGGGACTGATCAACCACTTTAATTTCATTTTGTCCTATATTCCAGCCTCGAACAACAACAACAACAACAACAACAACAACAACAACAACACAAAGCCTGACATACTCTGCTGTCACGTCGGCTCAGCTCTGCACTTGGAGAATTCTGACACCTTTGTGCCCTCTGCTCTTGTCTGATTGGACAAAACCTTGAGACTTTGAGCACCATATAACACCAGCAAATGTCTTGTTGTTAAGTATTAGTTTGTACCAGACCCTCTCTGCTCTCACTTCTGTCAATTGGGGCACTCTGTTCAGCTGTGTTTCCCTTTTCCTCACCTACTCACCGGCATATTCCTGGTAAGACACTCACAACCTTACACCACACTTGCACAAGGTATCATTGGCATGTAAACTTTCATGACATAACTATCCATCATTGGCCTTTCAGGCTCAAGTCCTGCATGTTGACAACTCAATTTGTTGGTCCCTACTTACCTATATACTTAAATAATACTTATTACTGCTTTCAGACGTGCACTGAGGGAGCTGTATTTGAGAACCCACCTCCCTATTGACCTTGTCTGGAAAGTGTCTGAGTGAGCCCATGTGACAATACAGCATTAATGACATTTCTAACATGTGATGGACATGACAGTGGTGTCCTACACATAGAAGTTGCTTTGGAAAGACACCAAGATTTGGGAGCTTTTAGCGACAAGATTATCATCAATGCTTAATTTGTGCATCACCGTTCCACATATTGACAATCAGGCTTGTCTGGCAGGGTTCTTCGTCATCTGCTTCCAGACCCTCACCACCTCTGTAACTCATTGATAGCCAGAGAGACTATATGGTCCAACTGCTGGGTTCTTTCATGATGAAAGCTATAGCATGTCAGAGGACATCAGCTGTGTGGGCGGTCATTTATATGTGGCCCAGAGTGCATTTGCTTTCACAAAGAAAAAAGGAATGTGGCCAGACCAGACCACCCCTGAATGTGGTCTGACGGAACGGATCTCAGAACACATTGAGGATGCATTGAGGTGCGCTCTGACCTGTACTTGGTGTTACCCACTTGCGATCAGATCAACTAGGCAAATGTTAAGGTCTGTGCGGTGTTACCTGACTTCAGGGGAAGGAAATGAATAGCATATAATAGAAATATTGATTTTCTTCATATTTCTTATACTGCAATTTGAGATTGTGACTCCATTTTGCTGTGCTTTTAAAATTTTTGTTATTGCTTTTCTATGTAGGCTTATGTAGAAAAAAACAACAACTTGCATGGATTCAGCTGGTACATAACTACTTGGAGTTGTTTCCTATTCCTTTCAAATGCTGCCTTGGCAAAGAAGAAACGTACTTTCAACCTTGCTGGAATAAGAGCACAACAAAGAAATACTGCAGTGAAGACACATGGCTGCACTGATAACAACCCAAAGGTGCTGGTGAGGTTCACATGAAGCCTCACAATAGCAGCCCTGAGTTGAATTTATTGGACTACCTGTGCACAGAAGTTATAACGTAGTTTTCTGAGAGTGTTTTTTGGTCCGTTTGTATATTGGCTTCATTCTGATGCTTTCTTCCTCCCTTTTCTACAGTAAACACCCTTTTCTTGTTTGCCTTGTGAAATTGCTTTTATAACTCAAAAAAACCAGAATAAAAAGTCTTTCAGCAAATGGACAAAAAACGTTGGTTATCCTTCTCCAAGCATACTCTAAAATTCTAAAAATTTTAGTTTGACTTGTGTATTGAACACTTGTAAAAGATAAGTGTCTTTTGAACAAGTTATTTGTTATTGTGCGGTTCTGTTTCTTTCCTTCTATCCCCTAATGCTGGTGAGGTTGATGTGTTGCCTTGAAACAGCATCTAGCCTGGGGCTGAGGTAACCAGCCTCTGCAAAGACAACAACAGATGTTAAAAAAAGAGAGAGCAAGGCTACACACGGAGTGATACTTTTTTTATTTCCACTATTTCCCCATGTTATTATTGGGGTCTGCCTGCTCGTCTTTAAATCGTGCTGGTGCTTTTCTTTCTGTCTATTGTCAAATATGCAACTTTACAATTGCAATCGGAACATTTTTGTTATCAAAAACCAGGATGTGAATAAAATAAAATGTCTGCAGTTAAAAAGTAATGATTATAGGTCTTTAATGTTCAATTAGCGAGTAACAGTTTCAACGTAATTTGGTGATTGATTACATCACACTATGTCATTCATTATGCAACAAGCTGTGTTTGGTAGTTCAAAAGTGTCTCTATGCTTTTATTTAGCCAGGAGGTACAGTATATGTGAATTAACCCGACATAATGGGATCTCAGGGCAAAGTTTACAGAGCTCAGTTTACTTAAGGTCTGCTTGAGTTGGACGGAAATATGTTTTGTCATCCCGGGTCTCTGCTGCTGTATTATCAATGTAAATCCTGTTAACTGAATGTGCATTACAGAGCCCCAAATGGTGATTTAATCCTACAGTAAGTGTTCCTGGATGATGCTGTGAGTCCCAGTGTGAATGTTCAATTAAGTTCCAATGCTATCTTAGATCAGGCTCCATGCCAAGCATCCAGTCACCAGGAAATGCTGTTTTGCTGCGATGCTGCGAGTGTGCACATGAATAATACACAGCATTTCCAATGACTCCTGTGATCTTGAGCTGTTTGTGCTGCAGTGGGCGGTCTTAAGTCGACCGATCTGACACGAGAATCAAACCAAATTTGAATCTGCAGCGTAAAAGCTTTGCAACATTGTTTGAGTGCTGTAATGAAAAATCAGAGCCTGCAGGAGTTGGAGTTATTCACACTTTTAGGACAACACTCTTCGTTTGCCTTGGTTTAAAGTAATGTGGCAGAGTAAACTTGTACTTGTTTTTAGGCTGCTTAACAATGGAAACATGTTCTGAACTCAGCACTCACATGTCATCTATATTTTAAGTTTCTGTCAGCAAACAGTTGTTTATTTAGCCTAAATACAGAAGTTATTGCTCAACGTTACCTTTAACCTTGTTATGAAAATATTTAATATAATAGCCTTTATAAAAAGTATATATACAATACTAAATAAAGATAGACAACAGGATAGCCCCCAAAAGTGAAGTCAAAGCATCTCGATTGCCCTCCACCTGGTGGCTGGCTGGAGTACAGGTCATAAATCCTGCCTCCTCCATGTGAGTGGAGGGGACATAAACCAACTAAAAAGTCAAAGTATGCATCAAACAAATTTTGTGTGTTTTTTCAGGAAGTTTGGTTTTATTTAGGTCTTTGATGCCATAAAAACTGGGTGAAATGTCGTGATTGACAGCTTAGACTGACTCACGATTGGTCAAGCACATATATTGGCGGGACCTCGCTACCGCTGCTCCATCCTCTGATCACTACTGTGCAGATTCTGGCTCCAGATGATGTCACCAGCGCGAAGTGGCAGCGTTCACAACCAAGAGATTTTGGATTTATTTCTGTGTGAAGTTTGCATGTTCTCCCTGTGTCTCTGGCTTCCTCCCACAGTCCAAAGACACGTGGCTTAGGTTAATTGCCCTTGCGAGGTGGTGCCTTTTTTGTCTGTATATGTCAGTCCTGAGATATGCCTATGATCTCTCCATGGTGTATACCTTGTCTTTAAGCCGATGCCAGCTAGGATTGTCTCCAGCCCCCCCACAACCTTACTAAAATAAACAGAAGTGAGAAAGTGCAAGTCCTCCTTCATGCAGTAGCTGGAGTTGTTTCACCACTGACTTCTTCCCATTCTGCAGTGGCTCAAGGAATAAATCTGTGACTATCAACACAAACATTAGTCTTTACAATGGCATTGCATCATTTTCATGAGACACGTTAGGCCAGATATAGCTGCTAACTGCATCACAATTGATTAGGATGAGAGCCAACAATAACATGAGCTCAGATAGCAGCTCCTTATCTTGTTGCAGGGCTGCTATCACAGCCTCAATGCTCCGCCACAAAGGTAGGAGAATAAAGATGTTACTGCTGTTCATGGCTGGTCATCATTTACAGACCGTGCAATTGTTTCAACTGAGGCTACTGTGGAGAATGTGATGTGTTTGAGTCAACCTGAGCTAAGTGACTTCAAAAACCCTGTTTAATGGAATGCAGATCAATACAATACTACTACGCAGTGAGATAAGAAATTACAAGTTATTCCTTTATTAGTCCCACTATACAGGGACATTTGCCACGTTAAAGGGACAGTGTCAATAGAAACATCAGTAAAAAGAATAAATTAGTAAACATGCAATATAAACTTGAGGCAATATGTGAAATAATATATAAATATATACAGTGTAAACAAGTCAAGACATTGAATTTGCAATTGCACAGTTAAATGAGTTAAACCTGAGTGAGATATACTTTGGGTCTTGTGGTCTAATGGGAGAAGTGCTGGTTGTGCAGTCTTAAGGCAGCAGGAAATAACGACCTGCGATATCTCTCCCTCAGAAGCTTTGGGTGGATCAGTCTGTAGGTGATGGTGTCCTGTAGGGGGTGGTACAGATTCTCCATATAGCTGAGCTGTTATTCACCTCTCTCCCATCACCTCCACTGGGACAAAGGGGGTACCGCAACACCAGCCCTTTCTAATCCACCTCTGTGCTTCCTGTCAGCAGTAAGAGATGCTGCCCCAGCAGACAACTCCAAAGAAAATGGCTGACACCAATGCAGAGTCATAGAGGGTCTTCAACAGCGCCCCCTACACTGCAAAATACCTCAGTTTCCCAAGCAGCTCTTTTAGTCTGCTCTGCTTAACTGTTGATGCTATCAAAGAGGTGTTGAATTATCTTGATGCTGAATTAATTGGCTTTACACCTCCACCAGAGTGGTTTTGTTTTCATCTGTGTTTATTTCGTTTATTGCTCTGAAAATTATGTGTGAATGTTTATGAAAGAATTCAGACATATTAAGGGGCTCGGTAGCGATGAGTGTGTGCAATGAGGGATCCAGATAAAAATATAGTGGGTTTAAATGTGGTTTAATAAGGCTGTAGGCTCTTTCAGCTGCTGTATGGTAAGAAATAGGGCTTGAATCCTGCCACTACCATGAATGTGTAGCTAAGAAATGTAATGTGGCCTTAGCTATAAGGGCACTGTTGGGCCTTGATATCGGCTCTGTGGAATATCTTTTTTGGAACTTGTAAAATAATATTCTTTGTCTTAATGGGACAAATTTTCTGTACTTGTAGCAAATAGATTTTTTGCTACACACAAAACAAAACCTGTCAGAAAGAATGAGCAGGTTGTTTGGCCCGTAGAAGGTAAACGTGTTCAATCCTCAGCAGCTCTACATCTATTTTTTGCGTACATGTAGGACACATTTTTTTGTACTTATGTGATTCATATTTTTGTACTTGAATGAAAGGCAGAGGGCTATTTGAAACATGATTTATTAGAAGTGTGTTGTGTATCTGTTTGTCGGGTGCGTTTTGTATTTGCAAAACAAAATGCACTAGTTTGTTAATGGTCTCAAAGCACGCTGTGTTTGCAAGTTAATGGTGCCGGATTTGTTTTGTTTGTTGAGTTTTGCCAAGAATCTAGCTCCATAGTCATGCACTACTGAGCCATTGTAGTTTTTAGAGTTATTGTACGGTTCAGTATCAGGGATTTTAAACAGACTTTTACATCTAATGCAGCCAATGACTGATGAGCTGTGATGGTCACATGACACCAGAGAGTGGCAGCATAGTCATGGCGGGATGTTGTTCCTCCGAGACCCCGCCCACACTTCCACCTCACGCACCTGTGTTAGCAGGATGCTACAGGATGCTACAGGCTGCTAAAGGATGCTACAGGATGCTAAAGGGTGCTACATGATGCTAAAGGATGCTACATAATGCTAAAATTTGCTAGAGGATGCTACAGGCTGCTAAAGGAGTGGAGGTTCCACACGGATAAAACGCGCAGTTAGCATTTCGGGCTTCTGCAGTCATTAATTAGCTGCGTGGTGAACAACAGTGACGTGATGTCCCGGATAATCCTTGAAAATCACTTTTGCCTAAAATGGATTTATGTATCCAGTGTGAAATGTAAAGAGTTTCCCCGGGAAGACAACCAGACAAACTTCAGAAGGTAAGAAGGTTTCGTATTTGTTCGCTATTGCCTTTGTTTGTGACTTGTATTTGACTGAGTTAGCATAAAATGGTTCATTCCAGTGTCTGAAGTCTCACAGCCAGGTGTCCATTATTAGTCTAATGATTCATCTGCTGGGTTGTTTTACCTCCATGAATCATTTCATCTCGTCTATGAAATGTCAGAAAGTAATTGTCCAAACTTCCCACAGTCTGATGTGAGATCTCTAAAAAGCTTCATTTGTCAGATATTTCACATGTGGTTAAAAATATATATATTTAAGAAGCTAAAATCAGCAACTGATTGATATTTCTACTTGAAACTATTAATCACTTGTCTAAAAAGGTAATTTTATTACTTTCCCCTGTTTTAGCGGCTTGACCTGCTACAGTTGTTGCATGTACTTTAGCTGGCAAATGTGCTCCAGGCCACTCTTTGTCAGCTTGAATCATTACTGTAAATACCACTTATTAAACTGCACGTTCTGTACAAACTCAGGCTTTTGAATGGGACCTTCTGTACCTGTCATTTTGTCAAGCTGCTGAAAGGCTGTTACTCCCACATCCTGTTATTGCAGTCAAGGCTGAATCACTGAAGAAAAATGAGGTCAAATCTTCTCCTGTCAATACACTGTTTTAATTCTTTGACACTGCAACATTTATTGACTTTGAAATATCTTGACTGAAAAACACAGGTGATTATAGAAATGATTTTCTTCCAAATATAGTAAATATGATAGGATACCTCAAAGTTAATGTGATTTAGTTGTATTATGTAGTTTATGCAAATACAGTATTCTAATACTCAAATTCACATTTTCTCTAAAAGCACAAAGGGCTCAAATCTGAGATATTCACCCTAATGTTCTGGTATTTGTTCTGGCTAAAACTTCTGTATGTGCTCCTGTCAACAAAGCTTCCTCATCTCCTGATGAGAGGTGTTTGGTTGTGTTTTTGGTGGCTGCCAAATAAATGGCACCATTCCCTCCCAAAAGTTGTTTGTTTGCTGGAGATGGCTCATTTGTGTGTTGCCACGTGAGCCAAAAAACTACATTTTCATCTGCTCATTTCGCAAAGGAGAAGTTTCCTAAACTGATAAGTTGCAAACCGTTAGGGTTAGACCCCTTTCCCTCAAAAAAGAAGTTTGATTTTCCATTTATGCAGACCGTTGTATCGGCAGATAAAGTGAGTTAGCAAACAGGTTGTTATGTAGGGGAAGAAAAGTGGCTCTATCAATTTGAATAATGAAATTAATTTCAGCAACATCACCAGCAGCACTTGAGACTAACAATGTGAGGTTACAGGCTGTAATGTCCTCTGCTTAGTATACGGATATAATTGTACAATGTTGTTCCTCCTGATTTCCAGCAAGATGCCAACATGGTCACAACTAACATTAGCTCTGAGCTGTGGAGACCAGTTTGTGACTGGAGGTGCACTTGTAGACTCTTATGCTGTTTTTGGTACAAAGTATAATTTACATGAGAGGGACAGAATGTTGACATCTCAGTATCACCATCACCACTCAAGGCCGAATATGATGAGAGCATATGCTCCACAAAGGCCCAGATCATTGCAGATGTTTTTCTATCAGTTGTAGAGCGAGGATCTAATAAGATGTTACTCAGTATCTGCTATACTTAGCCAGAAAATGCCAATTTTATCAGACAAACAAGCACACTGCTCTCTGTCAAAATTAAATACAAAAGAACGTTGTATCCATGCGTAGCTACTCTGAACCATTTTAAAACAGGGGGTTGTGCAACGGGTCATCTTAGTCCTTTGCTAGAATTCTCTCAACCAGAGAGATGATGGTGGAGGTGCATGACCTGAGAGTGACAGACTTTTTAGACCCAGGATTTCTTTCTTTTACATCTGAACGTTTTTATGTTGCCTTACATAGAAAAGAAGCAGGATCCTCACCTACCTGCAGCTAAGATTTAAGGCAAAGACCACTTCCAGGAGCAATTTTAGTTTCTGAGCTGGTTCGTGGCAACCCAGAAATTCTAATAATACTCATCCACTGACTTTTTAAACAAAGCAATAATTTTTCTGAGCATTGCCCACATTGAGATATTACTCTTTCAATGATTTAATTTGAATCCAGTAGGTTCAATATATGTATGGAAAAAACTTAAGAGTGATGGATAGCTGTCTCAGTCCTGTCCCAAGTTTATATTGTAATACATTCTATTAAGTCTGTGATTATTCTACTCAGAAAATGAGTGAATTTGATCAAAAATAACCCGACAAGCTTGTAGTTATAAAATGGATTAGGTCAGTTTTAATACCTTTTTTTTTTTGCAGCAAATACATTTTCATTCCTTTTGAACTATAAAATTAAAACAATCTCAAGTTCTGTCTCTTTGCTTTAACACTTCTAATATATCCAGACAGTATTTAAAAAACAAATTGTCACTTTATTGTAGCCACTGGCTTTAACTATTAATTTTGTTCCTTCTTATCTTCCGTTTTACTTTACAAGTCTAATTTGCATGCAGTAGGGCAAGCAAACAAACAGAAAGTGGAGAAAAAACTAAAAGCGGGAATTCTCACCTGCAATGTGCACTGTTTTATTTATGAAGTCTCTGTCAGGCACAATGGAGACAAATTACCTTTTAACAATGTGAAATAGAATTTTGTTTACAAGGCTACGCTTCCCCTTGCTTTTTCAAATGAGATTTTTCACAGCCTCCTCATTTGTATCTCGCAGCATTATCGTCTCAATCTTTCAAAACCAATCAGTCTCAAGAAAGGAGCAGAAAGAAAGAAGAATGAATCCCTGCTGATCATAAAACAAGCCATTAGGTGTATTTGTGAATCCACGCCAGATCAGCCACCAGCCACTGACACTCACCTCCTCCATCCTCTGCAGAACCACCTAGTTCAGTCATACACTCGATTTTACAAAGCCCGATACAGTCTGCAGCACGGTAGAGTGCCCTGTTTACACAGTCTGAATAGACAGGATGTAAAGAGAAAACAGAGGGGAAACACAACCGTATCACCGCATCACAGAGCTGCAGTGAAGAACCATTTCATGGAATCTATTTCATTAATCATCAACGTTTGATACTAAGATTAACCAAGCAAGGCATATAGCCTTTGTTTGCATAATACGGCGAGGGATTTACTAAATCAGCATCTGTGGAATCCTCTATTTAGCTCATTTTGTTACATTGCCTTTGTTAGCCACGATTTTATGCACATTTAAAAAATATATAATTGTATTATTTTGTAGAATTTGTTCTGAAGTAGTAGTTGCTGTGCAGCATCATGGGACATTACAGATTCACTATAAAAAAGGGACCATTTTTTATATATTTTTGGACTGAACAAAAATACACATAACAATAACAAATGTTATTGTACATAGCTGTTAAATATAAGCTATTTTTAGGTCAAAGAGTCAAACATGAAACCTTAAACTAAAAAGTGTATATTGTAATGATGAAAGTAAATTAATTAGATTTTTTTTTTTCATGAAGGATTATCAACAATTAAAGTGGCCATACAATGAGAGTATGGCTCTTTTCGATTGAGATTAAAAAACGTTAGGTATATAGAGTAATTTCATTTTCATTATAAAAACACAAGTTGGTATTTCATTATAAAAAGAAGTCCAAAGACAGGACATAATGGGAAATAGAAGTGAGATTGACAGTGATGAATTGATTAAAAATGACAAATCGATTCACCATTGTCATTTTTCATGAATAAGTTTACACAAATTGCTTTTAAGTTTTGTTTCATTAAGGATCCTGCTGTTAATAAGCACAGACTGTCTTAAACTAGCATTGCTAGTGTTTGCATCATTTCTCATTGATCATGAGGAGGGACACCAGAAGCCATTCAAATACAAGACCTAGTTCTGGACTCAGTTGATAGTCTGTATTTAACCCGGTTGAATAATTTCCAATAGTTGCAGTGGATTTCAACAATCCTGATTTTCATGGAGTGAGTCTTGTAGTTTTTAATCCAACTTGTTTATTGTCCCATCTGTTGTTACAGAGCCTCCTAAAGTTTAGTATATGTGCATGTATGACTAGAATGGGCAATGCAGTTATATTAAATGTTGTGACCAATCTTGCCTTTGCTTCTTCCAGTACCTGTATGTTACTAGAAATTAGGAACCTCAGCACATGCTGTAAAGAAAACTGACAGAAGGAAATTGATATTTGTTGCTGCACCACAGCCTTGTCAAAAAGGCAGGTGTAACTACAGCAGCTATCTCCAGACCAGCCTCTCTCATTGCAGGGGTCTTTGGAGGCGGAATGAGTGCTGTTAAAATTTAACAACCCCTAGATGGTGCAATGTATTGTACATTTTTTATAATGTAACAAAAAGCTTCCTGATGATAGGTCGCCAGTGAAAATGGGCCAACATATTCGGTTGCTCTTTGTGGGTCTGTCAGCAAAGAGGAGATAACATGTGGTTTCTTCGCAACCGTGCGCTAATGTGCTCACTGTAGTGCTGCCAACCCCGCTGTACTGGATAGGACATCAAGATGGAAGAGGTAGCTGTAAACAGGATACTCCCCCGCACCCTCTTCCTACCCCCTCCCTTTCTCCCCAGCAATAGAATTGTGCTGATGGACAAAATGAAAACCTGAAAACAGCTTTCTTTTTAGTCGTGTTTGAGTCAGCAGGGACAGGAGGTGACAGAGGTAAATTGGGGTCATAAAACAAAAGAGGGAATATAGCACTTTGCTTTGTTACCCAAGTACCCATAGACTGAGTGATTGATATGTTGTTGACCAAGAGATCACTCATAAATTCTCTCTATTGGGTTGGTGTAAAAACTTTCCAACTGATATAAAGCTTAACAATGTGTTGGCTTACCAAATTGTACCACTAGGTGTCGCACTCGACTCAGGACGTGCCCCTGAGGGGAACATAATGAGGCTGATAGAGCCCATGAATAGAAGCGTGCAGAAATTAGTAGTCCACTTTGTGGTGCTAATGTACGTCTAAGCTGGTTTGCTAACCGCTAATGCCCAGCAAAAGTAAACTGGACTTTCAGGCAACACCTCACCTCCAGCGCTGTCTTAGCTTGACAAGAAGCCGGACCCTCTTTTTCTCCCATATTTGCGAGAGCTCTGGTGGTGGCCCAAATGGCAGCCAGCAACGTGCGATAAAAAACAACTAATACGTGGTGTGGAAACATCAAAATTCAACATGATTTTCTGAACAGGACTAACCGTCGATCGCACATTTGAGCTGCAAGTCGACCACTGACGAATAGAGGAGTAAACAGGTTTTTCCTTATTGCTCCAGTTCTTTGGCCCTATAGACCATAATGGTGTAAAATGATTACTTCCATGAAGAAAGATATGTTTTCAAGGCTGTTTATCTGTAGCTGCAAAAACTACTTAGCTTAGACTTTGGTTTGGAATACATGTGGTGATAAAGTGGCCAATCAGCCTTGGGGGATCCGTGCTCCCTGAGCGTCCTTCTATGCCAATGATGTGGCTCTTCCAGAATTTCCACCAGATAGAATGCAATGTTTTGGGCTAGTGGGCATCACTTGATCGTCGAGTTTGAAGTCTGTCCATAAAAACCTTAGGGCACTGTTCCCCTGGTTTTGGAAAGTGGTGCATAGTGGTCATTGCAGATGATAGATGGAAAGTGACATATCCAAATTGTGTGTTTTGTTATCGGAAATTAAGAAAAGAAATAAATCATCAAATGTGCAACCAACACATATTAAGCATTTGTTTAAATTGGCTCAAGCCATTGATTATCATTAGTTGGCAAGTAATTTTCTTCCCCTGGATTAAATGCCTTGTTCTCTTAGCTGTTCTATTGAATACTCAATTCTTACCAGCTGAAATGTGTCCATTGCACGGATATCAAAAACTCTCTTGTACCTAAAGTTGTTGCATTTTCTTCCCAGTTGCATTGTGTTGATTCCTTATTTAGAAAAGTCCTAATTCCACCTTTTCTTTCTGATTGCACACTCTTCATAATTTAGTCAAAGCTCTTGTATGGAAGCTGGTGTTAAGACAACATTATGTGTCTACATTTAATGGAACTGTTATTTAACTGTTATCTTCCTGGTACTGGCAGAAATACCCAAGTCTGTTCTGCACTTGTTCTAAATGGATCAATGAGAGTTGAGTAAAGAAGAAAGTTTGTCAAATGTACAAAAACTGCTGTTATCCGAGGATAAAGCTTTACTTCTTATTTTATATATATATATTTTAAAAAAAAATCTGTCATTCAGTGGTTTAGCAGTGACTTGTATGGAGCTACAGATGCCGACTTGAGTCTCTGAATGTTGACAACTAAGGATTTTGAATAGGTTCTACTCGGACTGTATGTGTGTTCACTAGAGCGTGCTATACTTAGGTTTCCTGTATGAAAGTAGAATAAGAAAAGCCTTCAATACTTTAATAACGTTTTGACAGCCCAGAGACTTTGCTGTGCTGTGACTGGCTTTTGCCACCGTTGCTATGGAAATGCAGTGTGCTTTGCTTTTTAAACCGACAGACATTGTCAGAGTTAAAATTTCCCTGCAGTTCAAATAATCCCCCCTTCAAGGAGAGGGCATACGTGGAATGACGGTCTCTTGTCATGTGCTGTCATTTCTCCTGAAGGACTTAGTAGGATGGGTGACTTGAAAGGAAGTGCATCTCTTAAACATGTTAGTCATGGAGTTGGCAGGGAGGGGCAGATGTCAGTCATTGTCACACACCTCTTCAATACCCACTGTTTCTGTAACCGCCATGGTCTCTGATTGTTGGTATAACTCAAGAACATCTGATATAATGTAATTGTCACATGGCCAAATATAGATGACACCAACTTTTTTTCACAGCGAATATCCAGATAATATCATATTGGGGTCAAAACGATATCCCCTTAGGTGGATAGAGCATTGCATTTTCAGTTTTGGCTTAGCTACTGCAAAAAAACCCGATTGTGGAGGTGAGGGGGCTGGGAGAGCACCCTCACCTGCTATAGAGGATCAATCAGCACAGGTGAGAGCTGTTAGCTGATTGGTCCTCATGCTTAAAAGGCAGCGTCGGCGCTGCCTCAGGACTCAGACCTCAGGAAGGAGCTCAGAAAGACTGAGGCTCCAGAGACTCCCAGACACTGAGTGGAGGACTGGGCTGCAAAGCCAGTCCGCTTTAAGTTGGCATTTTGAATTTATGTTTATTTGTGAATAAAGATGTTAAAAAGCAACAATTCCGTCTCTGGCTGTGTGTGGGAGAGCCCCGTGGCAAGGTCGATTGCCACACTGGCGCCCCGTCCGTATCGCCTCCCTCTCCACCTGCCTCAGGAGTGCCTCCATCCCCCGTCTGGTCCTGTCTCTCTCCTCCCGGTACGCCGTCACCAGGTCCTCCATCCTCAGTACCAGTTCCCATACCGCCTGCTGGTCCACGTCTGTGGCTGTGTGGAGCCCCACGTTGGGCGCCAGTGTGGCAATCGACCTTGCCACGGGGCTCTCCCACACACAGCCAGAGACGGAATTGTTGCTTTTTAACATCTTTATTCACAAATAAACATAAATTCAAAATGCCAACTTAAAGCGGACTGGCTTTGCAGCCCAGTCCTCCACTCAGTGTCTGGGAGTCTCTGGAGCCTCAGTCTTTCTGAGCTCCTTCCTGAGGTCTGAGTCCTGAGGCAGCGCCGACGCTGCCTTTTAAGCATGAGGACCAATCAGCTAACAGCTCTCACCTGTGCTGATTGATCCTCTATAGCAGGTGAGGGTGCTCTCCCAGCCCCCTCACCTCCACAGTGGTGTTGTCCACAAGCCATACAATGATGGGGAATATCCTGAAATGTATACAGGCACAGGTAATATTTAGTTTTAATATATCTGTCTGCTCTCCCCCTCAAACAATTTCCCCCTTCCCAATAGGGCTGCACGATATTAGGAAAATATGCAATAATGTTGTTAAAAGTTGCGATGATGGTATGACTTGGGATAAATAAACAAATATAAGTATACAGTGTTAAAGTCTTTCTGCTTTGGTTTCACTGCTAAAATAGACCCCATTTAGAAAGTGGTCTATGCAGTCACTAAAAAAGAAAAGAAAAGCATTATTTCCATTCCAACAAAATGGTTTTATTGAAAGAATTCCACCTGGCTACGGACGCATGGACCACGGACAGCTCCACAGCCCAAGAGAGAAGGCACACAGCCTGGCCACAGCGCCACCAAGTCCGGTGCAGTAACCCAGGCAGCCATGCACAGCTCCACTAAGTCCACTTACAGTGTTAATTTTGGGTAATACAGGTTTGGATCGTGAAAAGTAAGTTCTTTACAGTTTTTACCGGCTCTATCAGTAATTTACTGCTCCTCTCTTTGTCTCTATCATTCACACTGCGCCAACCGCATCGAGACAAACCGAGCGCGCGTGCCGCTGTCTCCTCCGGCTCTCCATACATTGACTAAGTTTACAGAGTCTGTTTTTCACCCAGTTTACACATGTGTATGGTAATGCTGTTTGTGTGTGTGTTGCCTAATTACTGCCTTGACACAGTAATTAGGCCGTTCACCGCCTCTCATAGTTCACTGTAGCTGATGCATGGTCTAACCTGCATTGATCAAAGTGCAATCGTTCTTTTAATTAGCCCCACAGGCCCAAATCGGTCGTAGATGGGGCAAGTTTATTAAACGTAAACCCCCCCACTACATATACATCTTTGACTCTCAGAAGCCTACACTCCTGTCATGTGTTTTTGAGCTTGCACTGAATTCTAATTCTGTGGAGCCTGTTAATGATTACAGTCACTCTGCATTATTGTGAGGTTAATATGACACTGAAAGTACCTTTACTTATACCTTTTTCTGGTTGATGGTGTTGCTGTACAGGTTTTGTTGTAAGTTGCAGGCTTTGCTTATTGGTATACGATCTATGCTGGTTTCAGATTTGTCAGGAGCTAACATTTACAAGATGGATGATTTGACTTTAAGTCCTTACAGCTTTTTCTGTTCTAAATTTCCATCCAACAATCGCTTGGAGTTAATTCAAGTAAGGCTTATGCAGCTCACTTTCAACTGAATCACTTTTTCAGGCTTCGAGTGGATTCTAAATCAATACAGCCACAAGTAGGTGACATGCAACCTTGGAAAGTAATGGAAGCCCTCACAGGAGAGATCAATCGAAGGACTCTCCTCTTCAATGTCACAGGCTCCTGGCAAAGTGATCAGCCTGTTAAATCCAGTGGCCACATAATGAAGTTGAGGAAGGCACATCATATTGTTCATACCACTTTTACTGCTATGGTCATGTACCTTCACAATAAGACAGAATGACCATGTTATTTTGACATCATAATTTAGGGAGAAGTTGAAAAAGTCAAGCATATGGAATAACTTTCAAATTTGTGAACATGACCCCCAAAAAGTCAGAAGGCAAATGACCTGGACGTTGTAAGTTATAGCTCTTGCTGAAAACAGTTATGTTCTTATATTTTTCTAGTTGATTTCAGATTTGATGAAATATTATTGAAGTATATCCATACATGCACCTGTGTGATGGATTCTCTGTAACCCTTTTCTGGGTTCAGAAGGCCAGTTGAATGTTTGTATAGCACATCTCAAATACAAGACATACAAGTGCTTTACATTTGAAGGATGATTCTTTTGTAGTATTGCAGTGGTTTCAAAAAGTATTCAGACCCTTCTATTTTTTTTCCACTTTTTTGTGTTGTTGATTTAATGTTAAATGGATATCATTTTCACTCAAATCTGTTTTCAGACTTTTTTTTTTTACAAATTTATAAAAAATCTGAAAAATTTAGTGCCTCATTTAGACAAGTATTCAAAGCCATAATTCAGTACTTTAAAAGCTCATTTGGAAGCTAGTACAGCTTGGAGTCTTTTTTGGCTAAGTCTCAATCAGCTTTGTACATCTAGTTTTGAGTAGTTTAGGCCTTTATTCCTGTCAGATCCTTTCAAGCTCTGTTAGAATGAATGTAAACTGTCATTTTCAGGTCTCCACAGATGTGGTATAATATTTAAGTCTTGGCTTTGGCTGCGTCACTCAAGGACAGTGCGGTCGCATTTACTGTGGAGGAGGTTTTCGTCAAGGATCTTGCTGTATTTCCTCATAGCATAATGCTGCTGTGGTCAGCAGTGCCTGGTGTTCAAGAGACAGTGTTTGGATTTCTGTCCAACGAGTTGAATTTTTGTCTCATCAGACCAGAGAATATATTTCCTCCTGCTCCTTTATTTGCTGTTTGGCAAACTCCAAGAACCCAGGTCTTGTCAGAGGATAATATGAGAAGGAGCAACCCTCCAGAGTATGCAACGTTAAGAAAACCTCCTGGCTCAATGCAATTGTTTTTTCCTGGATGAATGTAAAATGAAATAAGATTCCTAATGAGTGGTGCACCTGCCAAGAACGAAAAAGAAAGAAAGGATTAGCCGTGGGACATGCAGCTATTTAAATTTCATTAGAGAGCAGGGGACTTCTGCAGAATTCACTGTGCAACTCATGCTGTAACAATACATATTGCCTCAGGAATAATGTTCTTACTACAATTAACATTCAAACACGTATTTACCTGAGAGTTTCAGGCTGATTACACACACACACAGAGACAGACTTACCTAACAATAAGGATATCTTTAATGATAAATCACTCTCCTGTGACACTGCTTTAGTTGGGCCATTTAAAACCCAGTAATTTTAATTTAGTTGTGTCCATTTTAGTGCCAGTTTGAGCTGAAAGGGTTAGCTTCAATAACGGATTATTTGACTGATGGAAACTACTTTAGTTTTGATAATTTATGGCTCATTTAAAGTCAGTCATGAAGACAAATGGCAAACATTGTCTGGTTTTAGCTTCTCAAATGTAAAGTGCTGCTGCTTTAGAAAACATGAAATTGTCTTTATATATTTCTTTGGATATTATATTATGGCATGGACAAAATAAGTTCATTGAAACTTTTTATCATTGACTTCAACTTATTTCATTTTTAAAAACTATTATTCAAATATTTAATCATTGATCGGTTTTCCTAAAGTTGAAATTGCCTCTCAGTGTTTCTGGTGTGACTGCTTGAAACCTCATGACATTCAATTTACTTTAAACTAAGAAAAAAGTAAATTAGTGTTTTGTTACACAGAAGAATTAATACATTTATAATTATATCAAAATGTCTGCTGATCATTTCCCAATAGAACAACGAATTGATCTATCACCTGCATTCATTGTATTATATCTAAGCAGATTATTGTACAATTCATTGCTACATAAACAATACAAAAAAAATATAAAATAAGTTGTCAGTTGTCAGCCAGTTAAACATCTTGTATCTCTGTGTTTCATGTTCCAGTCTGTTGCAGCTGTATGTCACTGGTTTATCACTATCGGAGTTCATTCTGTTCAATCTAAAACCTGCTGTTTCTGACTGTTATCTTCTCTAGACATACAGTCTGTCTGTACTTCAGGGACTTGTCACTAGATCATCTAGTCTAGATGGAGACATTAATCTAAAAGACACACACACACACACACACACACACACACAGAGAGAGATATCGAGACATGAGGCATGTATGCTGCGGAATACAGAGTATGAATGGTGTTGTCCAGCAGTATCTCATGTAGAACTACAAGCATCCTCATCCACCCCGAATCGCAAGCTCTGATTTTCGTCCATAGTAACATCAGGCATGGGAAGTTGAGTCTTTTGTATCCTCATTAACTGGCTCGCTGTGTATTCCTTGGCATGATAGTTAGGCTGGGTCTGTTGCTTAGCTACAGTGGAAAATATCCCCTTCTGAAGTGCGTCTTGATGTTAAGGTATTCCAAAGAGGAGCAAAATGGTAAAGAATTAAGTTGAGTTTTGAAGGCCAGAGCAAGGATCAAATAGGATAAAACGCCATGTGTTGAGGAAGGTTGAATTAAGTGTTCATACTTATGGTTGCATGAGTGTATTCAGACGTTTTCATATACTCTGCCTGGCCTTTATTTTTAGTCTTGTCCTTTCTTTTCATCACAATAATGTTGTGTCTGGAAAACACAACTGCAGAGGCCACAACACAAATGCAAAAGCTACAGTACAACTGTAAAAGTGACAAGATAACTGCAAAAGCTATGACATAAAAACAAATGCCACACAATGGAAACAACCACAATGAACGTGACTGTCATCGGATGTTCATCATGGAATAAGCAGAGTTACTTAATCAGGTGACGTGAGCAGTTCGAGCCAGTCACCACTAAAAATGTGATGCTTGTCTATTCGAGGTGTTACGATAGAGGTGCGTTCTTTGTTCTTGGTCACTCCATGCACCTTTACCATGTTGTGACATTTGCATTCTTGTTGGATCATTTGCATTTGTGTCGTGCCGTTTGCATTCATGTTTTCCGTCTCGGCCAACGTATCTAAATAAGTTGTATAATTCAAATGTAGAATGTATTGTATCTACAGTGTACAAACATTTGCACTTGCACAGTATTCCTAGTTTGCGACCACCAAGAAAAGAGGGCGGAGGAAAGCCAGTTTCCTGTTTTCCAGTCTCTTTGCCCATCTATCTGTCCGGCTGTCTGCTCTGTCTCTCGCTTTCTCTGTCTATGAATCTATCTGGCTCTCTCCTCCTCTGCCAGAGCTGACACCTGCTGGCTGAGTACCAGTGATACCGACTAATAAATCCTGACAGCTTCTCGCCGAAGCCAATATTAATGCCCGGCTACCTGGCAGGCTAACCTGTGAGTGTTTCAATAAAGCAGTCTACCCAGGGCTTCTTATTTACTGACCACAGACAAGCATATTAAAGGCTGGCATGATTTTTGTCCTCTTTTCGCCATAGCTTTGAGGTTAATTAGCAGCCAGGGCCTCAGACAGTCCTGCTTTGCCTGCAACAATCAAAATGACCACTGCCTTCATGAGTGTGTGAAATGGCTGCCTGCTGGACTTGAAGGAATGTTACAGTTTTCATGTGTCTCATTTATTTGGTTGGGTTTTTTTTGGCCACAAAGGTTAAGAGGAGGTCAAACCTGCCCTGATGAAACATGTACCCTCCCAGTCTCTGGTCCTAACCCCCCACAGCTTGCATCTGCTTTTGCTAAGTCTTCAATGAGGTAGCTCTTCATCTCATTTTACATTCCCATCACTGTGTGCTGCTGCAGGCCCCCTGGGTTTGCTGTTCCTCTGAGTCTCTGCCATCACAGGCAGCTCTTGAATCGCTCTGCTGCAGCGAGCTTATGCAGCCTCAGTTCCTTTTATTTTTAATTCACCTTCTCTTCACCCATCTCCTTCATTTTTTGTTTTATTCGTCTTGGTGGGAATTGAGCTTCAGAAGTTGGCCGATGAGAGAGAGAGAGAGAGAGAGAGAGAGAGAGAGAGAGAGAGAGAGAGAGAGAGAGAGAGAGAGAGAGAGAGAGAGAGAGAGAGAGAGAGAGAGAGAGAGAGAGAGAGAGAGAGAGAGAGAGAGAGAGAGAGAGAGAGAGAGAGAGAGAGAGACCATCTTTGCTTAAGTCGAACTTCTACTCGTTTTGTTCCACGGATGCTTGATGTGTTTTTAGATACTCATGCAAAAGATAAACTCACGTGAGACTCATGTGCAGTCTGAGAACTGCAGGGCTTCAACTAACAAATAGTTAGATGAAATCTAGTTAGATGTATCAATTCAATAAATTAAATTATCAATAAATCGTCTTGATAATGTATTAAGTAAAATTTCAAGCTAAAAGCTAATATATTTGTCTTTTCAAAGACATATCCTCATACGTTAAAAGTTAGGATTTTGTTTTGTTTAAGGTCTATTGTTCACGAAACAAAGCTACCAATATTCTTCTTTCTCGCCTTTGTTTTGGTACATTTCTTGAAATGTTGGCGCTATCCAACTGTCAGACTGTGCCTCTGTGGTCTGTGTGAAATGAATTTCAGGATTTTATCTGTGTTCCTGTGAACAATCGAATAATGATTTGACATACACAAAAACAAAATGTGATAATGAATTCAGTAAATTTTCTAGCAAAAAAAGCCTAACTTATGATGGCTCCAGCTTCTCAAAAGTTATAATTTTCTTTCTTGTAATAAAAAGAAGATCCTAATCGTTTGGAGTGTTGGTTGAACTAAAGGATGATTTCTAAACCAAACAATTTATCTGTGAAATAATAGGCAAACTGACAACAAAATGTTGTCAGTCTGAAAAAGTCTAAAATAGGGACATTGCTCCATAGCATTAGTTGTGGTCAGAGGCCATACACAGAACCGTTTTAAATACCGAAGCTATTATCATAATAAGCTGTCCATTCATTTTGTATTGATTGTAAATAGTCCAAATATTTCAGCTCCACATGAATGTAAGGAACAGGATACTATTTGTTTTCAGTGCTGGAGATTCTTCCAAGGAGCCATTGAGCCTGGCACGAGTTCAGCTGCTGTCCTGCAGCTGACGCTCTGCTGACCTCTCCTAAAAGAGCATGCACTGTGTGTGTGTGTGTGTGTGTGTGTGTGTGTGTGTGTGTGCGTGTGCGTGTGCGTGCAGCTGCATCACTCACTGTTCTCCCCTAGCCTTCCATTACTCTGTGCTATTTGTAATTGCCACTGAAGGTGTCATTAGTGATGGAGCAGCGATAGCATCGGCAGATATTATTGCCGGGCTTGCTTTGATAGGTTTGAGACATTTTGATGGAAGATTCGAGTGATTACAGGAAGTAGTATTTGAATGTGAGGGGAGAAGAAAAAGAAAAATGGCTTCTTGCACATTGCTGAACTCACAGCTTGGATTAGTCAGTTCCAGTTACTTGTTCAACATGTGTAAGCAGATCACGCATGCATGCACGCACGCACGCACACGAACAAGCTTACCACCACCTTTGTCAGCAGTATCGGCTAACACCCCCCCCCCCCACCACCACCACCACCACCGCATCCCCCACACTCATGCTGTGTCTGCCTTAAACCACTGCACTGCTCAATGCCCCACAGCTCTGTGGTGCGCTCAAGTAAATTCCTCTGTTGTCAAAGCTTCAGGCCACATACAAATGTCTAGTGTCAAACTGCGGATTGTTTATATGGTACTTAAGCATGTGCAGTAGAGACAGTCACCATGAGCCAAGCGCTGCTGGGTCATTTTGTGTTATTTGTGTGTTCTGCAGGCATATTTACCAAGCATGGCCTCTCATGCACATTTAAGCTTGAGTCGAGCACTGTGTCTCATACAAATGTGGCCAAATGAACACTGACGCATATCTTTGAAACTGTGAAATATTTCTTTTGTCCCTGATTAAATGGTGCACGGAGGTAGTGCTAAACGTTTCGCTGAAAAGGTCAAATCTTCATCGCTATGGTTCCACCTTTCCATTTTTAAAGGATGTGTCTGCACTTGTCAGAGCTCAGTTTTAAATCTTTTTCACTCAACTAGCACTCAATCAGTAAAATGAGTCATAGCTTTGAGAAGGATTTAAACTCAAAGGGATGTGATCGATGTCAAGTTGCCATGTAAGTTTTACTACTGGAGTTAGAATTTGGGTTTTTAGTTGTTAAAGATTTTAGGTTTTTAACCTCATTAGGGATGTTTGTTCGGTCTTTTACTTATGAACATTTTGGCTCAAGAGCATGGCAAGATGAACCAACTGATATATTCTGTATGAATGTGTTTATATTAACAGTACGTCTTTGAAATGTGTGTTTGTGTGTGGGTGGGATTAATGTTTCACTGTTCAGTTAAAGATGCCAATAGTTCAGAGCAAAAACCACATCTTATATCTCTACTTGTGGCATCTAGACATGGATATTGGAAATAACAGGCAGGGTGCCAACAGTCAGGGTTGCATAAATTTCTATACGGAGACCTCGAGCCTTTGCTGAGATCTCCGCAGCAATTATAACAGGAGGGAGAGCCCCTGTTTCGTTTTATGTTGCCGCAGCAAGGGCTTGGAGAGCACCCACTGTCTCCTGGCATGCCGCTCCTCATCAGCGCCGCAATAAATCAATTTTCATCCTCACACCAGCCCCGCCGTTACCCTCCCCACCTCCTGCTCCCTTTTCTCTCCACTTCTCTACTCCCACTTGGCTCCTTCTCCTCAGCCTCCGTCCTTTCCCAGTGATGGTTCTCAGCTCTGAACAGGGACTCGCGGGTAGGCTGAAGTCATCTCGACCTTACTCCTTCACCTTTCTTCTGCATTCCTCTCTTGACTTAATTGAAGCTCGTGGGTGCAGTTTGAAATGTCATTCAGCTTGACCTGAAGTCGACATGTATACATACATCCACACTTGCGCTGCAGGGACACTGCAAAATAGAATCTCATAGGCCAGATGTGGCAGCAGGTTCTTACAATCCACAGTTACATTTTATTGTTCGGCCATCTATAGTGGCCATAGAAATTATGACGTGGGCAAAGGAGAGAGGGAGGTGATGGATGTGACAAAATGTCAGGAGGAGGGATCGGCTATGGGAGGGGAACCTTCTTCCTCTGGGCTGTACATTGACGTGAATTTGATCAAAATGTGATTTGAGCAGGCGCAAGAGACAACTTATAAATGCAAAAAAGCAACTCAGAGATACAAACAACTATCATGACAGTAGTTACATTTTCCCTGTGATAAAATATGCCTGCCATGTCATGGTCAGGCTGAATGAAACACACGTCACTGTTACTTGTCTTCATTGATAAGCTTCATGGCCATTCTCACAAGAAAAGTAGATGTGGGATGTTTAGCAGATACCATTTTGTGTGGAAATTAAAAGTACAGTGCACTGCCTGTAGTTGCAGGGACGTGCTTGCAGAGATGAACAAAGCCAACAATGAGCATCATTATAGCTTGAAACATGCAGCACCAGATGAATTGCAGGACCAATTGGATAAAGTTAGCGCTCTTTGGTGAGTTTGGTTATTTTTTCTCAAGACCAAATTCTTACAATGATATGCAGGCAAGTTTTGTCTTGATCAAGATAAGAAGCCAAAACCTTATTAATTCCGCTTGATTTCTATAAACTGTACATTCGTCCAAGACATGCACTGAAGTTTGTGTCTGTGTTTGGTTCAACCTACTGCTGTGAGAAGTTATTTTGCTCAAGACTGACTGACCCAATTCTTAAAAACTAGCTAAGGGTAGTATCATCATGATCTCCTCTATCTGACATCAGACGCCTTGCCAAAGAAGAAGCAGTGCCAGCCATCACATTAGAGGGGTTAGTAATTTTATGTTCAATAATTTAGTATGGCCCCTGAAGGATCTTATAAAAACTGAAATGGCCCTTGATAGAAAACAGTTCTTCACGCCAGGAGTAGACAAAAAACTAAACTTTGACACTGGAGGTGTCTGTTTATTTAATTTGAAATAAAAGGCCATTGTTGATTTAACCATGACTATTGCATTTTTATTACTGTAACCATGGCAACAAAGGTCCGGTATTCAAAATCTTAAATTTAAAAGTCGGATGTCAACCTAACAAAATTTAACTTGACTGTTCCATGCATTTATTATTGTAAGTATGTCAACAACAAAGGCCTGTAGGCCTGCTGTCTTAGGGGTGCTGTTTCAGGAGAATATCCTGTGGGTCGCATCAGAGTGTAAGAACAAATGACCTATGTGGTTGTTTAGGTTGGCGGACTCGTTTGGGTGGCTGTGATTGGGGTTGAGAATTGCAGGCCCACTGAGGTCACTCAGTGTTATGCCGAGTTCTGCTTACCTGCTGCAGACTGTAAAACTTTATAGATACATATTTTTTAGATGGTCTACCAACCCACCGTTAAACTGGGATTTCTACCAATGCTCCTGACAGAGAGAGAGAGAGAGAGAGAGAGAGAGAGAGAGAGAGAGAGAGAGAGAAACAACATTAGAAACCTTTTATGTTATTGTGACAAGTGGGAAGATCTTTTCTGAGAAACTGTGGTAGGACAACTTGTTTTGGTGGGCTGCATTGACCACACCGTGATATCATCCCAGTCAGTACGATCCGGAGCGCAATGTGACACAGGCAAAAAATGTTAAGTGCTCTGACATGAAACCAAGTGAGAGCTAGTTGTCTGTGAAGTGGAGTTCCTGCCGAGCTATGAAAAGAGTAGAAACCGCACTCCAGCTCTCTCTTCTTCTAAATGTCAGCTGAGCTCCAGCCTCAGGACAGGTGCTGAAGGAGGGCCATTCTCAGTGGCCTCTGTGGGTGAATGGCTCTTGGTCAGCTTTGATCTCATCTCCATATTAACCTGAGGGCACTTCTTGATATTTGGAGCAGACACAAAGGGAATGCATGCTTCCTGGATCGTCATGTTCAAAGAGCTTCTGTTTGTCTCTGGAAACATAAAAGTGAGCGTTGATTATAAGATTACCATATATGTTGCAACCATTTCAGATCAAAGATTTATTCTGTCCATTGTTTTTCTCATAGTAAGCTGCTTCCTTTATCCATTCTGATACTAGATTATTGATCAAACTGTCAAACACTGCGCTAAATGAGTCAATTGGATCATTTTTGTAAACATAGGGCTTGGCAATATAACTTCAAACCAATATCACAATTATTTCAATCTTTTTATCGATTAATGAAGGATTATTTGGACTAAATGGATCGAAGCTTTTGTGAAGTACATGTCTCATACTGCATACTCAATGGCTTGACAACATCAATGTCTCCCTGGCAAAGTGGGCTTTATTTTACAAGCACAGTCCTAACTTTCTATCAGTCCAGCTAATCCGAAGTGAAATATGTCTGCCATATAAATCCTTACATATCTCCATGAATAACATTTCAGCAATTTTATCTCTCCAAGCAATTGGCTCCCGCCTTTGCTAAGCACATACCAAGGAGGGATCACAAATTTCTTTAACCGAGGTCCCAGCTAGATTGCTTTGCTGTTCTCGCAACTGCCAGTCTCACTCCCTTTCATAAACTCCATCTTACTGAGTACAGTTACATTTCTTTCCCCTGCCACTCTCCTGAAATGTCTCAGGTACTTAACCTCTTGCATACAGGCTTTAAAAGGAAACCTGTCTGCAAGTTTTTAAACCATCTTTTTTTGTTGGCACCTGCTCGGAAATAAATGGGCTTCAACAACAGGAGCAGCTGTTCAGCCACAGACAGAGTCTAGAGGTGCTAAAGCATGGCACATAATCAAATGCATATAACTCTTAACTGAGGGAGTATGGCATCCATCCATCCATCCTCTGCTAATAAAACCTGGCAAGTCACGCACTCCGAAACATCCCTATTATCCTAGTAGCACAACAAGGGCCTCATTACAAAGACGACTCCACATACAGTCCCTTTCACTAACGCACTGGTTGAGAAAGAGCTAAACAAAATAACAGCAACACCTGCATGTTATGATGAAATCCAGTAACATGACGATGCAGTAATCGCTGCTGTGCTACAGTTGAAGATAGGATATATGAAGATGTCGTATATGATGTAAAAAAAAAAAATAGGTGATGTATTGCAAACCTGCAGTGGTAGATAGGATTTCCCGTTGTAATAGCCATCTGCCATGTACCTCACAATAAACTTGGAGCAGTGCAACGGCAGGGGTTGGGATCTGTCATAAAGGAGATTAATGTCTTGAGTCCCGTGTTAGATGGTGAGGCCGTATCAGAGTACAGTTTAACCTGTATGTCTGTGTGACATATCCAGCTTCTATCTCCGCCACAGGAGGCACTAACATTTTGACAGGAGTTGTTTGTCAGTTCCAACCTAATGAGATTGGATCTGTCCACTGGTTCACTTGGCTGTCAGCACACTGGTAGAGCACTGTAAATGTCTGTCATTTGTTCCAAGATAGTTTCGGAGAGACATTATAGTTTACTATACGGAGAAATAGTAGCTTAAAGAAGCAGCGCTCTGTTTCACAAGTGGGAGGAAGATGGATTCCGCGGCAATCATATAAGACCCTATTCTGTTTCCGTTGATACAAAGGAAACACATACCAATATTCTCCATCATCCATCTTCAGTGCTGGTAACTATGCTTCTCTAAAATGATTTTAAAGGATTTTCTCCCATTTCATATAATTTTGGATAATTAAAGAAGATACAGATGGTGCCCAAAATCAAAGGATAAGTATTAGTATTATGTGAATCTTACATGTTCAGGGTTTTCCCTGCATAGAGAATTGAAAGGTGTCTGTCATTTTTTCTAGTAATTCTAGTACAGTGAAAACCGCTTATAGTGGTAGTGAATAAGTGGTTTATTACTATAAAAGAACTGCAAAGCTTCTAAGGCACACACACACACACACACACACACACACACACACACACACACACACACACTCTCTCTCTCTCTCGCTGACACGCAGACAAACAGTGCCATCGGACACACGTGTAAATTTGTTAAAAATAACAGAATATGTAAACTTAGACAATGTATGGAGAGCTGGAGGAGAGGGCGGAGCGCGCTCGGTTTGGCAGTGCCTGGAAAAACCCTGATGTTTTGTAAAGACTCAATCTCATTTTGCTAATTTAGCTCAAGTTGTCATTAAAAGACAATCTCAACCAATAACTATTAATTATTGTTTGAGTAATATTTGTTAGAAATTGTTGAGGAAGGAGCTCCCTCACATGTTAGCTTTATCTTAGAAGTATTTGCAACAAATGACCGCAGAGCACCAGCCCCACACTGCCCTTTTAGTAGACCTTGTTAGCAAAATCTGATGGGAATGTTTTTTTTCAGACTGCAACTCTCAGCACTTTCCCGAGCAACGAAAGTCCATGAAGATACAGATTTACTTTTACTGCCCACACCAAGGTGGAACAGCAGGACACAACAACAAGACAGCAAAACAAGTTGAGCTCAGCCCGCAGTGCTCCTTAACACTGTCAGGACCCTGCTGGATTTATCAGATGTCATGCTGCTTTTTCACCATGTCCCAGCGGCTCATGTGCCATGCCAAAATTCCTTTCCCCCACCATTAATCTCACTGTAAAGACCCCGAAAAAGCTTCACACTCTCTTCTCCCCTTTCTTTTTTTCTGTCTCTTTATATTCCTCCATGACCAGTACCCTCCCTTCCCCTCCTGCACTTTACAGTCCCTTACACTGCAGATAAGGTCTAAGTATCTAACGACATTTTTATTCCTCTTGTCAGCTTCTTATCAGAATGTCAGGGCTCTGCTTGAGTAAGCAAACAAACAAGCGGCAGCAGAAATGATGTATCAAAGAACTGCCACCGGTTGGGGATGAGCTGTCAGTTGCTCTGTTGAGCTAATGATCACTGTGGGATGCTGTGGGAATAGAAGGTCTCTAATTCAGGCCATATTTTCTTCTTCTCTTTGTGCTATGGTCTCAGTCATGCATGCATATTCTGCTGCAATTGTAATGTCTCAGGGCTCCAGACTAACACACACAGAATTTAGGTACACCAACAAATTTTCACTGCGCCTTTTGGCACTGCAATAACACCTATTATACCTTTTCTTGACAGTTCCCATAGATATTGGTAATTTCTTAATTTCTTGGGCTGTGTGTCGCCACTGATTTCCCAAATCGATTAGAAGAGAAACCATTTTAAACCACTGATATAATGATAACAAAGCATAGCCATGCAATGCAAGTTCCCCCTTTCAAAGAGCAATGAACCTAATTCTAAAGAATATTCAGTGTTCCATTTGAATGAGAAAATAATAAAATAAATTAATACCTTAAAACATAAACCACTCAAAACCAAAACAATAAATATAATGGACTCTGGCTCTGTTCACAAAAGTTTCTCTTGAATAAATATTAAACATTTGGCACAGAATATATGTTGAGATGGTTATGATTTACATGTGCTTTTAGGTTTGAAGTGTGTGTGTGTGTGTGTGTGTGTGTGTGTGTGTGTGTGTGTGTGTGTGTGTGTGTGTGTGTGTGTGTGTGTGTGTGTGTGTGTGTGTGTGTGTGTGTGTGTGTGTGTGTGTGTGTGTGTGTGTGTGTGTGTGTGAGAGAGACATATTCAATGTGTTTGAATACGTGTCTCATAAACTCGACTCAAACAAACACAAAATAAAGTTCAGCACTGTTCAGGTCCTAATAACTTGTGATTAGTGTTGGGTTTTAATCGTTAAAGGGTAAAGTGAGTGCAGGTCAGCAGGAGTGTGGAGGGAGCAGACCCAGACAGGAGACTCTGTACAAACCAGCTTCTGCTCTGATCCTGAAGCAGCGGCGCTAATCGTTTAACAGCGTTGGTCCATCGTGGAAACCCTGTATTCACACTTTTTGTGGCCACTGTTCGACATACACCGCCTCGTTCACCTCTTATCCTCTCATCTCTGCTTCACTGTCTGTGTTTAAGTGTGAGTGAGTGGGGGCGGGGCCAGCCGGGGGGTGTGTGAGTGTAAATTCTGCAGATGAGATGAGGAAGCCACACGACTGGCTTAAATACAGAAACAGACCAGATAATTGTTTGGCGCACCGGTGTGACCAAGGAACATTTTTTTGTCTCACTTCACAGCTTTTTGGTCGCATGTGCGATAGAAATGGTGGCACTCTGGAGCCCTGTGTCTAGACTCTTGATATTGTGCCTGTAGATGGGTCAGTATCCCAGTGGCTCACGGTTTGTGAGGTTTGTGAGTCTGTTCTGCAACCAACACAAGATTGATCCCCACAAAGGCCTGTTGCATTCTTTGAATGTGACTGAAAATGAGGACACTAACAGATTGTTTATTAGTAATCTTTCTATTAATTTCCCACTTATTGATTAATTGGCTTGTCAGGAAACTTAATGGCCATCATACTTTCCTGAAGCTCAAAACGGCTAATTAAAAAAAAAAAATGTCACCATAATTTCTGTTGTTCATGAAGTCTTATTTTCTTCTACCCAGGAATCACAGGACTTGGATGCGGGGGACTGGAGTGCTCATTCCTGAGCTAACTCATTTATTAAATTTAGACTACTAATATGCCACTTTGAAAAATCGTGATTTTAATTACATGGTGAAAAAGTAGTCTGAAGTTGATATTGACTTTGGCCTAAGCACAAAATGGTTAATCCACCTTTTAGAGTGTTTTGTTGATCATCATCTTGAAATTAAATCAACTCGTTTCCACTGTAATATTAGTAAAAGAACAATTTTGGCAGCATCTAATAACTTTCTCTCTAATAATCTCTCAAAAGGGTTTGCAGTTGCAAAAGAGTTCTATTTAAATATAGTGATTTGGAGTCAGATCTTTTCTTTAGTCCAATCAACAACCCAAATCCCAAAGACTTTCAATTTACAGAACAGAAAAATATCAGCCTGGTAAGTAAACGAAACACTGCAGTATTGAGCCTGACTGTGGTAAAGAAGAGCAGTGCTGAAGTACTTAGGACTTGTGGGTCAGACCACATCTATGGTCAACTGGCTTTCAGTTTGATCTCAATCATCCTCATATAAAGTTTGTCACTGCATCTGGCACATTTTTGCCAATAGAACAACACCTGCCAAAGTATTTAACCCGCCTGTTTTATAGTAAATGTCTCCCGGACCACATTCTGCCACAATGACTCTGCGGCATAGTGCTACTTTAATGACTGGGCTGCATATATGATGTGCACGCATTCATATACGTGCATGGTGTTGTGGCTCACCTCAGAGGTTATGTTAAACCTTTGTTCATAGGGTTAACATTTATCAAATATAACTGACCACAATCAGAGACTGACCTTATGAATAGTTTCATCCTGTTGAGATGCAGCAGTCAGCCAAACATCAGCCTCAGTATTATTTGATGATACCAAGGATGTAGTAGGTTGTAATTAGCTGTAATTAGTCGTTTCTGTATTGGATGACTAAATTCACTTGCGTGCTGTTTGGCTCCCTTTTCATTTTAACTTATTAGATTCAGGTGGGTTTAAAAAAATGTTTAATTCCCTGTACAGCTTAAAGGCGACAGACGGCTCCCAACAACTTATTAGGTGGATATTTTTTATGCCACTTTTCTAATTGCATGACTTGATATTGTGAGTCAACCAATACACCTTAAATGTCAATATAACAATTTTGATCTTTTAATTAGTTTCTGTTTGACTTACTGGATCTTCAAGCATAAATGGCAATTAAATTCAACCGGATTACGCAAATATTATGTTTCTGTACTTTTAGAGAGAGAAAAATGTGAGTACCAATGAAATGCTGCATTTCTTTAGACACAGCAGTCAATTGTAGTCCAGCGAAGGTGAAAGAGCTACTTGACAACAGTAGATTACTGTTAAATAATGTTATTGCATCCCAGTTGAGTGACAAGCTCCACAAAGATATGGAGCAGCCAGACAGTGGGGAACCCTGGCAGCTTCCGGCAAATCCAGGGGCATGCAGCAAATGATCAGAGATGAAAAACGACATAACATCAATAAAAAAATGACACATTTTCTTTTCAGTATGGTTGTAAATACATACACGTAGCAAAGCACAACTCTTTAATCAAAACTATTTTATTAGAATTAGAAATGTACTGTATATGGTAAAATAGCCTGCAGCTGGTGCCCATGAAAAACTCTATCACCTGCACAAATGAGATTCCTGTCACCAAAGCAACCTCTCTCATCACTTTGCACAATTCTGGAAGAAGCAGATGTTGTTCATGGTCCCCGTCCTTCAAACGCACATTCAATCACAGAAATGTCAAAGAAAAGTTCCACAACTGTTTAGGACTCCCCACTATTTTGAATCTTTACTTGCCCATACTTTCCAGGCTGTAATCACAGGTGGAGTCTGAGTCTTTTGGCAATTATTTTCAAGCAGCAATCCCTTAACTATTGTAATATGTCAAAGAACAAGTGAGAGGAGGGAGCTGAGTGGAATAATTTGTGAATAGCTCACTTATGGGTACAGCATTAACAACAGTGTGTAGCTACCTCCCTTTGTTACTTGTTTCTAACTTGATGAACGACTAAAACTAGCTTTGATATTATTCTAATCAGTCATTATCGCTGCTTTTCAGTTTAATTTACAATGTTATTTGGTTCCTTGCTGCAGCCATTAACTTGAAGTGACTTAATATTGGTACAGTGTCCTACCTGATGATTGACAACAAATTGATCACAATGCCATCAGAGATTATGATTTTCCCTTCTTTTTTCACAAAATTTACAGGAACTAATTTATTTATTTGATACTTTGGCACACTCAATATGTTTGTTATTATCTGATAATTAATGTTTTTAAAAGCGACAATCCATTGATCAGGGAGAAACATATTGTTGATATACATTAATGGGGCAAGTGTGTTCATATCCTAGCCAACACAAATACTTGATGTATTCTAATGAAGAAATTATATTAAGGTGGGGGTCTCCTACTGTATTGAAGCCAGGTTGTAGTCCCTCACTTCAAGGCAGCTTTGGATAAAAGCGTCCGCCAAATCAGTAAATATACATTAAATCTATCTGACGATAAATAAAATCCCCATCAATATATTGTTTTTGTCAGTTATCTCTTTTAATGCTTTAATTACCCAGAGTTTGATTTGTGGCTGACCAAGTGTTCCACTAATGACTGTAATAAAATAATGTAAACCACGTTGTGAATAAAATATACAGATTATGTTCAGGCCTTAACCAGCAAACAACTTGATTTAAAGCTGCACTCATTTAGCTATTTTTTGGGGCCACGACTCACTGTGGAACTATAAATGCAACATTAACATACACAATATAAAGTGGGGAAAAAGTCTGTGAACCCCTTTGAAATTATCTGCATTTATGTATTAATTGGTCTGAAACTCTTCAAGTTATTTGAAATAATAATATACAAATCCTTGTATTGTTGTCCATAATGAATACATCATTTAAATATTCACAGTGTAGTGAAACTATGTGAACCCTTCAGCTACTGAGCTCAACGAAAGCGAACTGAACCTGGAGTTGGACAACCTGTCCAGTCAATGAAGCCAGACTGAAGGTTAGAGCTGGTTGGACTCATAACAACACATTTTGCTTCACCTCTTTACAGTAGACATTATGATATGAAACCTGTATCCATCCACGCATCCGTTATCTATACTGCTTAACCCTTTTGTTTGAATTGCGGGGGAGGCTGGAGTTAATCACACCTATGGTCGATTTAGAGTCTCAAATGAACCTAATCCAAATGTGCATGTCTCCGGAATGTGGGAGGAAGCTGGTGTACCTGGAGAAAACCCACACAGACAGTGGCAGAACATGGAAACTCCACAGAGAAAGGGATTCAAACCAAGAACTTTCCTGCTGCACTACTGTGCCACCTAATTTAAAACATTCCTCACAAAAAAGATCCTGAAGTCTTTTTGAGTAGCATAAACCTGAAAAGGTTCCCAAAGAGTTTATTGATCATATCACAGTGACGCAAATTGTCTATAAATGGAGATGATTTAGTGCTGTGGCTACTCTCTCTAGAAGTCGGCCCGCAGCTAAGATGATTCCAAGAAGCCCAGAGAATCTTCTAAAGGCTTAAAGTCAGTCTTTGCAGCTGATTAACATCTCGGTTCATGAGTCTACTATTCAAACCATAGTGATGGTTAGTGGGAAAATGTTCCGTGGACTGATAACACAGAAGCTGACTAGTTTGGGAAGAACACGCAGCACCATGTATTGTGTAAAAAGGGCAACACATGCTGATATGACTGGCATCTTGGCCTGTTGCCACTGCCCATGTCCTCATTACAAGTCCACTCACTGTTATATTTTGTATGAAGAATTCAACCCCCCTGGAGTTCATGCCCCTGCTACACCACAGAGGAGCAATGCATCTCACACTCACTGCAGACAATGAGTGTCATCACTAATGCGTCAATTTGCATTTCCAGTTCTGTCATTGTTATCTATCTGTGGAATTGTTCACTTTTTTTCAATGTTTTTACATTCCACAGAGAAAGCAACACATTCCTCCCTCTTCTTTTGATTACAGCCGCCAGAAAAATGTCAAATGCTTGGTGTATCAAGTTGTTTGAGGCACCTGTTCGTAGTTTTCAAAGGAACAATTTATCTAAGACAAGGCACGCCACAGGCAGGAACTGCGGAGAAGCTTGAAGTGGTTTTATGCAGCTGTTTCCATTACAATGACTTATTTTGTCAAACCTTGTCAGGAAGAAGTGGCAGCAGACACCTGGTCTGGTTTGTTCCCCATATGTCATCTTTTTGGAAGGGTTATTAATTCAATTGCTGGAAACCTCACATTTCTTTTCATTCATAGTCTCGATCCATTTCATCTTTTTCAGGATTTAAGGCAACTACAGACTAGGGCTGGGCGATGTGACTTCCAATCAATATTATGATTATTTCAAACTTTTACTGAGATTCCAATTAATTAACAATTATTTTAAACCCCCCCCCCCCCCCCCCCCCCCCCCCCCCCCCCCCCCCCCAATGGGGGTGCATCACTCTGCACATTACTCAGTGTCGGTGAACAACTCTGCTCCTCTGCTCTTTTCTAATCGCTCACGCGTACAAATGATCGTTTTATCAACTGTGCTGAATGGGACTCAACTCCTACATGTGTGTCTCCTCAATCCATGAACTGACGATGATCAAAACTAGGTCAGCTGATGTTATAAATGTCGGTTTCGATACATTTTCGGTTAATTGACTTTTCAGCACACTGCAGGAAAATTGCTAGTTTATAATTTTTCTTGTACTTCCTGCCACTATTTGTTGTTTCTAGCCTGAATAGGTTTGAACATTTATTACAGTTATGTGCACAGCAACTGAATTAAAGTAATGTGTTACCATTTCAAATCAGTTATTTATAACCTTCTAACCATTTAACTATAACGTTTGACTGATGGATTTTAGTTTGAAGATGTCTGCATCTTAAGTTATCAGAGAAATGAGCTGAGTAAACAGCCCCCTCACGCTGCCCCTCTCGACGTCATATCTCAGCCCAAGAGTGCTGTGAAACCGCTTTATTCACTGTTTTTACTGGGTTTTAATTACTTGGTCCGTTTGTTTTGAGTGAGGAGGAAACCTCTGGATAATTCGTCTCCTTGTAAAAAGCTCTCCAACAATGAACACTGAAGGAATCCTGGTCTAAAAATAAAACAACAATGGATGTCTTCAAAAATGAAGACAACTGTGTGGATGTTTATAATGCCCCGCCCCGCCCCCAGCTGGTAATGTTCACTCAGGTGGGCATTTTATGTGCTATTGGAAAACCCTGTTGATGTATAAAGGGATTCTAAATTGGTTTATGGGCCTGTAATATACATTTACATACCATTTTAGATAATTAAGAATGAAGCAAGTGCATTTTACTCCCACTTTGGTGTCAGCAAAATAAGTAGGGTGCAACAGACCGGAAGTCCCACAGCTCAGCATGTGTTATCAGATGTAGCACATTCCCTTTTTTATTGGACATTGCAGATAGCCAGTTAATTGTACTTCTCATCAAAACTAATTGCTGTCGTGTATCATGTGATGCGCAGTCCTTTGTTTACACCATTATGATCAGGTTTACTGGATTCCAAGACAAAATGCTTCACAAATACAATATTTCACTCAATGGATCACAAAAGATACGGTCATCACGTCCTTTTTTAAATCTGTGAATAAATGTCATAATGTGCCGTGATAAACCAGTTTGAATTTAAATATAACAAACTTTTTTTTGCATTCATTTCTTTTGGTAATTAATCTTCTCATCTTAAGAATGACATTTAAGGGTATAATTAGCTGATCCCCGTGGAATTTGTTGATGCATAATTTGGGATTAACAGAGTAGGGCATAGCCAGGGTTAGCAGTCGTCTATCATTACTGTCGGTGGGAAATGTAGCATTTACTTTTTGTTTTAATTAAGGAATAGTATACCCTGATTATTTTTTTTTGGAGATGTGTTGGGTGGGTCAGGAAGATCTAAGTGTTGATCAGTACCTTTTCTTTTTGACTCCAGACCAGTGAGCTCATGCCAAACCTATACAAACCATCATGCTGTTTTCCATCCTCAGTTAGAAGACTTTTTTTAACTAGAAGAAATGTCAGTAAAGGAAAAAGAGGCCATGTACTTTGTATGTATGATTGTACTTTCCTCTATCTTTTCAATCAACAGCATCTGTCTCGCCATCAACTCAATGCCAGAAGCGGCTCTTTCCACTGTTGAGTTGCCACCACTGTTTGTTAAGCAGATTGTGTTTAATCTCACAGCTGCTTGTCATCCTTCTGTCGTAGTATGTTTTTATTTTATTTTATAAAGCACCGTACGTCCACTTGCATCGCGATGAAACAACCAATTTAAATCGGTGCAAACTTGTCTTCTGGAAGGCAGATACTCTTTACTTCATCTATGACAATACCAATGTATCTAGGCCTGCATCTAATTATTTGCATTATGGATTAATTCATTGATCAATAGTTTTTTTTTGGACTATAACATTTGAAAAAAAAGTGAATACTAGCTTGGTTATACAGTTGGAGGCCACCTTGAATATTATTCATCACGTGTGCCAAGAAAAAGATCAAATTCTCATATTAAACAAATCAATTAATTGGCTATTTGTTTCAGCTCAACATGAATCTGTCATGAAGTTTGCCCAATGTAATTTTTTGCTGTTATTCACGTGTTTCCTGAACAATGTATCCAGCTCCCTATTAGTTTGTAGTGTTCCACCTTCACAATTTAATTGTTGGCATCACAGGGACATTGTGGAGCAGTGAATATTCAGTGATTATTCATTGTTCAAATCATTAAAACAGTGCAAGTATAACAATGTTAAAACACATCAAGATAAATGAGCCTAGTTTTCTGCAATAATGCCTTTTTTTTCCAAATCTGAGTAAAAAGCATGCCTCTGTCCGTTTTACTGCTAACGTTACACTGACTGGAATAATAAGTTGCCTTAAAATTGTAAAGATTATTCTGCTACATGCTGTATCATCTTATTGCATTGAGATAACAGAAGGTAATTAGGTGCTCTCCTGATTTTCTCCTTTTCTGCTGCCTGTTTCCTCCTCCTTTATTAGCATGGATCCTAATGGCAAACTGCACAGCTGCTTTTCTGATGACTCTTTCACACAAGTGCTCTTCAGTGACTGTGTTTACATTACTATGCATACTTTGGTGAAACGGCTTTTTAAATATTTCAGTAGGATTTAAAAAATTAATAACCAAGGACAAAAAAATTGTTAAGAAAAAATATTCATATAATAATATGGCTGCAGATAGGGCAGGGCAATTAACCAAACATTTTTTTTTGCTACATTCATTTTGTTCAAAGTGCCTGGAACGATCCGGATTCATGAAATAATCGGAATCGAGGTAAACGTTTGAAATTATAGTGATAGCCCTATAGCTGCAGATATGAACACTTGTCTGGCATCACTTATTAACTTGATTCATGTGCACAAATTGATCCGCAAAGAAAAATACCACTTAAAACGTGTTTATTGTAAAACTAAATTTCATCACTCATTTAATTTAATTTCTTCACTCATTTCATTTTAATGTTAAGGTTGAAATATGTTTTTAAAGAGTAAGGTTGTAAATATGCGTTTGTATTATTGTGGCTAGTTTTGACTCATTTGTAAATTATCTTTTGTGGGTGAGAACTAATCAAATCCAGGGAAAACGTCCATATGGCTCCCAAAACATCCTGCATATGGGTGGCAGCTGTGACCTTTCCATTTTCTGTTCCTGAGCAACAAAAACTCACATGTACGAACACAAACACATACAGGGAATTGTTATGAAGCAGATAACAGCTTCTTTCCCTCTAGACTGTATTGCTCTGATTACCTTATATTTATTTCTCCCATATTTTGAGTCCTAGACTCACCTTGCCTTCAAGGCTCATTTCTTTTGATCAGTGTCCTGTAACAAAGAACACGCAGCGATGAAGAATACGTTCTCCTTTCATGGTCAAGGGGATGATCACAGATACAAGTACTTACACCTTGGCAAGCAAATACAACATGGTCACTCACTGCTGCAGCAGTTTGGAAGCATATTTCTATGCAAGTCTTTTTCTCATCAGAATCTTATCAGCTGTATGGTTTGCTCAGATTCCTTAGAAGGTAACATGATTATAATATTATTGTATGGTACCTAAGTTTTTATATGACAGTCTTTTGTTGTTAGTATTAAGCAGGGAGCATGTTTATACGTCGGCTATTTCAACGTTGTCCTGTCCATGGAGATTTCTGCCCTGCACTGATATCAGATGAGCAAGGGAGAGCAGAAATTTTAATGCTGGGATATTTCCCAGCTTCAAACTAGGGACATGAAGATCACTGTGCTGCTGCTCTCAAATTGCTGTTTACACATACTTCTATTGATATAGATTTTGAAAAGTATTTGTGAAGATTAACTCATGTGTATGGGTGTCTTTTCTCCACACTGGTGGTCATGTCATGGTGCATTCACACCGAGCGCGATGCAAATCTTTGCAACGCCCTAAACGCGCCGCGGGATCATTTGAGTAATCACGCGAATAAACCCAACTGATACCTATTCCCCTGCTCTGCTCTGGAAGAGAGGAGGTCTACTGGCTGAAGAGATCAAGTGACTGTGTTGTAAATGTTGTAGAAACACCAGAGAAGCCAGTGTCATTGTGTGGGTCCACAAGCCCACCTGGAAGAGCACACAGCTCGGGGACTTTCACCGGCTCCTCCAGGAGCTGTGTCTGGATGTCTGTCGTTTCCAGCGCTACCTGAGGCTGGCCAGTAACCGGTTTGATTATCCTCTAGCTCAGTGCCAGGTCTGAGTCCGGCGAGTTTCATTCTCAGCTCCGATTGGATTTCGTGACATCGCATCGATTTTGACACCTGAGATCAAATATTTCAGGATAGGTGTGAACGCACCATACTGCCTCACTTTGCAATGGAGTCTGGGAATATACTTCTACCACTTTGTGTGGAGTCTGCATCTGAGAATGCTATGTTTTTAGGGTTAAATGACAACTGACCTTCGATATACAAAACGAATGGTACACCTTAACCTCCAAATCCATGTGCACAGTAACGGAGAAGGGCCAAGTGGTTGGGCCAAGGAGGGGAAGTTTCAATTCAATATTATATTTTTCAGTCTTTAAAGCCTCTACTATCAGTTTCACTGCAGGTTTTCCTCACAACAAAAGACTGAGGTCACTATATACATTAGAAACAGCTTGCTATCGCACCAGCTCCACCGGCAAATTTAATCTGCCTTTTCTTTTAAATAACAGGGTTATCATTTTTGTTCCTATTTCACTTTCCCACTGCTGCATCAAAAGATGTTTGCTCTCTCCAGACTAGAATCTGAAGACTGCTGAGAATATTTACCTCCTTCCCTTCACTCTTCAACCCTAATGTGAGGCTAAGATCCTACTGGTCTGTATGCTTTGATCACAGTGGAGGTTCAAATGAGAAAATATTGAAGAAAAATACACACCTTCCAATGTTATGCTGCGATGACCCTCATTCACCTGTTGCTGTCATTAGGATTCATTGCACGCAGCATGTTTAGCCAATCTAGTTAAATTATTTCTAATTTTGAGGTTAGATGGCTGAAGGGTTTAGAATTGTTTCTGAATTTGAAAACAAAACTGATTTCATATTTTTTCATAATCAAATTTTCTAAATATTAAGGAAGAGAACATTATTATGCATTCACTTGAGAAAATAATTTCTGACTGTTTAGGTTAATCAGGTTTTATTTGGGGTTTTAGACATTTGGAGATACTTGTGTCTGACCTCTGTTGACACCGTACTTGTAACCCTGCAGCACTGTTAGAGGGTTGCTTATCAGGGTTGGGCTAACCTGTTGGGTCTGATTAGAACAAAGTCTGGTCCTTTACAGTAGACTGTATATAAAGATGGACAATACGTCTCCCCTTCCTTCCATTGTCCAAAAATGAAGAAATGATGAAAATCTCCCAGATACGGTCGCCTCCATCATGTGGGTGTCGTCTTCGATGCCCCCCCCCCCATGCAGATGCTTGATCAACTGCAAGTCATTCTCAGCTTTCATTCATGACATTTCACCCCATTGTTATGGCATCAAATAACGAGATCAAATCAAACTTACTGGAAAAATAAGTACTTGAACATACATCAGTGTGATAAGACCAATTGCAGATTTTTGAGTATTAAATATGTCAATCTTGCAAAAAAATGAAGTTGTTTAAATACAAATCAACTGTAAGGTAAGTGATGTAATTGATTTGTACGAGAAATGTTACCTCTAAGTAAATAATTTGGTAACCATGGTAACATTTCTACGCTTTTATTCTTATCTGTGTATGTGGGGAGTTCAATTCTGATAAAAGTGTGTGTCATATAGTTTCCCAGATAAATATGTCTGACACTGATGCACAGGACTAATCTGTGTCACCCTGTCTCCATTTGTTAGTCATCATTTGTAACGTGTGACTGATTTGCAGTCTATTAATACTAGTATTACTTATAATTACCAGAGAAGATGAATAAGCACAGGAGTGGATGATTAAAGTGCTTCATAACCTGTTGTCTGTTGTGGAAATTTGATTTCCCCACGTGGGTCCCGGTGGTGCGATGATGACACAGGATGATTTGCCAGAAACGGTCCAATCAGTGACTCACCAGTCGGTCTCTATGACTTCTTACTTACTCATTTGGTTGTAAAAAGTCAGTGTGAACATGAAATGAACCAATTCATCAGTGTAGTCAGCACCATAGGGGCCTGCTTAAGTTTGTTAAACCTACACAAGAGCTTTGTTTGCAAATGTTTTACTGTCATTTAGGAAATACTTATATAACACTTTATAACAAGTGCAAAACATCTTTTCTCTATCACAGAAATGACCTAGACAACTCACAAGTCCATGAGGACATATGACTCAACGGTACAACATTTTTTACCTCAGAACTGTTTTCAGTAGTTTGGTAGGAAAATGTGCACATTATTGCAGGTTTTTGAATAGTTAAAAAGTAAAAAAACTGATTCAGTGTTTATTATCATTTATTTTCTATTGATTTTGTGAAAAATAATGAATTCTCTTTTCAATGAATTTGACACAAATTGTGTGTGTGTGTGTGTGTGTGTGTGTGTGTGTGTGTGTGTGTGTGTGTGTGTGTGTGTGTGTGTGTGTGTGTGTGTGTGTGTGTGTGTGTGTGTGTGTGTGTGTGTGTGTGTGTGTGTGTGTGTGTGTGTGTGTGTGTGTGTGTGTGTGTGTTCTGCTCATCATTAAAATATTTGCATGGCCCTTCAATGTCATATTGAAAGCACCACCCCCCCCTCTCACGATGGCACAAAGATAGGAGCTCATTAACCACTGGGTGGAGCTGTCACACTCTTCTTCTCTTTTTTCTCTCTCTCTGTCTCTCTCAATCTGACTTCAGTCTGTCTCTTGCCTCTTACCTCACCATTCTCTCCATATCAGTACATGTCGTTCTCACATCGTCCTCCTTTTGTTTTCCTGTCTCCTAGTTACGATTGCAAATACCAGTGAGGTTTTTCTGAGCATTGTTTTTCAGCCGCTCCGAATGACCTGACACCTTTCTCTCCAACTCGAGCTCTGGTACCTCGACAACATCACATATCCCTGTTCTTGTTCGCAGCCATTGTAAGCAATTTCATTGTTTCCACTGTTAATGTTCAAGTGGATATTGACAACTACGTTTGAAGCTCCACTTCTTTAGGTAGACGTTCTGCCACAATGCGTCATGTCACATTCAAATCTGTCACACAATTAAAAGGGCTACAGATGCAATATCTCTACTTGTGACTAGCTAGATGGAAAAGATGAGACAAAAACTACAGAAGGGAGCATTGTACTGCTGCAGCAAACTGCAGTCTTTCAATAATTAGAATAACCTTATTGTTAATTTGAGAGTGAGAATGTATTCGTTCCAATTTTATGTAGGAATATGGATTTTTAGCATATACAAATCGGAATTGATTTTAAAAAATATTGATTATAAAGTATTATTATTGTACGTATGGTGGCACAGTGGTTCCCTCTGCTGCCAAACAATTTAGATTCTCCAATCAACCAAACCCCAATCTACAAGCCTTTGGACTGTGTTTACATGCTACTGGGACATTTATGTTTGTACGGTGGCTAAATCTTAAAATCACATAGTCTCTTGCACATATTCATATTTGGACTCAACTCCAACCTCATGCTGGTGTTACACTGAATGTAAGCTGTATGATTTCTTGGACCTGTAGTTGTCCAACAACAAGTTTGGCTTCAGGTAACGTGCATGGGATTATTTTCCTTAATATTCATTGAGTAATACACTTATAGGAATGCATTAATACAGGATATATATTTATATGTATATATTTATATTCATATAATTTTATGAGTCTGCAGTCTCCCAACCCCAGTGAGGAGCAAACAACCCTCTCATGCAGACAAAGGACAAATGAGTCAGGATTGTGTTAATGAATGTTGCAGAGCAGCAATAAAACATGTGGTTAAAACCCTACAACCCTTCAGCACTATGTAATGTCCATGATATTCAATTACTTAAGCTAACATCGGCTTTAGTGCAATACTTGTCTGATAATTGGTCCTTAAAACCCAATAGAATTGTCAGCTTTGTTTTTATTCTCCAACAAACAAACTACTTAAATACATTTGATAGGGGATTTAAAAGGAATCAGAATTGAGAAACAAATTTGGAACTGGATTCAGATTTGATGAAATGCTATCAAACCCCATCAACTGCAGGACCTCAATCAGAAGGCCAACTCATTCACAACAGTAATATTTGTCCTCTTCCACCACTTCTGTAATCCTGGGGACTTCACTTAAATAAGTGCATAGCTGCTGAGCTCAACCTCTTACTGCAGGTTCAGACCAGCAATGTCAACCACTCTTAATAGCAAAGACCAACTACCATCATTTTCCTCAGCAGCTGAAAGAGGCACAGATTAAAGGGATGAAGGACTGCCAGTGGTGAGGGCTGATGGGAAATATTAAAGCAGTTTCTTGCATCTGCAGTGAAGCTTATTGTGCAAACCCCGACCTCCCATATCCTCCACAACCAGTAATCTGAAAAAAAGACTATCTGCTATATCCTGGACATCGTCATTAGCAAACATTTGATAAAGATGGAGCCGCTTTGAGCCACTGACACTACCGATAGCCCTTCTCGCTCGTGCTCTCTGTAACAGAAACTATGGTATTACATTAGCAGTTATTAAACAGATGGTGAGCCACCTGCAGCTTCTGCCTTGATCTGAAATGTCATGTGGTGAGTGAGCATGCACAGAAAGAATCTTGATGCTTCGAACTAGAAAGACGGTGTGAGTTGAAATGATAGTGCATGATTTAGAGCACCGAAAATAATGGAATTCCACTGGAGCCTCTTTCATTTTGATTGAATGGATTACATCACATTTTGATTCAGATCAACCTCGTATTCTGGTTATTTTTTTTAGAATAAACTGCTCCACCTTAATACAGATGTTAACTGCATGAAAATGCAGAGAACAAGAGTAATTACACTAGAAATGTTTTTTCTAATGTGGTTGAGGACTCTAGGTCAGGAGGCCAACGTTCTGTGACTATAAGGGTAAACCTAACCAATACTGACCTTAACCTTTTGGTGTGTCGTGTTTAGTTTGCTTAAGAGACAACTGTGCAGATTTGAAAAGCTGTAGAGAGTTGACATATTCCTGAATGACACAACTGTATTTATGTCTTAAGTCTCAAACAGATGGTTAACAGTCACCTCTAGTGCTGTCGCAAAACATCATTAAAATGCAAGGAAAGTACAAAATCCTCCCGATTTATATTGATTCTCTGAAATTCTTTCATAACCTGGATATTATAGTTTGTGAAAGAATTTGGCAGAAAAAAATCAAAGTACTCTAACTTCTAAGTGTCAAGTATGTTAGAGAAAGTACAACTGCAATTCGTAAGGTGTAACCCTAAATCACAGTACAGGACATCTGCAGAACTGTGATGCTCTGTGTGATTTATGTAGGATGATTCATTAGCTTCAACTACTCCCAGTGATATGCTTAGGGTAGAGCAGAAAGGTTCGTCGATTCAAGTTCCCAGTCATCTATTTGATTTGTCTCTGTTTTTTTTTTTACAGTTTCTACTGATTTTGGATTTATAGCTGTCAATAATACACTGCACATCTGATCTGACCAACATCTTTATACAACAGCCACTAATGGCTAATCAGAATAATATAATAATTACTGCATTGAGAGACTGAAAGATTCGTAAAAAAAAAAATGATTTAATTGATTGACAAAGTTGTTGCAGATTATTTCTCTTTTCGATTCGGGTTTAGCAATTCATTGATATCTTACTGAAATTGCGATATGCTCAAGCGCATTATCCAAAACGTAGGAGCTGTAGTTTTTGGATGAAGGTACATTGTTCGACTACATACTATTTTAAATAAAACATTGTGATGTCCAAATCTACAAATAGGTTTCATCATTTTAATTTTTTTGTTTATCTTCATACCTCCGCGCTGGCAGCGAATGGCTGGAGGCATTTTGTTTGAACTCTGTACTTTTAAGGTACCGACCAAATTATATTGGTACTCCGGGTACCGATTCACGTTTAATCTATCGGTGGCAAATTTCGGTACCTGTGAGCGCATCTGGGTGAGAGAGTATATATGCGTTAGTGCGAGTGAAAGAGAGAGTATACGTTAGATAAAGGGGCGAGAGAGCAAGACGATGCGACTCACCCCTTGAACGTGATCAAGAAAAGCAAATTTCTGATTAGTGCACATAGTCAGAACAATGGCGCAGACACCCAGGGATCCATGCACAGTGCCAGGGAGGTGGCCGCCTCATAATTCTAGATGCAGTAAAAAAACGGGTTCTGGACATTTTTTTTGCTATACAGAGAGAGAGTAAAGTACCGGAAAACTGGTATCGGTTCAAATGTGAACGGTACTTAACCCTAGAGCACAGTCAAAATCACTAAAAGTAAGTGTAATAAGAATTTTTGGAGTGCTCCATCTAATACATGTGGATGTGGAATATGTGACTAGAAACCAACATTATATGTTAACTGTATGGTAGAATTATTTTTGACAATTTTCCACTTCTATGGGGTCAAAGTTCACTTAACTTCTTTATCCCATGTTACTGCTGCCTGGGTTCATGCTCCTGGCTTTTGTGTTATACTGCAGTTCACCTCTCCTTCACCCTGAACCTTGGAAGAATATGATAAATGATGTGTGATCGGTTCACAGGCTTTTTGAGACTATTCTACAAACACAAAGGTTTTTAGGTGGGAGGTAATAATTGCGTGACAGTACATAAGCCATGGCTGAGGCATTGCCACATTTTGAATACCATGTACGACTGCGCAGGGCAACCTGGTTGTTAATCAAAATCATGACATGACTGAAAGGTTTCGTGTTTAATCTTTATGACAGTAAATTTAACCTCTTTCTGTCACTGTCCATTATGAAGGCACAGAAGCGTTTACTGAATCCAAGGGTAACATGGAATCCTTGTGTGTGTGTGTGTGTGTGTGTGTGTGTGTATTGATCCGCTGAGTGAGAGGGCACACGGCTGTCCTGAATGATGCCATGATTAATCACACCATCACTCACTGACCTGTCTGGCTTTATTTGACATGTGACGCCCATACCCTTTACTTGTCTATTAACTTATACTTAAAAAGAGGAGGTAAAGTTCATTTCTTTCCAGGTGTCTTCTGGCGTTTATCTGCAGCAAACCTTCTCTGGTTCTGTTTCTTAATGCCATCTTACACATCAGATCAAAGGGACTTGATGCGCCCACATTGATGCACGGTCGTTGCATATGTAATGATTCTTTGTTTGTCTTGAGGAGAGCAGCTACTGAATCTGACAACTTTCATGTAATACCACTGCTTGAGTGACTTGTGCGTGCTTTGGAGTATCTTCCTGAATGGAATTTATACTCTGAAGCTGTTCCAGACATGAACTTTAGAAAATTGGGTCCATAGTAGGGATGCCACGAGAACCAATACTTTGTTACCAAGTCGATGCCAAAATCCTATAAACGTTACAGTACCGGTGACGTTTATACCGATCAATACTGCAGGATGGTTGCCGCCACTGCTTCGGGATTGGGGCAGGCACACGTCGCATGTCCGGTGTCCTTGTACCCTGCTGTATTGCCCTGCCGCATTTCCTCCTTCCTTGCTTCCCCGCCGACCTGCGCTCACTTTGCACGTTGACGGTGGTCAGAGGGTCTTGGGACCCGTGAAGTGCTTAGGGTTTGCTTTACTTGAAGACTACATAGCCACTGTTGTGTTTTATGCACGAAACTGATTTTTACTTGCTCATACAATCATCCTCTGCACTTTACTAATAACATTTCATAGAAACCACTACAGTGAAAAGGTGTTCACACAAAAACTGATAATCACATTGGATATTCACCATCTAGTCCTATATTTTAAAGTGGTTATTAATCGATGATGTCAGATCATGAATCCGGATCTTTCCGCTCACTTTAACCCTGATGTACTTCTTGTACATCTTGTGTTGTGTAGCAGTTTTAAACGTGGGGCGAATCAAACAAACACAAAGTAAACATCAGTACTGTAAGTGTCCTAATAACTTGTGATCAGTGATGGTGTTTATTGTTAAAGTGTAAATTGAGCGCAGGTCAGAGGGGGAGTGAGGAGGAAACGAGGAAACGGTCATGCATCTCTATGCAGGAGCCCAAACATTAGCACGTGTGAGGGGGTCTGAGTATGTAACAGGTCCCGCAGCTCTGCTCCTTCTCCGGCAGAAAGAAACTTTGTGTATTTCAAAATGTAATTGCAAATTTTTCAGCAAAGTAGGAATATATTTATAATGTTGGTTGAAAGTTCTCCTTCGTCTCAAGCTCAGTTTTACCCAAATGCAAATGTGAGGGTCTTATCATCCTCCTTTACAGGCTGAAATAATAAAAAATAATGAATGGCTTTTACACTTAAAGAATGACAACTACCTAACTTGGTAGTGAGTAAGGCTACCACTTATGTTTTCTTTTTCAGTGTTAAAAGTCTTAGTTTGTACTGTCTGACACTGCTGTATGTCATGAATTGATATCTGCACTTAGCTCCTGATTGATTCTATTACGTGTCAGAATCGATTCAATTTGATTCTTAATGATTCAGTTTTATCAGATAATTTCCGTGTTGTATGAAGCACTTTTCAAAGTATATCCTGGGAACAAATTTCTTCTATATTCAACATGTGAAGCGATACAGTTTTTTCCTTGAATTTGTAACTTATTTCGCACTGTGAACTAGAGATGAAAGGGTGTGAAAATGTTGTTTCAAAATTACACAATTATAGTCGAGACAAAATATCACCATTTGTGTAGCAATTTGTTAGCTATGGCCAGAGATTACTAATGGCTCCCTCGCTGTTCCAGCCCCAACGTGCCTGCCGCTCCTTCCACCATGTTTTTATAACACACAACAAATGCTGCGCTTGCTGCGCCTGCATCTTGGAGACTTGCTGACCAAATCATCATGGTAATTATGTTAATTAAAGATTAAACGGTACACCTAACCGTCGGGAATTTTACCAGGAAACTAGTAATCGTTTCATCCCTACCATGAACCAATAATGATTAATTTTCATTTGTAAATGCAAAATGGCCAAAACATGATGATTATCTATATTGTTAGGTCGATGATCCAAAACAGTGGAAAAAGAATAATCGAAACTGTAAAACCTTCTAGCTTTAGTTATAAATGTAGTAAGAGAGATATCTGATTATTGACCATTTACATGTAAATATCTAGTAAAAATGTAATTTCTCATTCTCCTTTTTCAGCCTTAACCCTTTTCCCTGTTTAACGTCATTTCTTCTGCATGCAAATGAGTGTTACCAGCCCTGTCACACTCGTGCATACCCCATACTGCTGCTGCCATGTGCTCACTGCATGTGAGAGCCAGGTCTGGCACATGGTATTGTGAGTCCCTCCGTGTCTTCCTCCTTGGGGACCACAGCAGCCTCTTTCCATCTACTTCTTTACATGTTTTCGCATCACTGATCTTCACTCATAGCATCTTCCTCAAGGCTGACCTACAACACAGTTACTCCCCATGTCTTTGTTTTAGTCTTTCTATGCAACAATGAAATCTTCACCAGTTACAAGTCCCTGACTCCTACAAATCTTTTTAACGTCTAGTTGATTTGATCTATTATTTGTGGAGTTGACCTGTTCTACCTGTGTCTGTGTCCAAAGACATGCAGATTGTGGTTGGGTTAACTGGAGACTCTAAATTGTGATGAGATGTGAATGTAACTGCAAATTATTGTGTATCTCTGTATGTTGGTCCTGTGATACACTGGCGACCTGTCCAGGGTTTACCCTGCCTCTCGCCCGATGACATCTGGGATTGGCTCCAAAGGATAAACGATATAGAAAATGGATGGATGGATGGATTTATGGATGAATGATTTAATTTGAAAGGGAAAAAAAGCCTTCTATAGTATCGATAAAAAACTTGATATGTCCTCTTAAAATAATCGCGACACCAATATCCCATATTGTGACATCCTTACTTACAACATTAAAGTGATCTCAAATAACTTACTAATGCAAACACCTCCTCTGCTTTAGAAACTCTCCAAGAGAAGTCTCTTCAAAATCCTCTTAGCTGCTCTTCACACTTTTAAAACTTTGGAGCTCTCGAGCGAAGATGTTTTGTGAATAACTTTTATCTTAAGCATCGTCTTAATTTGGAATTTTTAGAAAATGGTTTTAGAATATCCTCACTAGGATCGACTCTTCCTACAGGGAAACTTCATGAATAATGCCCCAGACCTACAAGGATAAACTAACCAGGACTATTTGGGGAAGAGAGAATACAAACAAACAACTCTGCGTCCGTCTTGTTCTCACATCTCCTTGTATGTGACAGGGAGACATGGAGCTCAAACAAACCTCACTCACCTCTCCTTTGAGTTAAGTGAGAAAAGCCAGTCGAGTTGAGGATGTTTTCTTCATAATTACTGGCATGCTGCCTTTACATCTAAAGAGTAAATAAATAAATGAAAACAAGACAGTAAGATATCACAGACTGCTTTTCGCAGACTCAGACTTGTGTCATTCTCCAGCTCAGACAGCTACTGACCTCAAAAAGTTATCAACCAACATTTTTCATTCTCTATAAAATATCAAGTCAGACATCACCCACTTATTTCTTAATGAGAGCAGCATAACATAACATCCATTCAGCTGATGGCAAGGGACATCTTTATGTCCTGTGAGTTCGGTTAATGTATCTTAAATTAGAAGAGCACATACCTCTTCCAAGGCCCGACCGTCCCCTTAGGAACCCATATTTAAATCAACCAAATACAGATGTTTATTTGAATCTATACAAAATTTCACCCTCTCATTAATGTCTGTCATTTAGAGTTTTTTTTTTCCATCAAGATCCATGAATTATTCTCTTTCAACTAACAGACAAACAACGATGAATACATAGCCTCCTTGGCAGAGGTAAAAATGGGACAAAACAATCTCTTCACTAAATGTGTACAAGGAAAAGAGGGTCAAAGGCAAACCTTCGCCAAAGGTCTTTTAATATCTCAACTATCAGAAAGCTCTACCCCACACAGTGGCCTATTTGTTGCTCAGCTTTGAAGGGAATTGGACCAGTTTTTGTTGAGAATATCGAAGGACAGAGAGAACGACAGACAGAGATTTCTGGATTAGTTAGTAGGAACTTTATATGGTGTCTTCACTGCGATGTAGAGTACTGTGATGCTAAATTCAACTTAACAAAAGTCAACATTTTTGAATTGTGACAACACCTATAGACAGGAACATATGCTTGGCAAGTGCCCCCTGAAAGCAAGTGCGAAGGATACATTGTGAAAAGCTTTGCTGAGTTTAAAGGTAAAGCTCTTCCAGAACGGGGGGGGGGGGGGAGGAGCTCAGACATCCAGGAGTTAGGAGTAGAATGACTGCTCTTTCACACTGGAAGGACTCAGCTGAAGTAGATCAGGTATCTGATTAGGATGCTTCCTAGATACCTGCCTCTGGCAGTGTTCCAGCAGTGTCTAATTGGGAGGAGACCAGTGGCCAGGCCCAGAACATGCTGGAGGGATAACATATCCTGTCTGGGCACGGACGCTTGTGAATCACACAGTAAGAGCTGGAGACTGTGTCCAGGGAAAACGGTCTATGAACTATGCTGTGTACCCTGCTGCCGCTGCGACCTGACCCCTTGGTAAGCAGTAGAAAATTGAAAGATGGATGTACAGACTAAGTGAGTCTAGTAGAGTCGTTGCAGTGAGTCATTTCAGCTGGTGCCCCGCTGGCATAGCTTAAATCAACTCCGAATTGGAAACTGTTCTGATTTTATTCAACTTTCTGGGCACTTAAAAAAGAGGAATACATTTTTGTGTTCAACAGTGAATGTGAGCCTATCAGGTCAGGGGTAAATCATATGCAACGTCATTGTGACTGGTGATGTTGCTGTTGCATTGCAAGCCGGCTGTAGTGCACGTCAACTGGGTGTTGTACTGTGTCTATACTGTGTTCATGTGTCAGGTTTTACAGCAAATTCTTGGTTGAATTCATGTCAAACACGTCCCTTCACCTAATGACAATATAGTCGTTTGTCCTTATCTCCTGACCGATCCATTGGAGGAGCTTTTGAGTTATATGCGACTAATTAACTGTTAAAAATCACTGTTGATATTGGGTTTGAAATGGGAAGAAGTGGTCTCCAGTGGGAATTTCCAATGTTTGAAGTAACATAGGCAGACTTTTTGGGGTTTGTTAATTGAAGGTAAAACTTCTTTGGGGCATTTGCTGAAAAGACTGATGGTGTTTTTAAGATATCAGCAATGAATTAAGCGCTGTGCCCTGAAGTAAACTACATCTTTGTGAGTGACACTGAGCCATTACAAATTACATAAGTAAAATAGAACTTGCAATACTCTCATTCTCCAATAACCCCTCTGACACTGTAACAGAGTTTGACAGATTTTGTGTTCAGTTGGACATCTGTAGACGACTCACTGTGGCCACCAGTTAGCTGCCTGAGTTACTGTGGGGAGCGGATTCCTGTCTGAGTCTCATTCCTCTCTCAGAATCATTTTCTCTGGCAGTTATTATTTTTCAAACTGTCTTTTGAGTTCATCATCTGTGACAGATGTAATTATGGTGCTGTTTGACAGAGTTCCCCTGGTTTATTTCTGTAGTAAAGATGTTCAGAGAGGTTTTGAGCACATTTCATCTTAACTGTATCCCTCCATGACAATAAACACATTATAGCAGCTTTCAGAAACTCGTGCAGGTTAAACTGGAGTAACCAAACCCTGTTGGGGCTGACTGAGTATAAAAGACTCACGATATGGACTAGAAAACACTCGGAACCTGAGCAACTGAGGGCTACACAACATCCGGTGGGATACTTTGTAAAAGACCATAGTTTACTGAGGTTGGGAATCTCTAGACACCATCACTATTCGATTTGCTTTTAGAGGGCTATAGAATCGATGATAAAACGATTATCGATACATCTCAATGCATCAAAGAATTTTATTTCTATACATTGATTTTTCTTTTTATTACTGCGACTACGTGCCACTTTGAAAAACATAGCATTTTTATAATGATCAGTAATAAAAACAAACATGTATTTCCTATTATATTTTAGAAATGGTATCAAATGGAAGTGGATGTGTCCACTGCAAGGTATATTTGCCAGATATTTTCCAGCAAAATACTAAACGAAGTTTGCCTGTAGCAGCATCCTTGTAGTAAATTAAAAAGATTTCAACATGTTCTGAACCCCTTGGAAAAAAAATGAAAAGCTGATGTTATTCAAAATAAATTGAGACTTCTTCTCAAACTAAATCCTCCTGTTATGGGGCAATGAGCAAAAAAAACTTTTGCTGTCCAACCAAATTAAAACCGCTTATATAAAAAATCTATATACAATGTTGTACCATGTCTCATACAAAAATCCTGCTTTCTGTGGATTATGTGGTAAAACACTATGATGGAAGTGCAATGTAGCAAAAGTGCTTAACTGGTGGATGATGTACTGTGCAAGTTCTCCTGTAAGAACATGAGCTGGTCCAACATGCTCCGGTGTAAGTGTGCTCTGCTGTGCATTAACAATATCCTCTGCAGTAGAAAAGCATGTCTGCAGAGACACTGGTGCCTGGAATGCACAACGTATGTATTGGCCAACTTGAAAATCCGAGGTAACATCACCTCATACTTGCTCCACCAGCTGAGAGGGTTCCTCAGAGAGGGGGAGATTGGTGGAGCACTACAGCTCACTTCCCTTCTGCTGCTGAAGGTCTGACCCGGCAGATTCTGTAGCCCTTTTTTGGGAGCAGATGGGCTTTGGTGTTGCTCCTCAGTGGGCCCGGGTGTTCTTCTTCGCTCACTGTGTTGTGCTCTGGGGTTTCCTACTCTTCCACTCTCACCTCTTGCTGTAGATGGACACAATAACAACAGATTACCTCGTCAGCCTTAACTTTTTTTTAAATCATGTGTCACTACCCTTTGTCTATTCAATACATTTTTGTATTGGTGTTTTTTTGTAAATTGGAATAAGTTCAATAAATAAGTGTGTAATAAATGTGTGTAGGAAAAAGCAAAGGGAAAATGTCTGGGGTTTATTAAAACACCAACATTTGGAACAAGTAAAGAGAATAACACTAAAGAACATGTTGGACTTAACATAAAACGATGTTAACAATACGGATAACCAAAGAATAGGAAAGGTGTGTGTGTGTGTGTGTGTGTGTGTGTGTGTGTGTGTGTGTGTGTTGTGTGTGTGTGTGTGTGGTGTGTGTGTGTGTGTGGTGTGTGTGTGTGTGTGTGTGTGTGTGTCTACCACAATCTCAGCATCATATAAAATAAAAATATGACCTTAAACTCATTCGCTTCTTTTACACAACAAATACACAAATCTGCTGATGTGAGTTGAGGTTGTTGCTCTGTTTGTGTGTAAATGTGAGTGTGTTGTGTCTTTGGATCAGTTTAGATCACTCTGTCCCTCCTCCTGCTGGACAAGTGTCAGTGATGAAGAGGCAGCTATTATACCCCTCAGGTTGTTAGGTACACGTGGCCAGGCTGAGATGACAGGTCGTGGACAGAACTATAGCTCAGTGCTGACTGGACAGGCAGTGGACTGATTAAAAAAAGGTGCTGAGTTTATGGTTTGGAGGTGAAAAGTCGAGAAGTCTCCTGAGGTCTAGTGTCGGTCTCTTGCTAAAAGCAACCAAATCTGACTGACCAGACTTACAAAGGGTCTTCATTCTAGTTTTTCTGGCTTTGGACAGTAGAAAAATATAGTTCAGTCCAGAAAGACTGTCATGATTTAACCATTTATTGCACAAATGGGAATACAGATAAGCTTGGCGCAGATGGCTCCATTCTTTGGATGTTCCCTGGGTTGGCCTTGCAGAATGCTAAGATAAAACAGGGAACATGTGCAAAAAAAACCCCCAGTGGGCGTAAGCAGGCAAGATACTTTTTGTTCAAGATGAATACCATTTACCGAGGCCATGTTGGGACTTGTTGCACAACGGTAGAGGCTGGGGTGTTGGAGGCAATTTGCTAGCTGCAGAGCATGAGTGGCAGTGTAGCTGAGCAGGGATCAGCGAAGAGGGGTCGTATTTAAAGGGACCACTTTGTTGAGAGAATGGGCTGTGATTGGTGGGCGACTGTACGAGCACCCATAAAACCTATCAGAAGCTGAGAGCTTATGACAGCTGAGCACATGACTCCTTGTCCTGCATGAACTAACTCAATGCTTCATTTGCAACATTTTTTTGTGAGATTCCTCTCTGCCCACCGGACCCTATGTCCAATAAGGTTTTGGTACATAAAGGATATTCAAACCAATGAAGTGAAACCTGTGATTATATAAATGTTGTCCTCTTTGCGACCTTCCAAAAGCATAACGATGCAAATCCATATTAATATGAGTGTGGTTCTGTCCTCTTATTGGTGACGCCTTCCAGTCAGCTCACTCTCATTGGCTATTGGGGGTTTCCGCTCATTATTCCATCGCTGCTGCTATCACACTGTGTAAGTACAATTGGATGGCTATGAATATCAAGTTGCAAATACCAAACATGTTTATAATGACTTTGATCCAGTCGCGTACATACAGATAATGTCTGCTACAGGATCATTTGGGAACGCCCAGAGATTTGTCGTTTGGGGAAAAGTGGACCTTAATCTATCCAATTATTTTCGAGTGACGGGCCCACCATTAAATAATAATGCTACAACCGGACACAATATGTTGCCCTTAAATTTTGCATTTTCTTTACACCATCAAATATTAAAATGACAAGGTAAAAGTCATTTTCTTCCTCGGTAATCCAGCCACATATGACCTACCTGCTTCACTGGAACACCACAGCATAAAGACATTTTTATGATTTTATATTATTATATGACATTTTTATGATTTTATATTATTATATGTCCCATCCTCAAACAGAATGAATAATGCATTTTCACTATTGGTTTCTAGTTCTTTACTCTACAGAAACACACAACAGGCTGTATAATAATGATATGGATTTAGTGGGTTTCTACCCAGAACCTCACACTGGACGAAAGGTGGGTCCCACAGTGGAAAGGTCGCCAGTCAAACACAGGACACAGACAATTGTTCACACTCACATTCACACCTACAGGTCTATTGAAAGTCCCCCAGTTAAACCTGCATGCCTTTTGACTGTGGGAGGAAATGGAGCATCCAGAGCTCTGAGAGAACATGCAAACCCCACACAGAACGCAGACAGAGCAATCTATATCTTAAAACCGTTGACTGACAGTTTCTTATGCTACCTCAGCTCTTTTCTAAGAACTTATCAGGATGCTTTTGTTCATGAAAAAGTAATCTTTGGCAGGTCTCAGGTAATAGTTTCAGTTCAAATGTAACTGTCTCTGGACAAAAAATTCAATGGGTCTGCGTTTGAGAGCCAGGACAACCTAACACGCTTTCAGACCTGAGAGTCTCCACCTTGGTCTGAACCAAAGTTCATGTCCTTGTTACATTGTAAACATTTGGTCTGGTTAGTTTCTGTTTTACATTGAATAGGCAGTACAGTATGACTTTTGCATGACATACATACATCCTGTTGTCATCACCTAGGGCTGCATCTACTTAGACTTGATATTGATTGGTTTGTAGACCAGTGTGCGTCAGACGTCAGCATGTTGTTAATTCGGCCATTGTATTGTACCTCGATCCTGACCATGTATCAGTTTAATCTGGATTGATACCACCTATTTTTGTCTGACTAAATTTTGATCCATTGGTCCGGACTGTGATCCGAGCCACCTTTCAAACCTGTTTTTTTTGGTTTAGACTTAACTGAAAAGTCACAAGATCTGGATCAAAGAAGGACGTTATGAGAGCAGCCCTAATCCTAGTATTTTGAGTAAGATGAGAAATGTGTGGTCAAACAGTTTCAGTCTAACATAATCTTGTTTTGGTGCTAATTTTACATACTGCTTTCATAATTAATTTACATTTTATATGTGTTTACTGAACATTAAATGCCTTTTCCCTACTCTCCATCCTAGAAAGATTATGCATTGCAATAGCCGTTACCACAGAAACAGAAGGAGACACAGGCTTGAAGGGGGTGTGGAAAAGACCACCAAAGAACACCATATGCGTGTGTGCAGAATGCTGGAAAGAGGGGATCTTTCTGGTTGAACCCACTTTGTAACTTTGTAGCTAACTTGGAAAAAAGAAAGTTCAGCTGCGTTATACATTTATTTTGAGGTGAGCGGGTCTGTCTGTGGCAAGAAAAGCAAACATATCTATCTTAGCAAAGCACCAAATTGGGAACGACCATGCCAAGTCAGTCCAGGGCAGCGAGCCGAGAGCAGAGGCAGGGCCTTTACGGCTATAGCAATATAAATAAAAGATGGCAGTGATAGAAAACATGGCTTGATAAAACATTCAAATTATATTTTAGTGCAAGGTGAGAAAGACAACTTGGCAAGTACAAAATCATGACACAGTTATTTATTATTATTTCCTTGGTTGTTGTTTGTTTTAAACACTCTTCTAATCTCAACAGAACAGCCCTGATTTAGGATAATGTATCATCAAGGTACTTTTGTGCATATTTCTGTGTTGTCTCCGTGTTCCCATTGCTTTCTCCTCTTGTCTCCTTTCTTTCTCTGTCCCACACACACACACACGCATGCTCACGCAAGTATTTTGGGAAGACGTCCAGCTGCCATGGTGAGAGTGACTAATGACCCCTTTCACAGCACAAACACCACATAATCAGAGATGCTGAGGATCTGTGTCTGCCCGCTGTCCTGTCTGAGTAATTACGCCAGGGACTCAATTAATCTACTACCCAACAATCAACCCTGCTGTACTTGTTGCCCGCTGCAGTGTCCCGGTGTTTTGGTTCAGAGACGGTTGTGTTACACTTTTTTGTCCGTCCTGTTTTGTTATGCAGAGCAATCAGGTGTCACACTAAGAAGAGAAATGGGCAACCTTTTATTTTGAAATTCAGGTTTTAAACAAAGTGCAGCAACTTTTCACCTAAAGTTATTTCAAATGACACTCAAATCTCATAACTTATTTTAGATAGTCACTGTGGCTCCGAGACAAGTATTCTTAGCTAAATCCAGACCATTTTGCTTAGGTTAAAACAAAAATCAGTGCATAATACAGAAATACAGAAACACACTAAAATGGGTTTGGCTCCAGATTGTGTTTGGGGACTTTGTTTATGCTTTAGAAGGAGAATCATGATTTATAACTTGTATTTTTAATTTCCCCCTCTTCATGATTCAATTCCTCTGGTTCAGTGGCTCAGAGAGAAATGTAAATGCACAACAGAGCTCTACAATGGTGCATTTACAAATATACAGCTAGAGTTATATGTATATAGTAAATAAGCCAATGAAAACACTGCTACCCTTTGTTGCCCTCCAGTAAATTCAGCACATTCAGTAAAAGTGTGCAAATTATTTTTTTATTTTCTTATACTTAAAATGGCATTAGTTTGTGCACAAAGGTTTATTTTTGACCTTTTGAAAAATGTATGTCACAAACCTCAAAGATCTTTTCATTATCTACTTTCTTTCTTTCGTTAACAAATTTATTTAATAGCACCTCAATGTTGTATTCAAATTCTAGGCATTGAAGTCCAGTACATAATCTTAAATGATACAGAAGTAAATGGTAAACTGTTGCCAAAAAAGTAGTACTCTGCTGATAGAGTGGTAGGTTACGGCTTCATCCGACACTAAGATATTGATCAAAAATAGTGGCTTTGTATAATTTAAGTCACAAAGAACTTCTTTTGCATTGAAGGTTCTCAAGAAAAAAGTCGTGATTATCCAAGGTCGGTCACGCTGGCACCAAGCCAAGGGTGTTCCAGACATCCCTCTGACCAAATTGGTTTTCCAGCTCTTCCTGGGGGATCCCGAGGTGTTCTGAGCCAGAGGGGATATGTAATTCTTCCAGTCAATTCTGGGTCAATCCTGGGGTTTCCTCCCACTTGTGTGACAAGAAAACATCCACTGGAAGATGCCCTCCAAAATTCTTACATTGAGGTCATCCGCAACAACCGGGACTTTTCATAGACACGACAGTCTGGCCAAACAGCAATTGTAGGAGACGGTCCTTGGTAACCAAGAGGTGACTGAAAACCTGATCGCCTGAGCATTGGCTAAGTTGCTGAAGCACAACTAGCCCTCAGTGATCTGGGATTTATGGCAGTAGACAGATAGAAGCCTCCCTCAGTGAAAGTTTGCAGCTCAAAGTCTCTCAGACTGTGAGAGACAAGATTCTCTGGTCTGATGAAACCAAAATTAAATTGTTAACTTCAAATCTAACCATCATGCCTAGAGGAAACCCGACACTGCTCATTGCCATTCCAATTGTAAAGCAAAGTGGTGGCAGCATCATAGTGGTGGGGGTGTTTTTCAGTGGCAGGGACACAAGGAACTGGTCAGGGTTGAAGAAATGCCAAACAGAGCAAAGTGGAGAGATATCCTTTAAGCAACACTGTGTAATTTTTTCCTGAACAACAGCTTTCTCTGCAGCCTCGAGTGGTAATTAATTATGTTGGGCTCCAAGTCCAAGCAATCAAGCAGTTTCCATGTACACAAAGCAAAACTTATCAACTGCTTGACTGGAATGGATCTCCCAGTGGATATTTTCCCACTTACTGGAGTAAAACATTGCATGCATTGCAAAAACAGAACTGCATTTGATCTTGGAGCACATATGGAAGTAACCTAAATCAAAAAGATAGACTCCATCGGATTTGTGCTCATCACACTGTTATGAAAACATCAAATAAAGATTTGTGCTACTTTTGCCTGCAGTCTGAACATAGCCTTAGAAATGTAGAACACCAGACGGATTGCAGTCTGTGCAGTCAAAATTATTTTGGGACAGGGATACCATTAATTGAGAAAAAAAAAAAAATTAAACTGAACTTGTCTCATTAAGTGTAAGAGCATCTTTAGCACTATTAACCATAAGGAGCCTGGGGTTTAAACATGCATGCAGCTAAAGCCTGTTGTCTTTAATTTTCTATCAGATGGCTTGCAACTCAGGCTACGATTGGCTATTCATGTAACAGGTATTTACATGTGATTGGTTTGTATGGTTGTATTTTTCAAAAGGATTCTTTTCCAAAGCAGCCCGTTGATAATCCAATTGCCCTTTTCCCCATGCTTTCCAAAATGCAGATTTTCTTGGCCTGGACAGCACTGGCAGTCTCATCCAGAACAGGAAACTATGCTATTACACTCAGGGAGAGTGATTAAGAGGGCATATGAGCTCGGAATATGGAGCACTACCTCGTGTAGTCGGTAGTGATTTAGAAAGTATAAAAAAGATCAATATATAGATGATTTGTGTGTTTTCCCTACTGAGGTGCTGCTCTAATGCTTCTTCCTTTAACAATATCAGATCATCCATTGTTCTACATCTGTGTAGTTTCCCTTTACAATCCAAGCACTGACGTCAGACAAGGACATTTGGCACAGTCTTTAGAGTAGTAGCTACTTTGTTGTGATTCTGGCTGCAGACTGATGGGATAGAGGTCAGCATCAAAGCAGACATTTATCACAGAATCTTCAGTGTTGGAAAGTTAAACTAGCTTTAGCTTTGCATTTTTAATATATGTCGCGACTGAAATATTGAAATACTGCCACAGATGGAACACAAATATCTTCTTCGACAAGGTATTTGATGCAAATGTCCAAAACTGCCCAAGGCATAGTAAAGTACTTGTGCTTGTGCCCCAGTAAATCAGGTCCCCTTGTAACATGCTGTCATCCTCCTCTGCGCATTTCAAGCTAATGGTGACACTTTTTTCCCGCTAAGTTCCCTTTCTGCTTGAACTTTATATTATTTACCTGTTTTAACTTTTCTAATGGAAATGTCTTTGTTTGTTCATTTGTTTGTAACACTAAATCTTTTTTTCTCCCGTCTGGAATACATGTGTCCCCATTTTTAGTTAGTTAAAATCAGTCCTGACGTGGGTGATTGATAATGTTGAGTACACATCTTCGAAGGTTATAAAAATCCTACTTCTTTTGTCCTTGTAAGTCAAAATGTCAAAGTCCAACCAATAATTGGTTATTTTACGGTATGATATTTGTTTAAAATGTTCCCTTAAGATTAGATTATTAATGGCACTTACTGACGGTACTTTCTATATTGGGTCATTATGTGAGCTTGTATGCAATTATTTGTCACTTCAAGGGAACAACTTTACTGTAAAAAACATCAATGCACATAATGCTGACATGAAGACCAACTGACACAGAATATGAAAAACAATTAGAGCTCATTTTGCAATGTTTCTTTTTTTTATAACCCCAGTTGCTAGATTTATAGTTTACATCAGTCTTCATTGTTTCCATTGCAGCTTTCATGAAATCCATGGGAATGCTTTAAAAGGGTGTCTCAACTGAAAATGGAGAAAATTCAGGAATCAAAAAAAAGGATTTAGTCATCTGAGGTAACCTTTCCACCAAAATACACATTTGAACTGCAGTATATTGTGTCAGACATATCAAAACAGCCTCACAGCTGTGCTACAGCTTCTGCATAGCAGATTGTGTTGAGTTGGTGGCAGGCGAGGATCTTAACAGTAGAGGGATGGATGACTTCAGAGCACTCAGTGCTGCCTTGGCACCTGACCAGCTGGTGAATAGAAGTAGTTGGAGGTCTCTCATAACCATTATCTACTGTGCTCTCTTGCTAACATACACTCTGGGAATGGTCTCTGGAACAGAAAGCAAGCTTTCTGACATGACCCTTTGTGAGCCCATTGTCTTCAATCTATTGTGCGTTGTTATGCAGGATGGCTCGTTCTGCTTTGGTTCACTGCAGAGGAAAATCAAACCACCTTACAAAGACTGGTTCAAGGTCTGCAGCAGAAGGGAAGGGGTCTGTCATCTGGGAGATGGTGTTTGTCTGTCTGAAGAGCCCTTCCAGATGGTGACTTTACGAGTGTACCTCAATCACTGCTTCTCCCTGATGCACCGAGGTGGTAGAGGTATCTGGCATCCTCAGCAGCCATGTAGGGAGGGGGCTGCACAATAAACACCCCTCTGGTGGTGGAGACACTGGTAAAAATTGGGGGATGATAAATACTTGAAAAGTACTATGCCATAATGAAGCTTTATTTAAGGCTGTCCCTTTCAAGTTTTTCACTTCTTAAAATGCTACGACTGTTTCTGGCTTTATAACTTTAAGATAAGATCAGCTTTATCTGTCACGTACACAATTTTATACATGGTACAATGTGCAGTGAAATGTGTTATTGTGCCTCCATCCAGTTTTTAAAATAAAAGACACGATATAAAAATAGCACACAAAAGTATTACAAAGGTAAAATATACAAATACTATAATATATACATGTAAAGTGAGTAGTTTAATAAGCAGTTTGATACTATAAGAGAATGTTCCTTACATCCATCTTGTTCATAAAAATAAAAAGCAAAGTCGCTTCGAGATCCAAAACTGTCAACAGTGTCTGCTGGCATCACAAAATTGTAGGAGAAAAAAACAATGAATTATCCTGACTAGTAACAGTTCTCGATGTCTCTGCTTGTTATCTACGTCCCTCTGTAGCCCTGATGTGTTGTTAGTATTTTGAGGAGGTAGACATCATTGCTCTGTGTCCACTTCAGTCCAGAAGTTTAAACTCTCCAATTTCATTTTGGGACTTCAAACTGATACTCCCCACTTTCTTAATCTTGCTCTTGAACACATGATGCACCAAAGATCCAAGAAAATAATACATAATAATACATTTCTCATATAAAGCAAATGTAGCAATTCTAATTTCTGTTCTGTTATGTTGTTGTAGCCTGCTCTGAACAGGACTGTGTCTTGTACTGATTTCTACTTCCTAATCGTTAATAGTACAGCTGAGTGAATTTGAATTCCTTCTCCTGTATTTCTGATTTCTGTTTGAGGTCAAGGACAAGGAATAATGAGTCAGATGTGAATTAAACTAATGAGTTGAATGCAAAGTGCAAAAGAAAAAAAAAAAGGAATCAATGTTGTCCTAGAGAATTAGATTGTTAGATTGGGAGAGTTGGGCATAACCCAAATCATGAATCACTGGTTAATTAAGCTCTCAGTTGAATGAATTTATTTGCACAAAAAATAAATCATTTCCTCTACTGACATGGAGATGGCCAGATGAAAAAGCAATCTCTTTGTATTTCAGAGCAGTTTGAATTTCCATGCCAGGGCTCTAAATTTGTATTCACTCCAGATTTCTGTGAGAAACAGAAGCAGACTGCAGTTGTGCACTTTTGTCATTGTCAAATTAGTGAATACTTTTCCTATCCTCAGAAAATTGTCCCTTTGAATTACATCAATATGCCCAAGTGGACGTTTGTTATTCACAAACATGAGTTTGGTGTTTTTAGAATTCAAATTCATTGATTTATTTAAGTAGGAAATATAAGTATACTTCTGTTAGGCTGCTTATAAATGTGATACCATCCTCAACAGAAGTTTGGTTCTTTATATGCTCCTCTGCTTAAGATTGCCATATAAAGTTTGTATATTTTGACTTGTTTGCCATCATGTACAATAATTCACTATATACTTTTAACATTGCTTAAAGTAAAGTGAGGAGAAAACCACCCCAATTTAGAACTATTTTTAAAACAATTGAAATAATCAGCTTTCCACTGGAGCTGTTCTCTGCAACTTATGTAAAGGACTAAATTTCGATAATAATATAAACAGTGGAAACCGCTGTAGTGATCACGTTGGTCCCGGGTCATATTGATCACTATAAGCGGTTGAATCGCAAAATTGCATAGCTTCTGTATCAGAGTCCCAGAACTTGAGGAGAAAGGTAACTGTGTTTTTTAAGATAAGGTGCGATATCACATTATAGATATCTCTCTCTTGCACTTAACTCGTGAACACCACACACACACACACACACACACACACACACACACACACACCATATCAACACAACATAATGATCTATGCTTTTCTCCAATGAGTAAAATCTTTCTTCATAGTATTCCGCTCACTCTCTTCCTCTATCTCTTTCGCTGACGCATACATACACTCCCACACTCAAACTGTCATTTGACACTTGTAAATTTTTTTTTAATCATACATTAATTGCAGAAAATACCACAATAATATTACAATTTGTTTTTTATCTGTTTTTCAGCAGTATAACTGTATTTGCTGTTTATAACAGGTGAAGAAATCTGTAAATCTTTCAACTTAAAATGGCCTCCTTGAGTTTTCTTTGTCTTAAAGTGCTGTGGATGTTGTGGGTGAGGTTGCTTAAGGTAAATTGAGAGTGGTTCCCTAGCTGTTCAAAGAACAGTTTAATAGTAGATGTCAAGCCAAACACAAAATTCAGTATTTTTCAGGTGAAAATGTAGCTGGATAATCACTGGCCTATAATGAATGGCACATTGATGATCCAACAGTGGTATGGCCATTTTAAAAAGGCAACTATAGACAGGTTCTGGGAATAAATCTGAAAATCATATTTTTGGAGAAAAAAAAAATCTCTGATGTGTAACAGGCATGAGACTCCTTGTCTGAGAGAAGTGGAAAATTTGCACAAACCAGGAAGGGGGTCTAATAATGTAGTGGTTGAAGTATTTTATTGGAGTATAAAAGGATGCTTTTAGTGCCTACAATGTTAATTAAGGTAAAATGCTTTTCTGCTCTGTGTCCTGCAATTCTGCTCTAATTTGTTCTTCAGAAAGGTTCGATGCTGCTAACTGTCTTAGCCTGTCTGCCTGTCAAACTTCAACTTTTCCATTAGTGTGGACTGTCTTGTGAAGATTTAGTTCATTTTTCCAGTAGAGTTGGGCTTTGTGTTCTCAGTATAACACCTGACGGATAGTGAGGAAATGGAATTGTGATTGCTCTCTTTTGTGTGATTCTGGGTATGTTCCATTTAGCAGTGATCCACCCAAATCTGTTGCAGGTGAGATTAGCCCAAACTTGGTTTATTGTTTGTTTTTTATATATGCTTGATGTCAGAAATGACTTGAATGATCAATGTGTTATGATCAGATTAACTCTTTTTAGACACCCAGTATCAATCAAACCAAGCCATTACAAGTGTTAACTTATACATTTCCAATAAAATGGAATTAGTAGGTATCACACAGAGATGGAAAACTTTAAGTCAACAACAGTGTAAATATTTTTTTGAGGTTAGTATTGGAATACTGCTGCTTGGCTGTGTAGAGGTTAAATCAGGCAGCTATTAAACTAAATGTGCTGTAACACAAAATGAGCACCATGGTTAGCCCCTCACACCTAAGGAACATTTGTGATAAACCACTCCAGAGCTGTTTCCACGAGAGTGCAACAATACCCATCTGCTGATCAGGTGGTCAGATTCATGGAGCAGCCTTTTCTAATCAGCCCCAGCCCACAGTGGCTTCTCCAAAGACACTGAAGGCAATTAGTTTAAAAAGCGTTACTTGACATTTAACTCTGGACTCCCCATCTCCTTCCATGAGCCAGTAAATTGCTGACATTTGAAGCAGAATCAGTTGGCTGAAGACTGTAATTTTTACCCAGGCTAAGCTTGCATCAGGGGCCCCAAGTCAAACGCCAACTAATGCTAGACTTTCTGCAGAGCAAGTGATGTGAGGGGTCAGAAGTCAGATTTGGCTCCACACAGAGTTTTTTGTTTCTCCACTTTCCGTAACGTGGTGTGACAGGGCTTTAGCCTTGGCGGTGATTGCTTTCCCCAAGCACCATATTGCGCTACACCCTCTCAGATTGGGATAACCATGCTGAAATTATGGTCCTGTCTGGAGGTTAGGCACAATTGTGGTGGTCTCCTTCTTTCCCTGAGTTGTGTGGCATGTAAGAAGCCAGATAACTAAAAGACTGTTTGTACGCAGGTTGAGTAAAAAACTCAAACTCAGATTGACGCCAAATCTATAATACTAGATAGGTTTTAATGTATATTTATATTAGACATTAACCTAAGCATATTCACGTTCAACCAGTATGAATACTAAATTACGTAATAAGTAAATTACATCAGACAGTACCCAATATAAAAAATGAAAAAGTTAACAGTCTAAAGCCTTATTACACTTTTCAGGAGAGGATATGTTACTGTGGGTGTGTATGGTGGGTATGGCACATTTGTTTTCATGTTTTTCATGTTTTTTTTTCAGGAGCGAAATCGTGACCTAACTCTGAGGTTTCTTTCTCCAAACTTTGGTCAAGATCAATGGCACTAGCTTCTCTTCTGCTAATATAAAAATCATCCTTTACTCACAAAACTTCTGAGCATACTGTGCTTTTCTTGATCTTTTGTTTTCACTCATTTATGACTAATTACATTTTAGTTATTTAGTTATGAATTTACAATATACCATATATACACCTGGGAAACAGTAGTTCAAAAAACAAAATTAAAAAACTTTACTTACCAGCTTTTACCAAAATTCTCAATTGTAGTGGCAGTGTTCCCCAGACAATACAGTTTGCTCTGTTGTCATGGATATGAGTCAGTTTCTCATCGTGTGACTCAAATATGACTATTTGGTTGTACATGGGAAAAGATGGTGAGACATAGAGACAACAGTACATTGTCCTTTATGTATTGTCATGTGATGACCTATTGTATCACTGCAAAAACACACTCACGCCGGGTCTCCACAGGACGCGGAAGCGCAGCGCCACGGCGCGCCGCGCCAAGGAAAGCCAGGCGCCTCCTTTCCGCCCCCCTGTTACTCAATTGTGCCGTTCACATAGGCTGCGATGCGCGCGCAGCGCCAAAGGGCGCCTCGCGCCCTGCACCGATGGTTTCGGCGTCGAGTCTATTTTTTCCGCTTGCCGCGAGCGTTATCGCGCCAGGAAACACACTGAAAAATTATTTTAAACGATATAACATGACATATTTTATATGAATAATTATCAAATATGCATTCCCATACTTTGTATTCCCCTTCTGTTGTCCTGAGTTTTAATTTTCCCAATTTTCCCAATCACATAATTAAATGTCCCCCCTCTTGCCATCCCTACAGTCTAGATAGATAGAAAGAGAGAGACAAAGAGAGAGACAGAGAGAGGGGGTAGGGTGGGGGTGGCTATAGGGTTGCGTAGTCACTTGTGACTACCTCATTTACCCCGACACCGACATGCACGGAGCAAACAGCGGATATATCAGCTGTATGTGTGATCACGGAGAAGAATCGCAGGATGACCGGCGCGGAGAAATGCGCGTCCTGTGTGAACCGTCAGGCGGCTGCGCTTCCGCGTCCTGTGTGAACCCGGCGTAAGTCTCTGTCCGCAGTCGGGCCACGACAGCTCCTACCTTTGGGACTTTTCATAAATATTAAATGTATCCTGGAAACAGGTAAAGTAAACGAAACTCTCACCCTGCCAATGTCCTGCCTGACCTTGGCTGTTTCTTTTTTCTTTCTAATAATCCTAATATTTGTCCACTGTTCACCTTAAGAGGTTTCTCTTTTATTAAACCCAAATTATATGCACCACCCACAAGACAGTGTATGCATTTGGATGTGCACAGTTAATGCTAGTTATCAACATAATGATTAATATAAGAGACTAAACTTGTGTCCCAATTCAGAGGTTTTTACATTTCGACACTACATTTGAATACAGATTGCGTCAACAACTGTCCCATTAAAAAGGCTCCTGACACAGCAGAGAAATGCGTTCTTTCCGTGTCAAGCAATGAAGGATCCAATTGGTGGATCATTCTTGGGACCCAAGATTCATTGTGTGCAGCTACAAAGCTAGCTATGCAGGCAGCCAAGTAAATAGGAAGGCAAATATGAAATCCTCAGTAGATCAGACACCATGTCATTTTGGTCCAAGTCGCCTAAGAATGCAGATCCTGAACTGGGGCACAGCATTAGTATCTTCAGTCATGCTATCATCTGTGCTTTTAGATAAATATTCTCACCAAAATGCTAACATGCTAACATTGACCAATGGATGTTGTATGTTTTGCAGCTATAATGTGTAGGCTACTATGTTGACTATCTTAGTTAACATGTGTTTATGCAAACATAGAAAAAAAGTAATAAACACATTGCTTATCTGCTCTTGGATTTAGTCAAACACAAAACAAAAATCTGTGTCCAGTTTTCTTTATCTGTGGTTAATGAGTGTTTGTACAATATGTCATGGCGACCTGTAAACATTTGTTGAGACATTCCAGTCTAGACCAAAGTGACTGACCAACTGAACAGACCCCACATATCCAAATCAGAAACCACTTTGCTAATGATTTGTTCAGGACATTGGAGAGTGAAGGCTAATTACAACCTGTCCTGTATGATGTGTTCTGCTGTGATTGTACCGGGCGCATCAGATTGTCTGACCTGCAAAGTATGTAGCAAGCCGGAGATAGCAGTGCATTGTGTCCTATAATGATGGTTCTTTTGCATGTTGAAGTGAATAGAGATCCCAGTAGGCCAGGAGAAGGCCAATTAACTTCCTCCCCTCTTTCAGTATGGCACACTGAGGGAACTATTAACCTCTTCTTTCTGCTGATGTTAAGACAATAGTATGTGTCTAACACTACCATTTACTCTGCTACATTTCATACATTTTGTTCACTGTCATGTCAAATCATAAGGTGTAAAATGCAAGCTTGTTTTTTCTGTTTTGAGGTAATCACACTGCTGTGGTGATTCTAGTATGTATTGGAAAGTGAATGCTTCCTCAAAGCTATTACACTTATATCACATGTACTTGATACATTTTGTGTGTTGTATAAGTGAATGTGAGTAGAAAGGACAGATGGGAAAGAGAAGGGGAAAAAAATGGTAAATAAGAAAACATGGGGTTTACACATCCAATCAGAGTAAAAATAAATGTCATTAAGCAGCAACATACTCCCCACTAATGGTAACTCCAGGACCACCCAATTAACTGCGTCCTGGAATCTACAAGGCAACGGTAAATAGGGCATCGCACACAAATGATGCCTCTAGTGGTCAATCAGCATGAAATGTCACCTTAGTTTGAAAAATAAATGTCTGCTCTGATAATTTGAAATGTTGCAGTTGCCTGAGATTCATCATTTTGCTGAAATCCAATTAGTGGCATCTCGGGCAGTGCGGGAACAAAGGAACGATGTAGGTCTCCCGGTGGTGTAATATAGAAATGCATTATTATTCCTGAGTCATAGTTTCCTAATTTCCTTTTGGCAGGGAACCAATATTTGGCTCATATTCCTAAGCAATAATATCTTGCACATTGTACAATTTAGGGTTGAGGATGATAACAATTTCCAATTTTTCCAACCGATTATTGCAATTTAATTATTATTTTCCAATTGACTTGATACATAAATGATGTTTATCATTAAGTTATTATGAATGGATGGATGGATAATTGTGAAAATATATCTGTCAGGAAAATCTTGAAAATATACAGTGTATTATTGTTGGTGGGTAATCTTGCAGTCAATGTCAGAGCCATATACTGCTGGTGAGTCACATTTGATAATACTTTAACCATCTAACTGAGTGAGTTGTATTTTTTGGCAGCTGCAGTTTAGCTGCTACAGTTTACAATACCTTCACAAATTGTTGCTGCAATTTGCATAACAATGCTGAATCCTGTAAGTCACGATTTAGAGCATTTGACATAAGTCTAAAAGGACGATGATATTTGCCTTGCCCTGATTTTCTGGCAACTGTTCCCATTCAGCTCAGACAGCTCACACAACTTTTTTCCATCCTTACAGCCTTAAACTTTTGTGACGTATTCTTCTTTATCCTTTGTTGGTCAATGACATTTGTCTGATTTAAAGACGTAAGCACAAACTTCAACTTTTCATAAAGAAAATTAAAAAGTCCAGCTTCTTTATGAAGGCAACTATCTTTGTTTAAACAGAAACGGTGCTCACACACAGACATGTGGTATTAACCAGGCAGCAGCCAAGACTTTCATTTTGTGTTTTGGCAAGCTCACAGGACTTACATTAATTAGCTGCAGCTGACTAAACTTGCCAATGGCAGTTGTCTTTTGAAGGCAGAGGAAATTTGATGGTCACTGACCATACTTTCAGTAAACACAGATTTTACATTGAGTAAAGTTAATGTTAATAATGCTTTTAAAATGAAGGGCTCAAGACTTTGTACTTTGAATGTGAAAATAATTCAATATTTAAGTGCTAAAGTAGGATGAATGCATATTTGTAGCCTTGCTCATCAAGTGTATTCACAGTTGCCCTTTGACAAGTCTGTCTGTCCGTCTGGATCTATTTCCTGTCTTTGTTGTATAATGACTGTAAGCCCTCTTTTCACCCGGTGCCAGTACTCTCTTTTTTTTTTTCTTAAAATTTTACAGCAGGGAGAGAGAGAAGTGCACCCACATGTGACTCACTTACGAGAACAGGTGCCTGATATCCATTTTCCAGAACATTTTTCCTTTGTCAGAATATTTTATGGTTATGGTAGTACTTCATTTTTCACTTCAGGTGGATAGTTGAGATGTTTTCATAGAGACAGAGCTCACCTGCACTACCTTCCCCTCACTTAAAGCAGTGCCTTTGCATTTCCGAAACCAATTTGAGCAATTTTAATCCAGAAAGGGAAGCACAGGGGACACAAAGTCTGTATCTTACTTAAGACACTGTCACACTTGACTCACTTGTCACAGCTTTACCTGACTGTAATATTATAAAATATATGTTTTCTGTAGGAACTTTATTTGGGGGGGAAATTGCCCTGTCAACAGCAGCAGCGTTGTCAATGAGTAAAGTCAGAAAATAACTTCCCCACCAAAAAAACAAATCTCTCTTATGTTGCATAAAGATGATTCAATTATTGTCTTTGACCTGTGGGACACTTATATATGATGTTTTTATGTTATTTTATTGGCAGCAGATAAGAATGAGAAATATCTTGCACTATTCAGGCAACATGTATGCTGCAAAAAATGCATTCAAATTAGTAATAATGAAACTCAAACTGTTATTTTGACAATGACTATGTTAAGATTTTTTTATTTTCAAAAGGCATTGAAATTCACACAGGCAACAGATACATTTTCACTGGAGAATAGGGAGGCAATTTCAGACCGTTATCGCCATTGTCAAGGCGGTCCCTCCGGGAGCTGACACTGCTCAATTACCTCTTCCAGTCTGATCACAGCACTGCCTATTGTTAAACAGCATGTCTACGATGCTAGTGTTAAAATATGCAGCTGGTTTTTATATATATATAGGTTTTGGCCCGTGCTCGTACCTTATGCAAAACCTGACTGCGCATCAAGACCTGCAGTAAAAATGTTAGAATTCAGCTTTTTTTAAAGGTCCCCATGTGATTTGATTGACTGTCAGATTATTTTAGAAAAAACCTATAAAATAATCATTGTGAGCATGTCAGATACGTCTGTGTGTGCCTGCTTATAAAATAGCACAGAATCTTTGAATAGATAAATAAATATTTATCTATTCAAAGGAGAATATTAGTTCATACTTCACATTGTAATGTTTGTTGGATACAGAATTGAAGGATTAATGAACGAGTGAAGGATCATTGATCACTCATTAATTTTGCTTTGTATTATGAAAGGAAAAAAATATTGTTTCTGTAAGATTTGACTTGCTTTTTGTATTCATGAATTGTCTTGTGGGATAAAAGTACACGGCCCAGAGGTCCGAGGTTTCCAACCCTTCTCTAAAACAATAATGTACAGTGATTGTAGGGATGCTGCCTTTGAGGGCACATCCTGGCTGCTGTGTTTACTTCACTGTTTAGCATATCAAGATGACAAATGATTGAGCGCAGCCTTGGTCCTTGTTGACTAATAACTTACAGTTGCTGCAGCAACCTGCTTACACCCATCTGTGTGTTTCTCTAAATTACTCTCAAACGTGCACAGACCACACAGCGACAACTCCCTTGTTTGCAAGTCTCAGAAGCATTTTCCTCATCAAACTCTTTATTCCATCTATTTACTGTTTTGCTATCACGGCCTGACAACTACAAGCTGTTATCGGAGCCTTGTTATCTTGCTATATAGTTAAGCTTATGAGCCTAAAATACAATACAATTTAAAAACGATGCTTGATGGCTGAGTTGAATTATTTAGGTCGGTTTTCCATTTTTAAGTATTTTTAGAAAATATTCAATGTAGGGCTGCAGCTATCGATTACTTTATTAATTCAGTATTAGTCTCGATCAGTCCATCGATTAACACTTAACATTCGGCAGCAGTATATGGATTTAACGGAGCTTCAAGGCAAAGAATTTTAATCGATTGGTTTTAGTAATCAATTTACCCGAGTTACTCGAGGAATCGTTTCAGCCCTAATTAATGTGTTTAACAGTTTTATTTGAATTTGTATTCAACATTTAAGGGTTGCTCCCCCAATGTCAGAATCTCACTTATCTAGTCAAAAATATTTCATTACAGAAACAATATTCTGGTTATTCTGAAAAAATCCCTAGTGGACAGAATCTGATTATGATTGTCATTATCAATGAGTCAATTTTGTTTCGATTATTGAGTTTCAATATTTCTAATTGCGAAATATATCTGTTTTCAGTTGACATGCTTAAATGTCTTAATTTGTTTAACCAACTGTCCAAAAGTATTCAAAGTATGTAAATATATAAAAACAAATAAATGAAAATGTATACATGTATGATTTGGGTAAAATGAGCCCTTAACCATTTTCACAGTTGTTTCTAATACTAATTGTATATGCAGTTGCTCTACTTAACTTCTATCTTTACTTCAGCATCATTGCCTGACAATTATTTGTCAATACTATAACTATTATTATAAAAATACTAATTGTTGTAATTCATGTTAATTTAGTAAACAGACACATTATTGTGCGTCACCTGTGAAAGTCCTGCATAATGATTGAGATATTGTTCCTTTCATTTCAATAATGAACTCTTTCAGGCTTAAATAAATCTTTAAGCAAACCTTTTGGGGATAACGCTCTTGGACCAAATTAGCATTGATAAGACAGAGAGCAATTTCACCTCTGTGCCCAGTATTTAAATTACCACCGACCAGGCTAATGCTGTAGCATATAGAGTGTACTCAGTGGACAATACATGCTAGTTTAGCTTCAGGTGTGTGTGTGTGTGTGTGTGTGTGTGTGTGTGTGTGTGTGTGTGTGTGTGTGTGTGTGTGTGTGTGTGTGTGTGTGTGTGTGTGTGTGTGTGTGTGTGTGTGTGTGTGTGTGTGTGTGTGTGGGGAGGGGGGGGAGGGGTTTCTTGTGCTCGGAATCCTCACATCAGCATTCACCTGCGAAGTGCTTATGAGGCAGAAATGGGGCCGTGAGCCTGCAGAGTGACAGGAGGTGAATTAGAGGGTGATTAGAGGTGAATTCTAATTCACACCCCCATGAGTCCGACTGTCATGTGTAGGACAGAGTGTCTGCAAACTATCGAGGGGGGTGTGAGACTGGTTGCAGCAGAGACATTCAGCTCGACGATGACACATGTGAGCACACAAACATGACCACAACATGGCCTTACTGACAAAATCACACCCGCATACACACAGATACCTGAAGTAAAGGCCATTGTCTTCCAGACAGTGTTTGACCTTTGTCTGCATGCTACCAGGCATTACACAAACGGATGCATACAAATACAGCTCCTTCACCACTGTCGGGATCCCTCTCACATTTTTGGGCAAAGATTTTACACTTCAAGCATATTAATTTACTTCATTTAAATATAGAGACGCAGCAAAGACTACACACTTCATTTCCATCATAATGGACTTCATGCCTACTATGCCTTGCAAGAACATGATTGCATTGATGCATTGTACTCTGCTAACTGAGGAACTAATAGCACAACAAGAAGTAGCTTTAATATTTAGCTTGCAAATTCATTATTTCCATCATTGCAAGCCTTGATTATTACATGGCGTGTTCACTTTCAATAGTCTACAAAGCTCACTCAAAACCTTGACTGGCTTCTCACGGATTTCAGGATAGTTTGAAAGATTTAGAAGCCAACCAGTTAGAGATGGGAGTTTCAAGCTACTTGATATTGTTGATACGATTGATAATCTTGAAACCTCACCACTCACAACTGAGACACTCACTCACCATTTACATTTGAAAATATACAGAAACGTACCTGTAACAGAAATTTGGTACTGGAGTCCAATGGCACACTGGAAGTTCAATTTAACATCAATCTGTACTCTGTAGTACTGATGTAAATCATTCTCTACCTTTTAAAAGTATTGATTTTAGTAGCCAACTTTCTATATATAATGCAGGTCCTGTGTCCATAAGTCTGAGACCACAAAGTGGTTATTTACTGGTGTTTCATTTGTGTGCTTTTACTTGAAGTTTGTGTTTATAACTGCTGTTGCTATTGTCTTTGCCGTGACTACTCTGTATTTCTACGTAGTAAATGTAACTATTTTGAGTGAATTAAATTAAAGATCATTTTTTATTGGCCATATGATGAAGCATCAGCAGCATCATGATAGCTCTTACATTAATGTTTATTTACAAACTGATACATGGTTAGAGCAAGAAAATCTCATTGTTCATCCAATAATCTTCTATACCAAGTATAATAATAATGGTAAAAGAACTCTGAAAACTAACTGTTTAACTCTTCTACCATTTTAGGTGTAACACATGTCAATGTTGTAATGCAAAGGATCTCTTTACATATGTCGCTTTCTGTATTTTCACCATCCACTGCTACTATCATACAACATATCAGTGTTTGTCCAAAATGACAATGTGAGGATTAAATTAAAATCCTTGCAGCGTTTTCAGGTGCACCATCTCTCTCCCGTCACCTTCAGGTCTCCAGGGACGAATATGTGATGAGAGGCAGCGAGCTGGTTTATACTGAGGTGGCTTTCATAAAAAAAGGTGAAATATGAGAGCATTAAACACTGCACTTAATCTGTCCATTCAAATTAGCTCAATTAGACATAATTAATTTGTTACATTATATTTCCCTACTTAATTACATGTGCTACCAAATAATAATTGCTTGAAGGATGCATATTGTGATCCATCATCCCTTCAGAGCGGTGTTGATCCTGGTGATTAACAGAGGTGTGTTCCTCTGTTGGTGTTGACAAGCAGGGACGTGTGGATGAAATTAATAGATCCTTTTAAAAGACCTTTTCCATAAGAATTTAAAGTGTGACATTTATTAAAACAGAAATGCTAAATATGGAGGGTTACTAATTACCTGTAGAAATTAGGTAATGTTGTAAGCAGTAATGGAGTATGATGTATTGCGATTTTCATAACACTGATAGAGATTATATGGATATAGGACTATAAAAGTGACTTCATGCATTTGCATCATGATATTGTCATGTCTATTTGCAGAGGATAAGACCGTCAGATTGGCACATTTTGCTCTGTGATATTTGTTGGAATTTAAACAGGGCAGTATTGCTCTGGGGCACCTCAGGAGAGCATTGATATGTGGGAATTTAACTATTCAGCAGCACTGTTGACAATATGATCACAGTTTGCAGTGAACATATGGAGGAGAAGGATCTCTGAAAACAATGTGAAACTAGCGTAATGCGTTTTTGGATTAGTATTGCTGCTTTGATACCCATCTGTGTTGGTTGGCAGTACAATTAAAGTTAGCAGTAGCACAACACAGTTAATGTCAAACAAGCTACACCTCCAAGATTGTTTACCTAGTTACAACCAAATTTAACCATTTAATTTAATAATTCAACACTATCTTTTTTCCGACCACCTAAACGTGGTTGTCGTGCCTCACATTGCATCCTGCTTGGTATTTCTCTTATATTTACTTTTTTTGCTTTGCTGTCAAAGCACTTTGTAATCATTTTTTAAAAAGTGCTATGTAAATACAATTTGTATTATAATTATTTTAAATGTAGATTTTGCATTAACAAGGATTATTCTAACATGCTGTATACCAAGTCTCTTTCCAATTGTATAATTTGTTGATTTAAAGAATATAGGGTTTCCTAGATTCCAGGTCCAATAATTGTATAATGGACATCTATTTTAATTTGGTAAGCTGCTGATCAGTTTAATTGAAATGGGTTACATGTTTTAATAATGGATTCAGCTGGGATTAAAAAGTCTTGAAGAGCAACAAGCTTAAGGTTACATTTTTAGGAGGAACAGCTCTTAGAGGTGAAGAGGATCCAAAAATGGAAATTGGTATATTAAGAAAAAAGAGGCTCTCAAGCCCATGAAGTTTCCTTACATGGTCACGGTCAGCTATCCTTATGTGAAACCATTAATCTTGTCCCACTTTAATCACCCGTCAATTTAGCTGCAGCACTTGTTTTGAAATGAAAGGGACAATGTCAGATTCCTATACCCAGAGTTCTCCATCAAACGGACAACTCAGAATGATAAATCAATTAATTTATTGGCCTATATTAACCTTCTGACGTTTGATTAATATTCCCATCAATAACAATAAAACGTGTCCTTGTGGTGCCAGGAACAAAGCCTTTTCAACCTTTGTATCCAAGGTAACCAAAGCCATACAAATACTTCTAGGAAAGATTTACTGTAATAGATTGTAGAAGGTGTGTCTGTCAACCCATTATTCAAGAAATTACACCATCATTTTTTAGCAGTTTGAGTATCACCTTTTTTCTTTTCTCCTCTCCTTCATTCTCTCATGTCTTTGTTAGCAACACTTTGGCCAAGAAAGTCACCTATGTTTGCCTGCTATCAAGGGGACGAGCAGACATGCTGCTTCAGTCAGAATTATTTGCATTTGTCCGAGGATATAGACCAGGATACTTCTTGACCCAATAAATTCCAAATAAATAAATTCCAGACAATCCAGGAACTTGAGACTCTATACAATAGCTCCCAGATCAGGGTACTGATATTCCCACAGGACCGTAGTGTGTTACAGACTTCTAAGCTGATTGTACTCTTAAGGATTCACAAGCTTGGCCCTGCCAAGGATGGTTGGCTACCTAATGTTTTGAGAAATGTACAAAAATGTTGAAAAATTATCACAATGTTAGGGAAAGGAAATCTCCCTGCCCATTTATCCAGATCTGTTCCAAAATGCAATGGGTTCTTCCTTTGGTCATGCCCCACCCATCCACAAAATTTCATGTAAATTGGTCGTGTCATTTGTGAATGCTCCTCCAGACAGACAGACAGACAAACAAGCAAATTAGATTGGCACTCAGTAGAATGTATGCCTCCTACCGCCAAGGCCCAACAGTCCACTTAGATTCAATCAAGTTGCACACTAGTAATCATCAGTCCCCTAAATATGCCTAATTACTGTAGCCGCTCCTTTGTGACAGACAGACAGACAGACAGGGAACAAACCAATGGCAATGAACACATAACTAACTTAGCTGAGGTAATAAAAGCTATAGCCTACCATGCTAGTTATGGTCTGTACATGAAAAAAATACCATTGACTTTCTGTTCACACTTTCAGAGTTACAGTACAATGGTATGAATAGACAAACAAAATATTGGATTCAAAATCCAATAAAAAATTTTTGGGCACAAATGAAATGCACTAGAGGTCCTGGCCTTTTATAGAGGTCAGGCACAGATATAGAATATAAAATATGAAGGGAGGGAAATAAAGGCAGCATACTGTAGACACATTATGGTAATGTATGTGTGCAGTGTCGATGCTTCTTTATTGATACACATTCATGAGGTTTAGGTCAAATACTATAAAAGAGAAATGTTTTCAATCACATCATTAGTATTGAGCCCTTAAATTGTCATACTCTCAAACAGCTGCCTCATGTTTAATGCATATTTTGCTCTAAATGAGCCCATCATTTACGAAATAGAACATTATGGTTTACTGAAGAAGACTTGAAACTAGTGATTAATAGCAACAATAAACTCATTAGGAACATGTTTATTGAGATGATTTATCAAGTGAAAAGTAGGATATTTTTTTCTTAGACTTCAGTACAAACCCCTAGTTACCGGTGCAGTAACTGCAGCTATCGCAAGTTCTCGCAATACTCAGAAGTTCTTGCGCGAACTGCAGCAGTAACTAGAAGAAGGATAACGGGACATTTAGGCCAAAAACACGGTGTAAATGAAGCCGTTTCGATTGGAATTTAAATTTCGGGGCTTAAGGACACCACAGGATCAGTATGGAGGCGTTTTCTGTTTTTTTCTATCTGTTTTTGTTTTTTACCGCTGAAGAAGTGGTCGCCATTTACTTAAATTGAATTGGATTTAGCTGCAACGCTGTCTCCTGAAACTCCAAAAGTGTAATAAAGACTCAAACACTTCTCCCACCCATCCACCAGCATAGTGGGGAGTAGATATTGAGTAAATTTTCATTTTTGGGTAAACTATCCCTTTAAAGTTGTTTATGATCCTCCAGTAAAGCGAGTGAAGAAGAAGAGGAAGAGGAGGCTTGCTTCTCATTGACATTTTTCTTGCTACCAGCCAACATTAAATAATCATGACAAGAACAACAGGATCTCTGCTGGCAGCCCTGATATTCTCACATACACATTATGCAAATCCACAGTTGATTTGACGTTGAGCTTCATTGATGTCCTCTCCGAGTCTTTGTTCACACACTGAAAATGAAAAGGGATCCTTTCAGCTCAGTTTCCCCTCTCTGTGGCTAATAACTTTAATAAAGCCAATAACTTAATGCTTTGATGAACCTTAGGGCACAGAGCAATTACTATCTGCTGAGGTGGCTTGTTTTACAACTGAGGTGAGAACAGCAATTTCAGTCGCCCAACTACCTGCCATAAATCAGCAGGGGTGAAATGTTTGAACTTCCCCTATGAAACTGCACAATGACAGTTAAAGGAAGGCCGAGATGATGGCAGCTGTATGTAATTGAATTTCTCTTTCAGACCAGACCGCCGTCGAGTCACGGACCACGAGAAGTGCTCTTGTCAACTTTTCTGGTTTGATTGATTGAAACTGTGAAGGAGCACAAAGTTTGAAGAATGCACTCTGAGGCTTATATCATGTATTGTTCTTTCTTCTCCTGGTTCCTCTCACAATATTTTCTTGAAGAGCAAAAATAACAAAAAACGGATTATTAGAACAAAAAATAGCCCAACCGCAGTTTACTGTGAATGTTAATGTTCTTCTGTTTGTGTTGATTACAACGGTCATGCCTGACCTCCCAGCTCCATCCTGAGCTGTATTCACACCTCTTCCTTTCCCTCTCACTCAGCTCACAGCCCAGTAATGAATTTCCTCCTGCAATTAATTCCTAAACAGACCCCCCCTCCTCTACTGCGTCCTCCCTCCCACCTCTCATCACTGTGGCCCTGTCTCCTTGGGCTCCAGGCCCTGATGAAATGAAAACTGTCTCCAACAATAATTGTTTTTCTACCCCCACTTCGTTTACATTCTCTGCTCCCTGCTCTCACTTTCTACGAACCTCAACAATTAATGAGTCTCTCATCAAGCTTTTTAAAATAAGCTCCCCACCTTGACATATTATGACTCTTGAGAGAGAGGAGGGGGGGTGCATTATCCAACCCAATGTTTGTTTACCTAAAAAAAATACAGTGTGCATAATTTGAAAGGAGTGAAGGTTTCTCCAGGCTTGCAGAAAAGAGATTTAATTTAATTTTTTGCCAACTCATCTGTCTTTGCTGTTGCGATAAAACATGACATGTTTTCCCCACAGAGCTGTTTAGTGTCGCAACTCTGAAACATAGCAATGTGGAAATTAATTTCAGGTTCACTGTTGCTGCTGCAAAAAAACACCAGCTCTGAAACTTGTCAGTTTTAAATGGGGGGATGGTTCATTAGGTGTGTGTGAGTGTGAGTGTGTGAGAGATCCATTTGGTAATGGGGAAAAACTGGGGAGCTGTGAAAGTTGACGGCAGGGTTGTTTACAGATTAAGTTGCTATGACTTTGCAATGTTGTGTGAATGTTTGTTGAAACCACCTCGTGACTCCTGGACCGAGAAATGTCATGACAGTGAGAAAAGGCTGCTCTTTGGTCTAGGGCAGATCTGCCCTGCTAATGTCTGCAGCTTTTCATCTTTCAGCAGATTGTCAAAGCGGTGCCCTTTGAATGACTTCACAGTGAACAGTAACTTGACTGAAGAGTTGGATTCAAAAGAAAATCGAGTATTGTTGGGTTGCAGAAATCTGTACTTTGATTTGTGGGTTCATCCCTATAATAACAACAACAACATGTTTATAAATAACTATTTTAAATTCAGGAGCATAGTGAAAAATAAACACTGCTTTACATATACCACACATACCTACACACACAGACACACACAGACACAAACATACTTTTGTACTTGTATCTTAGTAAGGCCTTCCCTAACCACTACAACTAAATGACTAACCATTAACCCAAACAAGTACACACACACGTTTTGTTTCAATGACTTTAGAGGACGTAACATTGAATTACATTAACCACAGTCACTTCCTATCTTACCTAATGTCTTCACTTTATAATTGAATGATTTTTATTATGTGGATTTGTATTTTGTCACCACAAGGAAAATAAGTCCTCAGAATGTGACTGAGCACACACACACACACACAGGTTTGCGCAGTTATCCTTACTAGGACTTTGCATTGACTTACAATAATGTGGGCAGCCTAACCAAAACCTTAGCCCTAATATTAACCATGACCAATTCACGACCTTAGAAATGAAACTTTGCCTCATTAGGGGTTTGATCCCCATGAGATCTGGTCCTGCTGCTGGAAAAGGTAAATTAGATGTAACAATGGATGAACGTATCACACCCCTTAGCTTTTATACACTTTAAAAACATGTTTCAACATATAGTCATTTTCAGATAGTGGATATTTATAAATGAGCACAGAAAGTGTTTTAAGCAGGAGCACGGTGGAGCTTCATGGAGATGTCGGCAGTGTTTCAATAATAAACTGTAGGTAGACGTGAGAATGTAGCAGGGAAAAAGAAATCTCCATATAAATGGTGAAGTTCTTAAGGCATGAATTGAGCAGGTGAATTGAAGTTAAGCTTGTTCTGCTTGAAGCAACTCACTGCAAAACATCATAATTAAACAGAATAGAAAACACCAATTGCAGCGGTTCCATTTTCCTTCAGTATTACATGTTCACAAAGGAAATACTTGTTATAAGTGCTTTAACCGTAGCTCCGTCTGCTCTCCCAGAAGTGGATGACTTAAGTGTGGAGCAGTGTGGAAGTGTACTGGTTTGACCAGCTTTGGTGTTTGAGGGGAAAACGCATACACATAAACCCCCTACTGCTCAGTGTGCATATGTGTATAATTGTGTGTTTGTAGGAATTAGGTATTCATTGTAAAGCTTGTTATTAATAAAAGCTGAATATGACTCCAGACCATAAGTGTATTTAAAGGAAATCACATCATTTGCAGTAACACAGAGAACTTCAACAGGTAACAGATGCGAAGTGGAAACTAAAAAGAAAAGCAGCCCTCAATTCGAAGAGTGCATTAGAATAGAACCCTCAAACTCCCAGGTCTCTGGTAGAGGACCTGAGCTTGAGGAAGACAAACGCACCAACCACATGTAAGGGTGAGAGGGATATTTTAAATTTTTGACTAGACATATAGTCATAATATGTAATTCTGCATAAGAAAGTGTTTGTAAGTTACGAGGTACCTACAGGCCTTTAGTAGGGGCCTGTACTGTTTAAAAACCTGGCCCTGCAAAGGATTCATCCAAATTGTATGCATGAGAAACGGCTAAAGTTTCCAGGCCTTATAATCTGTTTGCCTAAACTCATGGAGATTACAAATTTATCCTACGGAATCCCCAGCAAATTATTTTCAAACTGTGATTAATTGTGTCTGTCGAACATGCACCCACTAACACACACTACAGAAAAATAATCAATTTCTGGCCACAGGGCAAACACTCTAAACAATAGAAGGGGCAAGGTTAATATGCAATAATTATTCATTTACTAGACTCCATATTCAAAATTAACATAAAACCTTTTACTTGAACAATCACGACTGCTACTGCTACTTCTTCTGCTGCTCTACATTGAAATTGCAATTCTCAGTTGAAGTAATACAAATACAGTGTCTGCAGCAGGGACAGGTTTAAGCTTGTGAATGACGATTTCATTGCAATTATTACTCAGCAAATATAGTGAGTTAGTTCATGCAATTTTTTTTTTTAGTTACTGAAAACCCCAAAAGAAACTACCGTCAGTTGTCTGGGTCTCTACACACATACTGTACATACTGTGCATTACCGCCAAAGGCAAAGATGACTTTTATAGAGAGAGAAGCAGTAAAATATCACTTTTAAGAAAAAACAAAACTGTTCTGTAATAGAGCTGCACTTCTTTGTCTCCTTGAAATATCTTGATCACCTAATATCAATGTCATTGAAAGTTAGCATATGCCAAAGCAGTAGTTGAGAGTAAATGAAAGACAGCTGGGGAAGCAGGTTTTAATTCGCACACATCAACATCTGGATCACCTTAAAACGTCTTAGTGGAGCAGCTTGTCCTGTCACGCGGATCCAGTGTGATACTGTCAACAGTGTCATTTGGTGCCATTAGTCAGATGTCAAGTACGGCTGGATGTGACTCACCAGCAGTTTGACGTGATGGAACCAGCAAACAAAGGGGCTGTTCTCACTAAGTATATGAGCAGTTTTGAAAAGTTTCTTTGAATATAATTTACCAATGTAAAGTATAACTATTAACTGATATATCTAATGTCCTTACTAAAGTTTCTTAGAAGAAACATACACATCTCTCTCTCAACCATAAATGTAATTTAATACTGGATTCTCTGCTGAGTTTAATTCCCCTATACTGAGAGGTATATATATACGGACACAAACAATGTCAGCTCTAACCAGGACAATATGCCCGTTTACTTTTTCACAACTAGTCAACACATGGCTCTCAAAAATGAATCACCTCTGTTGGTTGAGGGAGCATTGAGTGATCTGCACTCTCCGAGCAAGGTTTACGTATGTGTTGGTGAATTAAGGGGATGTCATGACAACAAAAAGGCAATAGTAGCTATATATTCAGGTATATCACAAGAAAAGTTCATGTTCATGTTGGTAAAAGATATTCTGAGGAAGGGATATATAATTATATATACATAGAAATATGGTTTTGACGATGGAAACATGACTGCAATATCATTTTAATGATTTTAACCAGCTTTTTTTTCTTTTTTTGCATAAGGTGGTTCTCCAACACCATCTTCAATATCTGCTTTAAAGTAATTTTAAGAGCACACCGCACTTTTTACCAAATGGTTATATTATTTCATATTTCAAAAGGTGTAACTCAGATTTAAAAGGGAAGCTTCTTTGAAACTTTGAGTAAGTGGAAGCCTACAGACCTGATTAAGCTAATCAAAAGAGGACACCTTATCCTCAGCCTTTTTCAGAACCAGTGCTCCCTCGACTCCATTGTCCAATTAATGACTGTTTGATGCATTATCCTCCATTTGCTTGAAGCAGATGTGCTGTCTCTTTTAACCAGGGGCTGTCTGTGCTGTCAAAGTTAGGATTTATTTATGTGTCTCCTGCTTGCTCACAACATAAAGTCCCCAGACTCCACAACACCCAGATTTAGAGCGAGGGCTTTCTTTGTTTATTTTCCTCTACCAGTGTTATTACCCCACCACAGCCAGTTTAGCCAAATTGGAAATTCACTTGAGTTACTTGAGTGTATTGGCGGATGCATGTCTTGTGCCTCGCGGAAAATGGATGGCCGGAGCAGTTAAAGGCAGGGACGAGGGAAATTGCCTGTTATTGATTTGTAAAACCAAATTTCTACAACATTTCATTGAAACTGTTCTTCTAGACAGCTCGTCTGCCTGTTTTTGCAGCATTTTATTATCAATCACAAAATAACGCACCCAAATGGTGGAATTCTGTTTTTGCAGAGAGGGTCACATAAAGATCCATTACAAGTAAGACATTTACTGTAGCTCCTTTACAGAAAGACTTCAATCATTGTATAGGGGGTTCGATGTCTTTCTCAAGGACGGGGCGACAGCCCGAGTGACTTTTGAACTTTTACCACCCCATTATAGGATTGTCACTCTAAATACTGGTCCATTAACTGATACTCCTAACAGCTTAACTCAGAGTAGTGTAGCCTTTTCATGCAGTGGAATGGCAGTGACGTGTTATCTTGCTACTCAGGAGGGCATGTCTAAAGTCTATCATCCAATCTGCTCCACCACATAAAACTTTATCCTCTTTAAGTCTTCACAAGAAATCATTTTGCCAACAAATAGATGACCTGGGTTTTTTTTATTGAACCAATTTGATTTATTTGGGTTCATGGTGTGATTACCTATTTGGTTCTTGATATAAAAAAGATGGGCTCTCAGGCTTGACTGAGAGTTGAGTCCAGATTGTCGATGCAGGTGGAACGTCGTCTCTTTTTATTATCATTATTCATTTACTCTTTTTTGAAATGGCTTTCTGTAACGATCTCTTGCAAATATTACCCAATCATTATTAGCGTCTCATACTGCCAAGAGCCACAACCAGCACATTTTCCTCAAATATGACCCTTTGTGTGAAACTGCTACATGGATTTTGGCAGATACCTTAGCTACCTACCCTTTAATTACAACTCGCTGAGATAATGTCTGGAGCAGTTCAGCTGAACAGTAATTGTAAAAGTTGCATTTAAATGGCTGCCATAATAGTGACTTAAAGCATCCACACAAAATAGACCCATAAGACGACGTAACCAAAAGTGAAACCTTAGCATCTTGATCACCACATGGTGGTTGGCTGCAGTTTAGGTCATAAATCCACGTTAGCAGATAGGACAGAGACCAAACTAAAAACTCAAACTAAACGTCATACGAATTTTGAAGATGGTTTCAGTCATTTTAGGTATTTCCTATCCCACTGATGTACTGTATGTTCAAGTGATGATATCCTTTCTCTAACTCCTGGTTTTAATTAGTTATTCAATGTGCAGGACCACACTGCCATGGCTCAGGTCGCCACTGTGTAGACGGTGGCTCTAAAATCGAAAGATGGCTTTATTTGTATCTGGGATATTTTGGCTTCATTTCTGGATATAGTGGGAGGAAGTGGAGATACATAATCCATCTTTATAAACATTTTATGTTTCAAATTTGTCAACCTTAAACCCACAACATGAATATGAATTCCACTGCGAGCAGTATCACTAATAACTAAAAGTTATGAGGTCTGCCTTCTGCCTTTCAAATAATTAAAAAAATACTCCAAACATGCAACTAATTGAAAGGCAATTAAAACAAAGCTTTAATAATGACACAATTACAGGAAGGGTTTTTGGCAGATCTCTAATTCAAGGCTATTCCATACTTTTAAGGCCCTTTTATCAAATGCCCTACTGCCCTCTGTCTTTTGTTTGCCTGTGGAGATAATCAGCAGCAATTTGTCGGCAGACCTCGAGCTATGACTGCTGGAGGTTATGCAGAGAGATGCTCAGTGCAAAATGAGGGCCAGGCCCACTTCTACATCCCGAAAACAAGCACTAGTATGTTTTAATCGATTCTGAAGGCCACATGTTAGGACAGCGAGACAAATAAACGTCAAAGGTCCTCTGATTTTCTGAGCATGTTTTGTTCAAGCTGAAGATGGTCAATGTTTTCTGGGACGACAGTAATCTAACTTACATCTGTCTAACGAGCTGGAGGCAGAGCCATGAGGAAGGGTTTATCTATCCTGGAATCAGAGGACTGGTCTAATCACGGCAATGCCCCATGTTGACAGATGGCTAATTTTATGCTGCACATGTTTAGTGAAATTGAAATCAGAGTTTAAAAAGACTGAAAGATTTGTAATGGCACTGGAGCCCTACCCCATTTGCATTAGACCATCTCATAAGTCATCAGCATTTATCTTCAGCCTGTTAGAGGACAGGAGTCTGGCCGTCTGCAGGATATTTTAGGTTCTGAGTGAGTTTACAGAGCAGAGGCCTATTGAGTTAATGGATGAATATATCCAGTATGTTGACTTAATTTACTTAACCCACAGTGGGTGCAGGAGGAGAACATTTGTAACCTCACTAGTAATTGCTCCTGTTCTAGATGAAGTGTTCCTAAATCACATACTAATACTACTTTTCCTTAATCAAGACAAAAAAACAAATAGGTACATAGGAACATTAACAGTCAACATCTTCGTTCAACGATTTGTCATTAAACACCTTCACGAGAAATGTACATCAAGTAATGATGGATTAAAAATCTTACAGAAACAATTCAAACCAACAAAAGGCTCCGTGCCAAGTATTGACAATGCTCTCAAAATACTGCCCTAAAAAAAAAAGCTATATCTTCAGTGAATGGGTGAGCAGATTTCTGTGAAGAGGAGAACATCATATCCAACAATGTACAACAGAATTTGTGTTGTTTTTGCTTTTACTAGAGATGTTTTATTTTCAAACTTTAAATTGCCATTGGCAGCTCTAGATATTGGCAATATTGTCTGGGTGGGCAACTCTACCTGATTCACGTGGGGAACCGAGCTTGAAGCTTGCATTCAGCGCTATCACTCTTCTTGACACCCAAACCAAAATACCTGTGCAAGGGAACTTGCGAGGAAAAAAAGCATCAATCGAAACATTTAACATGGAGCAGCACTCATGTGGTGTAAACAAATAAACCAAAAAAAAATCCTATTCTCCAGGGGTCTTGTCCTTTTAGTTGGTGTGTGTGTGTGTGTGTGTGTGTGTGTGTGTGTGTGTGTGTGTGTGTGTGTGGTGTGTGTGTGTGTGTGTGTGTGTGTGTGTGTGTGTGTGTGTGTGTGTGTGTGTGTGTGTGTGTGTGTGTGTGTGTTTTAACATCACACAGAGTTACCCCTCAACTTCAATCTGTTTGTAAAAGTCTGACGATTTGAAATAGACATTGTGCATGTCCACGTTGTCCAACTGTGACCTTTACACTGTCATTGGTCTGTGCTCCACACTTTAAGCAGGAATTCCCATGCATGATGATGCCACTGCAAAAAAAACCCATCTCTGCCAGATTTGCATCCAATGATTTGAAGACAGCTAGTGCTTGGCGCTGCTCCATCACTGCTCCCTCTGACAGATTTATTACACACACCAGTAGTTGTTCTGAGTGTCCATCTCCTGCCTCAGTGGACACTGTGTAGAGTGATTTGCTTCATTTCAGAGATAATGACATTTGTAATTTGTTGTGTATTGTATTCTATCATATCCCTCAGAGATGATGGCATATGATAAGTGGTAAACAATGAGGTCGCAGTGATTGAGGGTCAACCTTGGTTATGGCTCGCCTGTTTCTCCACGGCTTTACTAATATGACTGTTACAGCCAAAATACTAATTTCATGTGTCGCTGTAGTAGTTATCTTTTTCATGAAAGGTGGGGGCCATATGACTTCAAATCAATATCACAATTGTTTATGACATGACGCGCATGAGGCTCAGCACTCAGCGCCAGTTACTGTCTATAACATGTAAGTGTAATTCTTGTGTTCCTTACATATCAACTATGCTTTTTTGAATGTTTAAAGTTAGGATTGACAGAAGTATCGTGCCTATTTCTTCTCTTTTTTCCAGTCATCTTTGGCTGTCAAAAATCTGCAGTTATTCCATTACATGAAATTACAGTTATTTGGTAAAAGGATTTTAGCCTGAAGATTCTGCAGCCGCAGACAGTGGGAGCTATATCTGGGTTATTTGCCTTACTGATGGAAAATCTGACCTGCCAACAGAATGATATGAGAATTGAAACACCTGAGATACAGACACCCTTTCTACAAAATGCAGATATTTCATGTTACACCAATGGAGTTTAAAATAGATTTAATTCTTTACCATTAACCAAAGTTGATAAAAAGGTGACATCTTCTTAGATCTATTTAGAATGTATTCAATAGTTATTTACGTTTACATTTATGTTTATTCATATATTAATTAAGGCCATTTGGAATGGGAAGTAAAGGTGTTAAAATGTTTAATTAAAATGTAAGTATTTTTAAATACATTTTGATATTCTTCCAAAAAATTAAGTTTCTATAAACATAACTGCAACAGAATATATTTAGTAGAAAATGTAATGTTGTAGTGTTGTATTGAATATCCTGGTTTCGCCCTTGCTCATGTTTATTAATGGTCCTCAGGTATCTCTTGCTCTTTATCTGTGATTTCAGTTGCTCGTCGTCCATTGTCCTCGTCTTGCTGCTGTACATCAATACCGGCCTGGACACTGTTTTTTTCACTTAGTTGATTTCTATTGCTTTCGTCTGCAACGAGTCAAGAATGAGCAAATCATTAGTTATCTCAGGTTAGCTATCTGAAGGGTATCCAACAAGATTTTAGAACCTCAGTGAGATGAATATCAGTGACATTACATTGATTTAAAAGGCTTTCAAATTTAAAGTTGTAATTGTCCTATACAAATTTAAACATGTTACATTTTTTGTGGCGCCTGTCAGGCAGTTAGTTAGAGTCGGAGGTTCTTCGGAGAGCTCATTGGTGGCAAATAAAAATAAGTGGCGAGCTACTGTAATTGTGAAATAGTTAGCACAAGTCTGTCTTCAACCATCTCCAGGCCAACTGTAAATCTAGCAGTGATAAGGTCGACTCTATTTTGGAAACTAGAACTTCCAAGTTGTTAAAAAAAAAAAAAAAATACATAAAACAAATATTTGGTCAAAAAGTTATAATTATTTCAGTTTTATTCAGAAATAGTTAACTCAGAGGCAGAACACATAAAAAAACATAATCTCTGTGTAAAAACATATTCAGCTTACCGAGGCCTTCACCCAGTGTTAAACAGCTACTAGGAAAAGTCCAAACTCAACACTACAATGTTTCACCGTCAGTATATTACAGACCAACTGGTGCAAAAGCTGTTGTAAACATACCTGTTTGGAATGGGCTGTTTGCTCGACCTGTGGGTTGCATCTTTGTTGAACAGCCAAAGTTACCTGCAATAATTGAGCCTCAGCAAGTGTGAGAACATGTTGGACTCTGTCACTAAACCCCTGCTGCTACAAAAGGAGCTGTTTGCCTGTTTATTCAAACTTAAATTAAGCTCCGTCCGCAAGACGCTGATGGGTAGAATCAGGTCATGAACACGTTTGTTTGTTTGTTTGTCAGCAGGATTATGCAAAATCTAAAGAATGGATTTCCAAACTTAGGGAAAGGATGCATCAAGAAAAAAACAACTTTCTTTACCATTAGCGGAGGGCTTTATAAGGGACTGACATCAATGAGTGTGTGAAATTTGGTTCAAGTGTTGAGCCTTGGTGGAGGGGTGCGCTCCACTGAGTGCCATTCTGGTTCAAAATGTATTAATATTGAACATTTCACTGTTCCAAATGATGTTGGTGTTTACATCTCTTCTACACCTCTTGCATGCTGGAGTTTTTTTTTAAGTAATGATGGCTAGAGGTGTATAAACGTATAAAATGATGATATCTCCTTTCATTTGTACAATTTGCCATTTTGTTTACATTCACAGTTTAATTTTATATATAACTGTTCCCATTGCCTTTGTTGTTTTAACTTCATGCTGTGACTGTAAATGGATCGTAGCAAAGAGACCTGCGGTGCCCAGAGGCCATGTTTGCCTCCTTCCTACTCGTGCCCTGCTTCCTCTGCACCGAGTTACCTGCATCATGCATCATGGATGTGGATCCTCCTCTGTGCAGAGCCCGGCTTAATGTGTTTGTTTATTCATCTAGTCAGGCGACAACCCCAGGCAGTCAGTAGCAACGATGCAATATCAGAGGCTCTCTGTAAAGGAGGATGAAGCCGGTGTTTAATGATACAAGACTGATAGAGACCAAGTATCCCTGCAATGTGGAGTGCCGTTTACTTTTGTCAGGCTTAAGTAAAAGACCGTGTTTATTTGCCATTTCAAACAGTCTTCTGCTCGTTCTCAGTACCATCAACTGACTCAATCAAAACCAACCAAGAGAAGTGTGGGAAAGAGAATGATGCAACAACAGTTCTTTTCTGCTCCCTCCCTGCACTGTTTTCTCTTAGCATGGCAAAGTGGAGTCCTTTCACTCATACGAATCAGTCTAAATGATGACACTTAACAGCTCTACTGCACCATGTAATGCTGTAGCATTGCTACAGTAAGTCAAATAAATATCCAGTGTAGCTGCTCTACACAGCTCATCTAAGTTTCTGCACTGCAGGAAATTACCTGGGATTTCTGTATAATCTTCAAATTATTTCACAGTAATATCACACTCTACTATTTATATACTGCTCATAAATGTGTGATACTGTAGCTACCCCTTCAATATCTCTAGATGCATTAGACTTTTTGGGATGTTATAAATAGATGAACAGTAATGCTTTTTGGTTATATTAGTGTTTCATAGGATTTTTTGCATTCATGAAATGAAGGACCTTGTTTTGCTGGATCAACCAAAAACATACATTCAAGTTTATTAGGTACACCCAACGGATGGCAATACTATAGTCCTACAATGGGTCCAAACAAAAATAATTTATCCTAATGTTTATATGCAGAGAGTTGATTGAACTCCACGGTCATTTGGGGGTTAGTTTGGTTTGTGGTGTAGTTTGTGGTGCTGTTGAATCATATCACTTTTCAAGTGGGAAATCAGCGAAGTTCTGTTGCTGCTGTAGTAACCTCTGGTTGGTTGAAGCACCTGTCAAGCAGAGAGAGAGTTGGAGTATTGGTGGTTGACCACTGATGAATTGCTTGAAGTGAAGGTCATTGTTATTCAATTTTAATAATAAAATAGTCCAAAAGTAGATTTAGCAGCAAATCAGAGGAAATATTCATGATCAATTAATCTGCTACTTCTACTGTTAAAACTGCTTTTCCGATTTGTCTGATTTAGTCTAACATACCAGAAATATGTTGAAAAAATCCCCAGTCCATTTAGTTAACAAAAAAAAGAGGAAATCCTAACACAAAAAATAAAAGATTTCTTTTTTTTACAATTCAATTGTATTTTCACTTTAAATGTATCTAAAAATCTGAATAATAACTCATCTATTAATAAACTATTTCGCATCTAAGAAAATATGACACCTAATTTCAACTGATTGTATCATTATGTCTGCTGCCGGCCACAATCCTGCCACTGTGTGATGACGGCAGGTTTGTGTGTTGATATGCTCTGCAGCTCTGGCAGAGGACACACAGAACATGACTGTCATCCCCGTGTTATTTGAATGGGAGGACTTAATCAAGGCTTCACGTGTGACTGAGGAGAACTGACAAGTGATTGTTTCTGACGACCGTCTCTACAATTGTTGACTCGCTGTGTTTTGCTTTGGGGGCAGCTAATATTACACGATCATCAAAATGTTTTGATTTAAAACCATGAAGCGCTGTCACTATGGTGACGACAGAATAACGCTGTTATCTCTGCTGGGGATTTGCCACTCCTGTTCTGGCACAGTGTACAACGGCATTGTTATTAAAGTTGTATTAATATTTCATCCAACCGCAGTGTTACTAGCTGGGTGATCATGTATCAAGCCTACTAGCCTGTCTCTTAATCATTGTCCAAAGGCTCCTTTTGTGGTTAATTGATCAAATAGTAAGTGTGTTAAGAATTTTCTTTTCCAGCTAAATGAGGGCAGGGAAGTGTTTTTAAATGGGTGCAGTTACATTCTCATATCAGACAAAGCGGTGCCTATCACAATTCCACCTCACTCGGGAAAATGTGGCCATGGTGCTACATTCACTTTCTCGCATAACTAGGGCTGAATAAAGACAGAGGCATATTAGTGCACAATACCAATATCAGTAGTGTGCACCTGGGATACGCATTTGAAATTGAAATGCCGGTTTCTTTTTTTGTAATTACCTGCATAGTGTGAGAACTACAGCTAAACCCACTACTTTAAGAACACCATATCTTTGCAGAAAGGATCTAATGCCCTGTGTAGCCTACTAAAGGGCTGCGAGGCTGTATGTGTGCGTGCATGTGGTGAAGCAGGCTTTTGTGGTCTCTTGCTCGCTCGCTCTCAAAAACACATCAAAGTGAAGGAGAGAGGCAATGGTAAGGTCTCTGCATCATGCCCGACTAAGGACGAAGTTTCCATTAAGTCGCATTGCCTCAAAGGGATTAAAGAGAAATTTCTCTCCTCCTCCTCATCCTAAATGGTTTCCGGACGCTTTTCCTCTTTGCCATTCTTTAGCTCTTTGTGCTAAGGTCCCTCTTTTTTACACTGTTTATTGGTGTGGTGACATCTCCTTTTTTCCACCTACCCCTCTTTAAGCTGCAGCTGTTTATTCATTTGTTGCCCATGATTTGCAGCATAAACCAACTTCTTTCACACATTTCTGACATTCAAAATGCACAACATCTAACTGGACCAGTCAGTGTCTTTACAAGACCTCAAAGTTCCATATGTAACGTAGAGAAAATCCTTCCCTAATGGCAGCTGTGACCATCAAGTGAACGCCAGGGTTGCGACCATCCTGGGCATCAGTTTTAAAACACTGATACGACATATTTGAACATGTTTGACCTGCGTCAAGTTGACAGCTCAAGTTACATTATTATTACATTATTATTACAACTATATTTATAGATTCTATTTGACTCTCCAGTGCTGGCCATACTGCTAAGCAGTGTGGAGATGGACCTAACTTTGTAATGCTACAGTTTTATAAATGTTAAGTTTTTTATTTATTTTTATTTGAAAAATTATTTTTAAAGCATCTGACTCATCAATATGGGGTTAGGGTTAGTATCAGCATTAAGGTTTGCCGATATCAAAAGTTTTCTTTTACAGACTAAACAATAAAGAAATGTTTCCGTTTTTACTAAAACAATATATAAACATTAATTTTCGCTTTTCAAGGTCTATGGTTGCGTTTGTATGACATCAGTATCAGATGTATCAGTTTATCAAGCTTTTCGAACATACATTTTAGAAATATCATGAATAAAGTTGTAATGAGAGAAGTCGTAAAAAGTTATAAACAGAACTTATTCTCAAAATTGTTTTTCTTGTTACCATTACAACTTATTATCAAATCTTTTTTGTGTCAACATGGTCCTAATAATCCATCAGAGTTTTCTTTATTTCAAATTCATTCATAATAACTTTTAAAATGTCAATCATCGATACATTTCTTTGTCATAAGAGCTGAGAACTACATGTTAGGAAAACATGTGTTTTACGGCTGAGTATATTGGCATCAGAATATTTTTTCTAATATCTGTATTGGCATGAGCACCTAAAATCCATAATTAATCTGCTCTAATCTTACTTACAGTACCTTCAACTCAAACATATTTATTCAGTAGATTTGCCCACATGCTCTCTGGGTAATTCACAGTGGACACAATAATGAAAGATACAGCTAAGCCACTTGGAGACAGTCTGTACTTACAGACGACCCTATAGTTCTTATGAAGTATGACAGCACCAACCTTTACATTTGTTGTGACAGGTGATAGATGCCCTCAAAGAACTGATTGATAGTTGTCTCACACTTCTTTCCCAAAGGGGGGGAGATAAGACTGACACTGTGGCACTGATCATTTTCCTTGTTGTGCAGTTGACCTACACTTTGATCTGCTGCATCTACCTGAAGTGACCCCTGCACCCTGTTGTAAGCCATCTGCCCTCCTCCTGTTACTCACTTTAAAGGTACAGAGGATATGATACGAGTTGCAGCCTGGGACATGACACTTGCAGGTGTGAAATGTGTGTAACTTTACATGTGTTCTTGGCTTTAAGAAATGATACAATATGTTTTCTGCTTTTGTAGCAGTAGCTGTCAGGCGGTCAGATCCATTTTTAGAAATGATGGTTCCTCACTTCAGTGAGTGCTGCACAACTCAGGCAGTGGTTTATAACGTTGGTACAGCTGCAGCAGGGTCTCTTAAAGGTAAACATGTGAATGGTAGTCATCTTTAAAAAAACACTCAATTTGTAATGTGTCGGCCGGTCTGCAGGTGTTATGTCCTTGTGTACATACATTTAGTAAATTACTTAAAAAACATAAGCAATATCTTTTTGTGTTGTCAGACAAATAAGAACTGAAAACATGCAAAAATACTGGAATTACCACAGGTAATGATTCACATTTGCTGGGTTTCAAAGTAATTTAACATGCTTGCCATACAGCAATCAGAAGATAGTGACTGTCAATAAGTGATTTTAAGATTTGCCATTGTATATAGGTTCAATGTGAGGTTGATTCATATCTCAGCCCCCAACATGGTCAGTATATGACCAATCCTGTGTCTCTTGAGAACATTTATTTCACTACAGTCTTGTTTTCTTTTAATTTCACGATTTGTTGTTGTGACGACTGATCCTAAATCCATCCCCTCACAACAAATGAAATGGATAAACAAGAATAAAACTCACCGCTAGCCTCAAACCCTTTTCATTGGCTTTCCCATCCTGTGACTAACATCAAACTGTTTCAAAATCTGGTGAGGAGAGCATTGACTTCAGATGAGGGGATCATCGTCTTTATATCTGTAATCATTAAACCTGCATGGATCATTTGGGAAACATATCAGCCATAATAATTAGATTTAAAGCTATAAATCCAGGATCGGTCATATCAAAGTTGAGTGTTACCTTTTTAGAAGCCATTATAAGTCATTTTCTGCATGAGATATGAAGGTCTTCAAAGTTTATAGAGTGGGAATGTCATGCATTGCAGCAATTTTTTCACTTAGTGTTTCAAATTTATATATTACACTGGAGATAATTGCACATAAAGTGAATTGGCAAATTGGGCCCAGTTGGTGAGAGAGGAAGCCAGCGAGGGTTCTCCTCCTTGTTGATACAACTGCAGCTCCCACAGGCTGAGGCGTCTGTACAGTGAGGCTTTGACTGGGCTTTATAGCTTCAACCTCCCAAGTGAGGCTCAGCAGACACCCTGAATAACTGGTGACCAGCGCCAGGTTTGCTGCAGCGGCCTTGACACAATGGTTCCCTGGATTGGCTCGGTTTCATCCACTGTTTGTAACAATGACTCTTCGCAGCCACCACAGTATTCCTTTTTGAATCCCTCGATCACTGTCAACAGTGTGAGCTGCAAGGAAGTGAAACTGCCCCCCCTCCTCATCACCCATCTCTGTAAGTGTATCTGCACCTTATGAACAAATTTGAGTCCTGAAGGGCTCCGATCACGTCATCTTTCACAGAGACCCGGCCGTCTCTTAGCAGCCGGCTCCCTTCATTACTCAGATTGGTTTGCTCAACCATTGTTCAAAATGGAGTATAGGAACTCCAAGTACAGACCCCAACTGCTACTAATCTTCATCCTCATTTATTCCCCTTAAACCATCAAGAATGGATGGGACCTTCATAGTTAATGGTATGAAGTCAAATGTATGGTTCCAAGATAAGACAAATGAAGGTCCACTGAACATAATAAAACACTAAGAGGTGGAAACATGAGGAGAAAAGCAGCCAGTTTTCATGGAATATAATTCTTAAATGCAAAGTGCAAATACACAGGAAACCCGTACCTCTCTCCACCAATATACTAAGCACTCCAAGAAAATACATTATTGTAGTTATTATATATGATATTTTCTTTTCCAAGTACATTTGTTTTCTTTTTGATTTTTCCTGCACTGACACACATGTCACACACATGTGCATGTAATCAAAATTAGTTAATAGTGGTAATTGTAGTGGTTTTCACTTGGCCTGTCGCAAAACCAAAAATGTAGTAGTCGATACCGATATCAGGGATATTTTCACGATTCTTGATCCCCAATTCGATACCAGGGCAAAAAACTTTACTTACGGTTTTAAGACATATTTTGAGTGACATAAGCAGTCAATGCCATGAGTATTTTCACCTTTACACTGCCAGGGTTTATGATGTCATAAACCTAAGTAACCAATCCTGTCAACTTGTGGGTGGAGCTTGGTAGGTGAAAAAGGCTCTTCAACCGCAGGTTAGCTGTGAGGGTGGGGAGAAGGGGAGAAGGGGCGGGGCCATATCATTATATTTATAGATCTCACGAAATAAATGAAGATGGGGTAAAGTTACATTTAAGGCTTTTAAGGCCCCGGTTGGAATTGTTTTCATGACAAACCTTTTTGATATGTACTTTTTTAGGAGCAAAGAAGAGTAACAAGAGTAACAAGCTACGGCAGAGGGACTTAAACACTTCATAGGCAAGGAACACAAGTGTTAAACTTATTTATCCACATTAGTCCTTAGATTATCATATTACTCTCACCGATATAAACTTTTTAATCACATTCTTAAATATCAACCTGCTGAAATATACTGACCCTGGCTCGTAGACTCCTGGCAGTCTCCACTCTTTAATCTATGATTTTCATACATCTCAAAATCTGTCTACTTTAGAGCTCAGGTTGTAAATATTAAAAATGCATGATATAGCCTGGGGAGCTGAGATCGGTCTTCAAAACGACTGGTGTGGTTTATAATCTGGGGTGCAACTACTTTTTTTTTTCCTTTAAAATACTCCGGTGAGTACCTGAAGATGTGTTGCTGGTACTGACTTTGTATGAAGATGGCTCTCTGGGTTTCTGCTCCTTCAAACGGGCTGTGTGAATCCTCCCTGTTTCATATCCAGTTAACTTCTCTCACATGTCAACTTATAGCTTTAGCTCATATTGGACATATGATTAGGTATCAGGACAATTATGCTAAACACAACTTCACTTTATAAAGTTGTTTTAAATAATGCCTTTGCAAATAAGTGCAATACTTTCATGAGCTGTACTTGTAAACGATGACATTTTACACATTTTTCAATGCATTAGAGGTTTTTATCAACGCGGGACTTCCACCTCGTCTGACAGGGGTGTGTTTACCTGTCAGCTCTAACCCTCGCAACCTATTACAGTTTATTTGTAAAGCTACATACTAGTCGCTGCTGTGCCAAATCAAAAAGTCCTTTACAAAGCAAATTATCATGTCAGTTTGTCAGCCTTTACTTCACTTGAAACTCAAAGCCATGTCTGCATCACGTCTCCTGACAGCGTCGACAGCAGCGGAAAGAGACGGCTGTGACAACTGAAGTGTCAACTACATGCAGACACTTCATAAACCAGTATAGTGTGATAATTAAGAGTCCAAAGCTTGGAAATATAATGAAGCTAACTTTATGGGCATCCAATGCAAGCAGCTCCTGCATTAAAAAGAAGTGGTGGCATTTATATTTAGTTTTTTTTCCGACCTCACTCGGCATGCAATCTGTCATTTATGTTGAGATGTATGTATTACAGCCATACACTAGGTTGCAATGGATTTGAAAGCAGTTAAGCAGTGCTCATTAAAGGCTATTTGCCATATTAGGGCGTACAGACCTCCCTGTTTCACACTCTGGTCTGTAGCGATTTAAGTTTTTGTGCTCGCTGTGCATTTTTACAAGAGATTTCATCATTAGGACAAAGTGTAAAATGCAAGACTTTGAATAAGTAATTTGATCAGTGATTAGCCAGTTGTACTGTGAGAATCAGCATGTTCTCTGCTTTGATAGAGGAGTCTCTTCTTGGCACTCCATGGAATCACTGCCTCTGCATATTTATTTCCTCTTTCTGTTGATGTATTTGAAAGAAAAAACATTATTAATCCACAATTCTCTGAATTTTGTATGTTTCGTGTATCAAAACACAGAAGATCTGACGTTGGTAAGGTACCTTCAAGCTGGAATGCAATGAAAAAAGCCCTATGGTTATTTTTCCATCATGATTACCAGGTTGATTTCCCTGCTGTTGACTTTCACTAAACTAATATTGTTGGACCAATAAACCTGGCCAGGCCTTCAAACCGGGCATTTTGAATGTATTCTGGAAATAAAGGAAGTAATTTGTTAATTATCAGAATCTGTTTTCATCACCTCTCATTTGTGATGAGTAAGAAATAACACACGTGCTTCATGACATAAAATATTTTTGAACTGTGCAGTGAGCTCTTTGTTTAGTCAATTAATAGAGTGTCTCATATGTAAAATGCTCGCACCAGGTGCAAGGGCATTTATACAAAATTGTACATATTATTATTCTATTGTAAATATTGTATTCTGAATAAAGAAAAGACATGAGTTGGTATTTATTATACAGAACACAAGATATGGATAGAGAACAGTAAATAAGGACACACTTCGGCTCCTTTTTTCACTTTGTACTAAGAAGATGAAAAAAATTCAAATAGTACTACACAAAGTACTCGTGAAAATGTGTAAAAAAAACTCTTAGTTTCATAGGTAATGTCTCGAAGCAATTTAGCTTCACCACACCACTTGCAATATGCTAATTTGGGCTTGTCTAAATAATTTAACCCATTCCCAGTTAAGTCTGGTTCAACTTAATGGGGGGAGCTAAAGAATCAAGGAGATGATTTTAGTGTGCAATTGTGCTGATGCATTTTTTATTCGCTGAGATACTGAATAATTTAAGGCCCGTGCTGATTGTGTCGCCTGTTGGCCATTTTATCAGGGACCAGCACCAAAATACCTTTGTGATTCTCTAATTAAATAGTAGTCAAACATATGCAATGTATTTGTTATTCGTTTAATATTGTGAAAACAAAGTCTGGTTTAGTTTGTCAACATCTGTGACCACAAAAAACACCTGAATGTGCTTATAGTGTGTTCTATGACAAAAATAAATGCTGTAGGGGACACATTTTCTTTCCGTGGAGCCTGTCAGTAAGTGTCATTATAATATACCTTTGAATTCTGCTTCAATAAAGTAGAAATATAAAGAAGAGACCCCAGATGGATGCCTCATGACCTTCCATGGTCTCAAGGGAATCACGCTCCTGGACTCTCATACCTGGCGACTGTTTCCCCGTCAGCCTGAATCTCTATGAACAAGTAAAGACCCCATGTGTATTTAACAAAAACAGAGTTGCTGAACTTTAAAGTCTCTGAACAGCTTGTGCAGCATTATCCAAGAGTTTTGTAATTATTGCTTCAGTCCAAATGGCTCATGTGCACTTCATTACCTTTAACATTTAGCCCACTAACAGCCATGTTGTCGAAGGAGTTGTTATAATAGGGTTGGTGCATGCTCAGAAAGTGTCGGTAGAGAACATGCACAACAACATACACACTTTCATAACCGGTGAGCTACAAATAGGAGATAGTGGGTGTATATTTTCCGACTTTGTCATCAAACGCAAGTAAGTTGTTTGAATAAAAACTGATTTTATTAATATTAGACAAATGCTCCTTTTTAGGTTATAAATGGAATGGCAAACATTTTTTCAGTCTAATCGGCTCCTCAAAGTGCTTTACATTTTAGTTTGCATTCACACAGCACTTCTATATGCTGCACCTTTTCTATGACACACTGTTACACTTTTTACACTTTTCTTACACTGTTAGCAGGGCCGTCAGGGGCAGTTTGAGGTTCCGAATCCTAGGACACTCAGGAATGCGGACTGGAGGAGCCAGGGATTGAACCACTGACCTTCTGGTTACTGAACAATCCTGGCTACCTCCTGAGCTACAGCCGCCAATAGACAAACAGACTTGCGTTGTTTGTGCAGATTTAAATTTGGACACTGGCCACAAATGTTGCAAGAGCTCATGAAATCATACCCTTACACTGTGTATGAAGCCCAGTGTGCAAGCAGCTAATGCCAGGCAGAGAAAGAGAGAACTGTTTCCTTTGTGACATAAATAGCCTGTTAGCAGGATGAACAGTGGAGGGAGAAAGGCTGATGCCCTTTAACCACACAACGACCTATAATTCTGTCTATAAGCGTAGTGATCATTCATTTAAAATGATAAGCACCTATTAACATGCTAATTGTAACAAAATACAATTCTGAATCCTAAATATATCTCTCTGTTACATGTATTCCCTCAGTACCCAAACCCTGGGCTTTGACCTTTTCATCTGTAGAGACCATTAACGCCTGACTTTATGGAGCCAGTTTTCCATAAGCCCTGGTTGTCGGCCAATCAGCTAACTCCTCATTTATCAATCAATCAAATTTTATTTGTATAGCCCATATTCACAAATCACAGTTTGTCTCATAGGGCTTTAACCGGGTGTGACATCATCTGCCCTTAGCCCTCAACAAGAGTAAGGAAAAACTACTTAAAAACCCTTTTAACAGGGTAAAAACGTAGAAACCTCAGAGAGAGCCACATGTGAGGGATCCCTCTCCCAGGACGGACAGAAGTGCAATAGATGTCAAGTGTAAAGGAGAACATCAAGATAAAGGTTTTAGCAGCATTGATAAGGGTAAACATTTTGAAGCATAACTGAAGGTCAATGAATTGACGGATTATTGTCAGTAATGGTCGAGTATCTGATGAGAAATACTATATATCCGGCAGTCCTGCTGCAATCATAGTCTATGGTCAGCTGCCACCACGATCATGATCCACCATCAAGATCGGATGCCACTATAGTCCACAGTCATTGTCCACTGCCGCCATTAGGATCTATCATCAGCTGCCACCTCGATCGTGGTCCACCACCATTATCAGATGCCAACACGATAAAGGATCCGCCATTATTATCACGATCAGCCAGCATGATACAGAATCCGCCATACTGGATCCACCATTACGATCTCTGATACGCGATCCACAGATCATAATCCACGATGTGGCCACAGCCGCGGCCCTGGATCTGCGGACAATAAGGCAAAGGGACTCCGGGGAAGAAGTCAAGTCAGTAACATGTATTGATGAGATATGAATTTCTTTGATATGATAACGATTGAGAAGAGGAAGGAGAAGCTGGAAAGAGAAGCTCCGAGTGCCATGTGTCCCCCGACCTTCTAGACCTATAGCAGTATAACTAAGAGCAGGTCTAAGACAAGCCTGTACCAGCTCTAACTATAAGCTTTGTCAAAAAGGAAGGTTTTAAGCCTACTCTTAAACGTACAGATGGTGTCTGCCTCCCGAACTGAAAGTGGGAGATGATTCCACAGGAGAGGTGCTTGATAGCTGAAAGCTCTGGCTCCTACTCTACTTTTAGAGACTTTAGGGACGACAAGTAAGCCTGAATTCTGGGAGTGCAGTGCTCTAGTGGGTTGATAAGGTACTATCAGCTCTTTAAGGTAGTGGTCTCTTTTCTTTGCTCTTGTCAGGACACGTGCTGCGGCGTTTTGAACAAGCTGCAGAGTCTTTAACGACTTACTGCTGGAGCCTGATAATAAGGAATTACAATAATCAAGTCTGGATGTAACAAAGGCGTGGACTAGTTTTTCTGCATCTTTTTGGGAAAGGACATGTCTGATTTTTGAGATATTACGCAAGTGGAAAAAGGCGGTCCTAGAAATTTGTTTTAAGTGTGAATTAAAGGACAAATCAGGATCGAAGATCACTCCCAAGTTCCTGACTGTTTCATTGGAAGCAAGAGCAATGTCGTCTAGCGCAGCTATATCATTAGATAATGTATCTCTAAGGTGTTTAGGGCAAAGTATTAGAACCTCTGTTTTATCTGAGTTTAACAAGTGAAAATTGCAGGTCATCCAGGTTTTTATGTCCTTGAGACATGCTTGGAGTTTAGTTAATTGATTACATTGTTCAGGTTTTATTGACAAGTATAACTGGGTGTCATCCGCATAGCAGTGGAAATTTACAGAGTGTGTCCTGATAATGTTTCCTAGTGGAAGCATATATAATGAGAATAAAATTGGGCTGAACACAGAGCCCTGTGGAACACCGTGGTTAACTTTGGTGCACACAGATGATTCATCATTAATTTGCACGAATTGGAATCGATCTGAAAAATATGATTTAAACCAGTTCAGGGCGGTTCCTTTAATGCTAATTAACTGTTCTAGCCTCTGTAATAACATTTGATGGTCAATTGTGTCGAATGGTGCACTAAGATCTAACAGAACGAGGACAGACACAAATCCCTCATCTGAAGCTATTAGAAGGTCATTAGTGACTTTTGCCAAGGCTGTCTCTGTGCTGTGATTGGCTCTAAACCCCGACTGAAAGTCTTCATATATATTATTTTCCTGGAGAAACTCACACAGCTGATTGGCTATAACTTTTTCAAGGATTTTAGACAGGAAGGGGAGGTTGGATATTGGTCTGTAATTGGCTAAAACCTCTGGGTCTAGGGTGGGTTTTTTTGAGAAGGGGTTTGATTACAGCTATTTTAAAGGACCGTGGTACATATCCTGATGATAATGACAGATGTATTGTGTTCAGTAACGAACTATTAATTAGGGGCAGAATTTCTTTAAGTAATTTTGTAGGAATGGGATCTAAGATACAAGTTGTTGGTTTAGAACATGAGATTATTTTGGTCAGCTGATCAAGGGTGATCAGAGAGAAGCTGTCTAAATAATTGGTAGGATTCTCAGTCGTTTCTGAGATTTCTGGTCTTGGTAGGGTATTAGTGCCACTTGAGGGCAGGAGATAGTTGATTTGATTTCTAATAGTTAGAATTTTATCATTAAAGAAGGTCATAAAGATATTGCTATTTAGGGATCGAGGAATACTGGGTTCGGTGGAGGTGTGACTCTCTGTCAGCCTGGCTACAGTGCTGAAGAGAAACCTGGGGTTGTTTTTATTTTCTTCTATAAGTTTCGAGTAGTAGGCAGCTCTTGCTTTGTGGAGGGCCTTCTTATATGCTTTAACACTACTCTTCCAGTCTAGGAGATATTCAGCACGGTTGCTGGAGCGCCACTTCCTTTCTAGTTTTCTTACTTGTTTTAACTCGTGTCTTAGAATTATACCACGGAGCTAATTTACCATGTTTTACATGTTTCTTTTTTAGAGGCGCTATTGAGTCTAATGTTAATCGTAATGACTTTACAGAGCTATCGACGAGATGGTCAATCTCAGTGGAGCTAGGGTTTTTAAAGAATTTGTTGGGTGTATCGACGGATAATACGGGTTTAAATGTAATCTGAATTATTTCCTTAAATTTAGCTACAGCACTATCAGTCTAGAAAATTAGTTTTTTATTAGTGGCATATATTCTGATTATGAAAAATTGAAGGTTATTAAATTATGGTCTGATAGGATTGGATTGCGCGGAAGTACTGTTAGATTTTCAATTTTGACACCGTATGATAATATAAGGTCAAGTGTGTGGTTACAACAATGAGTAGGTTGTGTACACACTGACTGAAACCTATTGAGTCTAGTATTGAAATAAATGCTACGCTAAGGCTATCATTATTATGGTCAACGTGAATATTAAAGTCACCAACAATAATAATTTTATCGGTCTTTAGGACTAGGTTTGATAAAAACTCAGGGAATTTTGTAAAAATTCAGAATAAGCCCCAGGAGCACGGTAAACTACAGCAAATATGATTGGCTGTTGGTATTTCTTGGATTGGTGTGGAAGACTAAGAACAAGACATTCAAATGAGTTGTAGCTTAGTTTAGGTTTAGGATTAATTAATAGACTGGAGTTAAAAATAGCAGCAACTCCACCACCTCGGCCGAATTCTCTGGGAACGTGTGAATTTACATGACTGGGGGCTACTTATTACATCAATTTTTGATTCTAATGAAATAGCTTTGATTAACAAGTTCCAGTTTGCTATGTGTGAACATTTTACCACCACTAACCTCCACTTGGCTCTATGTGTTGATACAGGAACGGTCTGTCTGAGGATAGGTCCTCTTGAAAAGCATTTGACAAATATTGGCAAAATATTTAATGATACAACACATTGGTATTTGCATTGATTGCACAGACAGGGAACGGCCTCATTAGACGTGCCACTTCAGAAAACACAGTGAGCATTAAAAAGTCCAATGGAGGCGCTGAATTCCCCATATACTGCGCACAGATGTTTATGGGCTTAATGAGTGAGTGAATGAATTATCTTTATTTACATTGCGGTTTTTACAGCGGAGAGATTTCCAAGACACATTACAAACACCCACTAAAACAGGCAATGGTGTCAACATTACAGGCCTCTGTCATGCATGTGAGGAAATTATAAAGTATGCCAGAGCATCACAGTGTAATTAAAATTTTCATTGCTTTCTTTATTTTTTCCACTGAGCAATTATGCAAACTAATGTCAGAGGAATAAACATTTTTATCATAAAACATGATGTCATGGGACTTCCTGCAGCAATATGTACTGGATACTATCAAGTGTATATTATTTCCCACATGATATATTTTATCTCTTGTTAATATTTTGGGTTATCATTTCAATGCTTAATTTTCTACAGCTTTGGGTGAGGCTCCCCCCCTAGATGACTCCCCACTGGCTGGCTCCTCCATATCTTCGTGGAAGGTCCTGTTGAGCTCTTTGTTTTGTTTTACTCTTGAGTATAATAGAGCCCGACTAATTAATCGTTTATTTTAAAATACTACTCATTGAAGAAAATGGGGATTTTTATATTGTTTCATTAAAATGTGTATTTTATTTAATCAAGTTCTTTATATTTGGTTGATTTAAAAAAAAAATCTATAGATATTTATGATAAAGTTTATGGTTAAACTCGACCAATAATTCAAAAATGTCATATCAGAATCACCCCCTCAGATTCTGTCTTTATAAATAGTTTTCTCACAGATTTAATCTTGAGGAATCCATTATCACCTAACATATGGTAAAAAATGTATCCTCATTCCAAAGCCACTGGAGCCATCTGTTGGGGCGCTCACCTTGACCACAACACAAACAGCCCATTGGTTCTTGAGCAACAGTATGCAGTATGTTACAGTATTATTAAAACTGGCTGACTATTGATTTATTATTATGACGCTCCATCGATTTTTATTCACCTTTGTAAGTGCGGACAATCTTTTCAAACGTCGAGGTTGCTGACTCCACTCCAAAGCCACAGGAGCTGTCAATGTTTTGTCCAAGCTCTTGTTGCAGAAGTAATACCATCAAAGCCCCAGTTTTGTACATTTTTTCCCCCAAAACTCTTCCCAGTTCAATAACTTTTTGATCTATTTTTCAATCTCCTTTATGTATTACAAACCAAACACGGCCCTCTCACTACCACTTCAGACACAAGGATAGTGTACCTTGGGTAGAAAGAGAATTAACCTGAGCTAACATGAGTGAGAGCTTTACAAGCAGCTCTCTCCTTGTCTGTCTTTCTCTTATCCATCCCTCTCTGTGTCTTTTTGCTATTGATCTATCTATGTATCTATCCATATATCTATCTATCCATCCATCCATCCTTAAATTCATTTTTCTTTCATCCACCACAGCTCTGCTGTACTCCTGTGCGCGGTGTCTTGTTACCATAACAACCCACGGATCCTGTGCCCTTCAAAACAATTAGCATTCAACACTGTTACTCCTGCCAACACAAACCACATCCACCTAACCTGATCCGACCGTCACAGGAGCTCATGGGTGGAAATATGTGTGGATATATCCCGGTCCCTCGTGTTTGCAGGGTGTGCAGGTCCACAGGCCAATATCGTATGCTCTGTGTACTAACAATACATCTGCCAAGCAAAGGTAGGGTCCAAAAAATAGACCTTGGCCACCTGCCCGATATTATCTAGCGTAATGAATGCACTGCTGTCATCAGAGTGGTGATTTCAGGCTGATCCTGGATGAATCAATGCCTGGAGCTCTGTCTCTGAGCTTTTGGAATACAAAAGTACAATGCTTAGAATTAGGGCCTCTAATTGCTTTAATCCACCCCCCTTTCCGGTGATATGACAAGCAGAGCGTACTCACCTCTTCTAACACTGCTCTTAATTGGGATGCATGGGGCACACTGCAGCCCGAAGGCAGTCGACAGTTTATCTTTGATTCTTTCTGTCCCACGATGTAAACACACTGAGAAGGTCCCAACAGGTTTATCAGCTCGCTCTGGCTTTTGAGTTGAGGGGTTTACTTGAAGTGAATTTGTGAAACGGCTTTTCCAAACAAAACCAAATTAAACAAAGGGTTAAGAATTCCACTGAGTGACTTTTATCAAGAAGAGCAATCTCTTTCTCTCTGTGTGTCTCTGACTGTTTATACATAAAATCGGAATCAAGTCGTGTCTCACGCTTGAAGGAAGTTTTCTATGTTATGCATATTTATGAAGTTATAGTACAACTAAATTCACATCAGGAAAACAGTTAAGATTTAGAACAAAATACTGCAGTGTCATCCATCTCATCAAATATCACTGTGGTAAGAGCATATACAGTATTTTTTTTTAATTTAGAGCAGCTTGATATGGACCTTTAAATGCGAGCAACAGATTTTGACACAAAGATCACATTTAAGGTCCACGTCTATCTGAGCAACACCCTGGTAAAACATTACCCAGATCACAACTACTGGACATGTGACATGCATAAAGACAGATTTATGGGGTGTAACATTTTCCTGTCTTATAGAAATCTCTTGAATATCACCTGGACATCAAAATCATAAAATCAGTCTGATTATTAAGTATTAAAATGTCTCCTAAATTAGATATCAGCCCAGTTTTCAGTAAACAATCAGACAAAGGAAATCATCCAGATACAGCCCCAGCAGAAGATGGGGAATTTCTCTGAGCTCTGTGCGCCTCCAGATGGTCTTGTGGACCCAATGATGGAGCTGGCTTCTTCCGTGTTTACACAACAAGTGCAACGCAGCAGTCGTAGTCCTCTCCCCTTTTCCCAAGGAGAACGGGTGGGTTGAGTTTACTTGCATTGCTTGTGTAAGTACCATGAGTAAACAAAGATGATCCTGACGCAAAATATTTCTTTTTGACTTTGTCGCAGCATAATGTGTTGCATAACAGCATATATACAAGTTTGAGGCATTTTGTTCTACTTGAATTCTTAATCTTAACAAAGCCTCTATACCAACAGGTTGGTAAAAAAAAAACTAAAATCTAAACATACATCGTTAAAAGATGATACTGCAACTCGTCTACTTAAGCTTTAAAAACAAGACTTTTTTTCAAAAGTTGTAAAGTTTGCTAAGTTATCAATTATGAATAAAATTCCTCGTTACATACATTTTGCATGATGCTTTTTAACAGGATTCCCACAAGGGTTTAGTTAAGTATAGCCTATAGTGTACACATATTCATCACTGTAGCCCTGCGGGAACATACGCCGTCTTTCAGAAGTTTGTTGAAGATCTTTTTTGAGGAGCAAGAAGCCCCTTTCTTAACAAAAGAAGAAAAAGAAGTGCAAAGCGAAAACAATTTTTCGAGTAATTTAATCATGAAACGTCTATTTTCTTCTGTTCTTATTTAGCCAATACAGATACATGACTTTGAACTTAAAGAATGATCTGTGTTGCTAATATTTAATCATAGTAATAGATAACTCATTAACTTGAGACATACTAAAGATATAAGAACATTAATGTCACAGTAAATTGCCGTTTGAGTAGAAAAACTGTTCGCTGATATGACACTTCATTGGCATTTACATACTTTGTAACTGCAGAAAAACACCCAAAGGTTTTTTTTTCTCCCTGACCCTTTCATGTAGAAATTAGTGTGAGCTGTAAGGGCCTGACTGACAACACCCGCAAAAGGTTATCTCAGCCTTTTAGCTTGTGTGAGGCAGACGAGGGAGGGAGGCCTCATCGACAGACGCCCATTTGAAAGACTAAATACTGTGACAGAAAGCGCTCCCACAGGAGCTGAGGGGACGCCACAAGCCTTCTATCTGGCTTCAGGATCTGTTCAGCTGCACTGCACACATTGTTTTCAATCGAGTTAGCAGTTCAGAATAGATTCAATCAATTAAAGTGACATTGTTGCAGGCTGGCAGTCAAATGGAAATATTAAATCATCTTTCCAAGTTTCCTGGCACCAATACACCCCCACAGAGAGAGACCGCTTGCTTACTGAGAGTGATGCAGATTAATGCCCCTGAAACATCCTAATTGTCTAATGAACCTTTTTCAACGTGGAAAATTGTGTTGTGAGCTATAGAATCCCAGAAGATACGCCCAAAGTCAAATTCAAAGAGGGGAAAAAAATAAATATTAAATGACTCCTGCTATCTGCCGCAGTTTTCAAACACACAAATGAGCATGTGATGATTGATACAAAGAAAAATCGGAAAAAAATCTGTGTATTGTTTTTTACATCTCATTGGACCACAAATGCCATTCAAGCCCAAATGTACAGAATAATCATTGTAATGATAATAGTTCATAGAGTATCCTCTTTCAGATTTCAAGGATTGTACAGTTTAACATCTTTTTGAACGTTTTTGAGGCACTTTTCTTCCTGATGTCAGTTTGTCAAAGTGCGACTCTGAGCTGTTCCTGGTAGGTTGAGGCTACTCAAATCTTCTCAGAGCGAGGAGAGGGCTGCGATCTGCTCATGGCAGGAGACGTATTGTAATATGAATGGGTCATTCAAATATCCTCTATATCTGAAATACTGGAACTTATGATGCCTCCACCTCAACGATAGCCAGTGGCCGGAGGCATTAGGTTTTCGAGTTGTCCTTACGTATGTCTGTACATCCGGGAACGCGATATATCAAGAAGACCTTGAGGGATTTTCTTCAACTTTGGTACAAATATTCACTTGGATGGATGCAATACCTCCCAAACACCCTAAATTAATCCTTTCACATTTGGCACAAATATTGACTTGGACTTAAAGATTAGCTGACTTTATTTTGGTAGCCTAAGGTCAAAGCTAAAGGTCAGAGTGGCCCCACAATGTTGATGTCTTTCCTCATCGTGATATCTTAAGATCAGCTCGAGGGAATGTATTTTAGTTTGGTACAAGCATTCACTTAGACTCAGAGATGAACTGATTAGATTTGGGGCCTGGCGGTCAAAGGTCAAGGTCACAGTGACCTCACGTTCCTGTGAATGTGATATGTCAGGACTGCCCGTCGGGAATTTTATTATATCTTGCTAAATTCACTTGGATTCATGGATGATCTGATTAGAATTTGGTGGTCAAAGGTCCCTGTGACCTCTCAAACCACATGTTTTGCCTTGTGAATGTAATATCTGAGGAACAAGGGGAATCTTTCAAATTTGGCACACATGTTCACTTGGACTCAGCGATTACCTGATTAGATTCCAGTGGTTGCAGGTTAAGGTCACAGTGGCCTTAAAAACATTTTTTTGCCTCTTGAATGTCATATCTCGAGATCGCCTGGAGACAATTTCATCAACATTTGATGAGCTGTCAATTGGACTCAAAGATGTAGTGATTAGATTTCAGTGGTCACAGTGACTTTATAAAGTAGATCACATACCTCCACCAAGGCCCAACAATCCCCTTAATTTCAATCAAGCTGCACCAAATTGCCCGAACTCGTAGATATAATTCCTCTAAATGTGCCTGTTTTCAAGATCCATGCAAAATCAGTGGGAAATCAGTGAAAATGTAAAAAGAAATTTACCCATCTCGCAATGTTAAAAATATGCTAAAACAATATCCTGGATCCACCTCTTTGTCCAGATTTACACCAACATTTCATGGCTCTCTCCTTGGTCCACCAAGTCTAAAGAAAAGTGTTTCAGTTTAGTTTTTGCATTAACAGACAAAAGACTATAAAAACATAACCCTTCTTTTAGCCAGAGGTGACATATTAGAAATGTACAGTACAAAAACTACCGATTGAATGCAATGTAGGAAATCATCTAACATTCAAACTTCTTTATCATTTTGTGTAATTTCAGTTGGACTCACACTTTCTGTGGACAAAATGTCAGGGTTGTCTGACAGGTTTGTAAAGACATGTATATGTATTCAGACACAAACTAATGTTCGGATTGGGTTAAGGAAGGAAAGTTGCAAAGCATTGAGACTTGAGATGGACAAACACAGTTGTTGATGTGACCTTGGGATTTGCAAAGAATAAGAAAAATATAATCCTCACCCATTTTTTTTCTGTGTTTGTTGATTTGTTTTTTTTTACGCGTGTGTTATATATTTGTCAGACTGTGAGTTGCTCTCTGCCACCGATGCAAACAGCAGGGATCTAAATCCTCCCCTGCCATCCACCCTTCTATCTCGAGCATCTTTAGCTGATTTGCCATATGGGGGGACTAAGACCTGATATTCTGTGATAGTAGTGGCCGCAGACACATAAATTGGTGTTTTAACCCCCTGAAAAGAGCTGCGATGGATTACAGGGATTATTTGACAAAGCAACCGGCCGACCATTTTGACTCTAACTCAGCGCTGAGTCATCAGTCTTGACACTCTTGGAGAAAAAGAGGAGGCGGAGCAGGAGTATAACCTTTAGCTACTTCAGCACGGACACCTAAGCAAAACAAATGACTGGACCTCGGAAATACTTGCTGTGTGTTCAGGAAAAAAAGTTGAATGACAGCGGTATGGCAAAACCACAATGAGGAGAATGATGGCTACAGGAGAGGTTTCATTTTTCACACAAGGACACAGAGGAGGGTTTTTAATTCTACTTGAATAAAAAACCTCTTTTTGAGGAAAGGAAAAAACACACAGGCTTGTCTCTGTGGTCTCTGTCAGTTGTTGAGCTGCAGTTTGTCCAATTTACCGCAGAAACTTATATAAATAGCTATGGCAACTTATAGTGTTTTGATATCAGCTAAATCACAGCTCTATGAAACAGGACTTTAATAACTGTTTGTTATTCAACAATTTATTCAATTTACAGATTAAACTAGAATGTCACTCAGTGGAGCGCATACCTCTGCCAAGGCCCAACAGGTCCCTTAAATGCATCCAGCTGCACCAAATGTCACACACTCACAGATAGCAGTTCTCTGAATGTGCTTGATCTTTTCTTTTCTTTTATCAAGATCCATGAATTATTCCCAGGGAAGACTGTGAAAATGTAAAAATATGCCTTATCCCGCAAGGTTAGAGAAAGATAAAGTAATGCGACCCCTTCTGCCTATCCCCACCCACATGTAATGGGTTCTTTCCTGACCAATACCACATCCAAGTTTCGTGGAAACCAGTTTAGTTGTTTTTGTAGAATCTTGCTTTTAAACAAACAAACATACAAACAAACCAACAACCAAACAGACAGGGGTGAAAGCAGAGGTAATAATTTTGAGTTGGGAGTGGGGGGTCGAATGGGTTGATGGATGGAGGTGGTATAAATATTTCTGGATCACAAGGATACTGTAATTTAAAAAATCATATAAAACAACATGTGATATGATCATGATATTTACACATTATATTCCTGTCATGCTATGGAGACAATCAATTGTAACAATTAGACAATGAAATGCAAAAATGAGGAATTCAATTAAAGATGACATAAAAAACAATATATTTTAAAGTAGAGTTGTATATGTTTGACTGTGGGTACTGAGCCTTGATCAGCCGAGAAAGTTAAGCCTCTCACTTCATTTAAGTTAGTTGTAAATGTCACACTCTCCATTGTTGTTGTCACAGTAATCAAAAACTGTCATCAGACATAGTGGAATCATTTCTTCCTCTTTTTTTCCCTCTAATATAGATCATGTAATACTGACATGTGGTCGCATGCTCAGTGGGCTCACTGCTTTCAATCAGAAAGACCCTGTAGCATTCAAAAGCAATTAGAACATGTGGCAGTCAACGAGAAAAATAGATTTAAAATCAAATGACTGGAAAAAGATGAATAATCATTGCATATGTCCCCAACATGGACTAAAGTATGGCATTTACACAGACATGGCCTTTTCACAAACGAGTAGAAATGCATTGTTTCCTGTTGTATATTTGTGCTGAACTTCTTTTATATAAGTGTGCAATCATTAATTCAGTGTAGCCTGCTTTGCACTGTTATTTCTCTGCAGTGAGACATGACATGACTGTAAATAGAACATAGTTTTTTAGATTCAATGAGATGATCATGATGACTTTCAATAAAGAGCATATGTCTGTGACATTTACTGAAGATAAATGTAACAGAGTGTCATAAATTATTTTGCCAGTTTCACTGAATTGAAGAGATTTTATTTACGGTACATACTACATGTAGTTTTGCTCCTACTCCTAAGTAGGGCTTGTACTGCAGGGCAGTAAAACAATAAGAACAATTATTGCAATATAATTTTAATTAATACCAATAAAACAGTTCAATAAATACATTGCTTATGTGTTGAGCAAGCATAATAAGGAGGTATTACAATTAATTGGTTTATATTCTAGCTCAAATTTGTAAATATTGCAGCTACATACCTATCTAGCTTAAATACTGTGTGTGTGTGTGTGTGTGTGTGTGTGTATATATATATATATATATATATATATATATATATATATATATATATATTTAAACAACTTCTGTATTGCACATATTTATCTAAAGTCATTTTTAACAAGCTGACATTTCCCAAGTAAACAAAACCTTTTCTACACTATCGCATCCAATTTTTGAATTGAAAAAACACAGCTCACACACACACACAACAAATCAGTGTAATGTTAAAATAGAGCATCTCTTGATCACACACACACACATACATACACACACACACACACACACACACACACACACACACACACACACACACACACACACACACACACACACTCTTTCACACACACCATTGTTTTGGATGAGATTTCAATTTCTCTCTTTGAACTTCCCATCTGAATTCACATGCATGAGTCATGTTTTGTTAAAAATAGCCAAACACAAGTCAACACCCTGGGTTTCTGTATTCATGCATTTTCATATACCAGAAAAGACTTAAATCTGAAGTTAGCTCCTATTCCACAAATTCCACTTTATGATAAAGCTCCGAGGCACATTGTCTCCTATCCTTTTATACTTACCCATTCCAAAGTCAATCCATTCTTAAGTCAAACTCAAGTATAACCATGTCAAATTTAATGGCATATCTACTTATGCCATAGAGGTGCTCTTAATTCACATAAAGCTCATCATTTGTCCGTCTTTTTGATATCTCAAAAGCATCTAAGGAGCCAATAAGGACAAACAGGTTAAGTGAACTGACCATACTGTTTATGTAGAGACAACAAGCCAAGAGCCAATGAGACCCATGGTCAGAAGCTTCTTACACCAAGGGCTAATAAATGGTCTTTAAAAATACTCTTGCCTGTAGTTATGTTTATGAAGTACACCTCCAAGTATCACTAAGATGCTCTGCATTGGGTTTTAATAATATTATTGAATCATTTATAAATAGGCCAGAGCAGAAATCAAGTGAAGGAGTGCATGGGATTCTTCTAATTTTAGTCCATGGTCGCCAGGCCCTGTAACAGCACACATACAGTACATGTCATACCAGGCGCCGGTGTATTCTTCCAGTATTCTCCCCAACCAACCAGGTTCCATTTTATTCAAACAGAAGAAGTAGAAAAAAAATACTAACTCTTAACAATTACAATAGTTTCACAGCTCAGAGCTGGAGTCAAGTGCAAATACTCAGATCAAATATATCATGAACTGACGAAACAGAAAGATGATGTTGGATTTTCCTGCAATTTTGGATTTTTAGTAATTGCACCATTAAATAAATAGTTAGTAATTGATTCCAATGGAAGTTTCACTTATACCACATATATAAGGTTTATGTACCAACAACATTAATGAGGATTTTATTCAATATCAAGGTAATGAAAATTATCAGTTTCCATTTTTGGTTCAATTAAATATTCATAGTCAATGGTTTTATAAAAAAACTAGATTTTCTGTTCATATGCTATTGGCTACTCTTTTTTTTCAAATAACTTGTTGTTGTTTTGTTTTCTAATTCTACTTCACATTCATTTCTCTGTACATTTTACATTATACCTACTCTCATATGTCACTAATGCTAATACACCTACCACTCTGATAATTGGCCCAACAACTGTGTTGAATTTGCCCTCCGACCCAGAGCTGTGTTGTTAGAGCAGTAGGTCATTGTCCCGTCTCTCAAGCCTCATTGGTCTCATCTTTGTCAGCATCTTTGGGAAAGAGTGACCTTGGTATTAAAGGATACAACCAACGGCCTCAGAGTTAGATTTGATTGAGACGAGTGCTTATAAGACTCTGTTGGCCAGACCTGTATTTACAGGGGCCAGCTCGGCTTTGACTGTAGTAATATGGGGCCTTTTCCTTGTGCGCCCATCACCTTAAGCTTGTGTGGGACTTGTACCAACCACACTCCCAGATAAGCGATGAACTCTCTCCCATTTGCAGAGCTGGAAGACGTTGCTGGGAGAAACAGCACTTGTGCTGCTGTGTTTAGAGAGCATGGATGGATAGATAGCCTTTCAGTCCATTGTGATGTGTAATCAACCACAGTCGATTATGCAACGGTCCATTACACACAGCTGGATTACAGTGCTTACTTCATGTGTCCTTGGCTGCATTCACGCATGTACTTAAAGCCATCCAGTTATGAACACTTTGACTTTGTAATGCAGAAAGTGAGGAGGGATCCAGAACTGATGAGTGATTGATACAGACACTGTTGTTTTGTGTCCACTTTTTGGAAGTTGTAACAATATTGTGATATTATTGTGTAATGTGTTATAACACCCCTCAGTCTTACCACGTAAGAAGTGACTGGCTGTATCTTTTATGATAATGACAGCTAGATTTTTGTTGTGATAGATTTTCTTCTTTACAAAAGGCAAGGCCAGCTAATTTCTTCCTTTGCTGTGTCTGGAGATAAATCAAGCGCAGTTTAGTTCCTAATTGACTGAGCACAAGAGCAAAGTCTGAAGCATCTCCTTTTCTTTTTCCTGATAGTGTTGGTCTCATTAATCACACGATTAATAAGGCCAGATTAGTTTCCCAACCACAGACAGGGATCATTTTTCAATCTACCAATTAGTCTATGTCTTCCAAAATGTCATGTATTTTAGAGCACAGTGCCATCTTATGACTGTATTAACAGCTTCAGCTCCCACGGGGCTTTTGACAGGGAGGCTATGTCAAAGACGCGCGCAAAGCTGTAGTTGTCAAATGCTTAAAAACTAGCACTTGTTAAATCTTTGTTAAAATTTTGAGGTGTTCCCATGAGCTCAATAGTACAGCATCATGTCTCAGCTTTTCATAAAGAGTTTGTGAAAGGAAGATGTTCTCTGTGTGTTCTCTGGGAGCTGAAATGGTCCAATTGTGGACTATTTTCTCTTGTTTTTCAGTCGTTATTGTTGAACCTACACTTGTACTTGACAACCATGACAACTTCAGCATGTGTACTTTAACAAATATGTTAAAGCTACTTTATTGCAAAGCACACCTGCAAAAAATGTATTCACTTTCCACATGCATTCCACAGCTGGTTTGACTCTGGCATCTGAACTCTGGTTTGGACTTGTAGATGACACAGAAATGCCAGTAAAGGGTTTGTATAAAAACTGCTATGTAAACCTGTCTATAAAAGTATCATTATTATTGTTATTGTCTTTTATATATATATTTGTTTATTTTAATGCTACAAAACTATCTCCGATTTGAAAAACAGTGATGCCCCTACTATTATCAGCCTGTTCCCACTGTTTCCTGAGTTTTCCTCACTTCTTTGAAAGGTTTGTTATTCACCAGTTGTTGTGCAGACTCAACAGTTCTTTCTTTTTACTGGTTAACTTCAAATGTGAGAACTTAGAAGAACCAAAACCCAGGGGCAGAAAGTGCTAATAAGTCTTAAGTAGGGTTGCAAAGGGGCGGAAAATTTCCGGTAAATTTCCGGAAACTTTCCATGGGAAGTTAAGCTCGGGAATTTTGGGAATTTTGAAAAAAAAGAATTGCCGCAAATTAAACACTGAGCAATAAAAACGTCATTCAAAACTCTATTTTAAAGATGTATGGAATGCAGCACACGCTGCACGTTGAATTTCAACCCTGCACTGTGCATTTCTCCATCACATGCACAGATACTTCCCAGCATCCTGCACACTACAGCAGGGCTATTGAGGCCACACTACTGCATTAGCCCAAGGACTAGTCAGGGAAGTTTTGATGATATTACTGGGGAAAATATATTAGCATGCTGATTGAGGATTGTTCATCTAGCCTATTTCTATTCATTTATCCATCAATTGTAAAATATTTTTAAAGACGATTCCAATTGTTTAGCTAACTATTTATATCTCTGGCATTGCATTAGTGTTTTTTACAAGCTTTTTTCTCATCTTATTCTACAGAACAATGCTACGTGCACTATCTCATGTGTGGAGACATTTCACCCCAGCCAATGTAGAAGGAAAGGCTGTGTACATTTGCAAATAATGTGCAAAGACCTATGTTAAGAATGCCACAAAGATGCAGAAGCATATAGTCAAGTGCCCAAAGTTTCCTCAGGGCTCAAATCAGCTTATGACAAAACAAAATGTTTATATTTATATCTGTATATGACAAGGTAAATACAGTTAGTATAAATTACCCACAAAATTTCCAGTTTATTCCCGTTAATTCCCATTAATTCCCGTATATTCCCGTTAATTCCCATGGAAAGTTTCCAACTTTGAATATTCCCGGAATTTTGCAACCCTAGTCTTAAGTCAAAAAACTCAATAAAACATGATAAAGATTCCCCAGATGCTGTAAACTTCTGGATCCGGGCTCACCAGGTAACAATGGCTGGCCCAACGCTGCAATCTGTAATTAGTAATCATTGCTACTTATCCGCTCTGTAGTGAGGCTGGTGCTAGATGTCCGACCTTAACAAAGAAGACTGAAAGTAGGCAATGCTTCTTTGTGCGTGCGTGTGTGTGGCACAAGTGATTATGTGTAACTTAGTAACTGTGGTATTCTTTCACTGATCCCAGTCTTGAACTTCTGTTTTTCATGTAGCAAGTAGAAATGTTTTTTAAATTAATACAAAAATATATATATATATATATATATATATATATGACACTTAGAGTAGGTAGATATCTGATCCACTGTATTTTTTATTTAATAGAGAAGGAAACAAAGACATTTTATATTAGTACAATTTGTGTGTGATGTGAAAGGTGCCACTCGAAGTGACAACGTGACAGATCCGCCGACTGTGCAGCTCTATGGAGGTTTTAAGTGTCTATCAGTGCATTACTTCTTTAAAATGTACAGTCTTATTCACTCTCCACTTTCACCAGTCTTCTTTTCAGATTCAGGAGGATGTTTTCATTGGAAAAATCATCAACAAAGCCAGATATTCATCTCAGTAGTCGAAGGGGGCCAAAAAGGGGAGTGAATATTGGACCCGTTTTCCATATATTGACTTATTTGGGGTCACCATCACAACATCAACTTTGATGGCCATATATTGATTTTATTTTCTATTAACTATTTTAAAATTATAATAAGTTAAATCATTTTGATGGCAGATTGACGGCGCACCAACCTATCAGAGTCTGCTAACAACACGTGAATAACAACATCATTTGTTCCTTTCAAACAGAAATGATATACAGGTTTATCGGCGTATAGAGGGGGAAGTGAGTTCTCATCACACGGGTCACGCATCCCAATGCCGGGTGTGACCTGACACTCTCAGAGCTGTCCACTTGGGATCGGATCACAGAGACCGATGTTTATACCAAGTCTGAAAAGTGCTGATGAGTCATCAAGTGGCTATTAGCCTCTCTCCAGTAAATGCTAATGTGGCTCAGTATGTGCGATGTGTAATATATGCACATATTTGCAAACCCGTACACAATATCATCTTAAAAGGCAGTAATAGGTCTAATAGTCTTTAGAGCTTGTTTTTTCGTGGCCTTCAAGTGGCCAACACTTCAATTATACAGGTTTAGTAAAACAGCTGCCGTTAGTAACTTCAAATAAATGAACAAGTATTTGAAACAACCGTAAACCCACGAATCAACACTCACAAAAAACACCACGGTTCCCTGGGTTTGACGTGATACAGTTCAAACATGTCACAGTGTACTTAAACATTATCCCACAAACTCATATCAGTGCGGATTATTCAGCAGCTATCAGGACACACTTCAAGCACTCTAGTTGTGGTACAAAGCCCCACACTGTCACCATCAGGCAAATGTAATAAATTCAGAGCATCATCTGTCCCCGACAGTAGATCAGCAGCAGCATTGTCAAACCATGAATCTGGTTCCCTGAGTTTGGCTTTGGTAAACATGTATTTTGCCATTGGTAAAAATGAGTGGCTTCCATGTACTGTGTGTTGTGCATGTGTGACTGACTTGCAGTATGCAGGCCTTCTTGAACTCAGCTTGTTTTCTTAACTCTGAAATAAAAATAGACTGCAGTCGTGCCTCTGGTTTTGGAGTGCTGGATGTGATTTGTAATCAGGCTGAATGGTGCTGGATTTCTCTCAGACAAACTATTTTTTTTATGATTGCTGCTAATGAAGCATGACTCAGAGCCTTAAAAAAAATTAAAAAAAATGGGACAAGCCCTAGATTTAAATTGCAGCATGTTTGCGATTCAAAAGTCCTGAACATCACTTTCTTCAAAACAGCCACACACTGACTGAGCTGTGATTCCTGACGTGTCCTGGACAAGCTCCCGGGTCATGCTCTCTCTCCCACACTCGAGGAAGTTGTCCATGTGGGGGCATGGACAGCGAAACTTGGACCAAACAGTAATCTTGGTCAGTGGCCAAGACCAAGTTTCAGAGAACATTTGTCCATACCTTAAATATATCACTGGGAATATACAACAATCTGCTTGAATTCTCACCGTTGTGTTCTCTGCCTTTTGTTTTCAATTTTGCCAAAATGTGTTCAGCATTGCCTCAAAACATATAGAAAATGATCCATGCCTTTATCTCTTCCCACCCGGATTACGCCATTTTCTTGTCTAAGCGATTCTGGGAGAAGTTTTTTTCCAGAATGCAGCAGCCTTGCTATTGACAAACACTTAAGGGAGAGAGCATACTGCCTCCATTCTGGCCCCATTACGTTGTCTTCCGATACACTTCTGAGCTCGGTTTAAGATTCTCTTGATCACATCAAAGCTCTCCATGGCATCAATCCATCCATCCCCTATCTATACCACTGATCTTTTCAGGGTCGCGTGGGGGATGGAGCCAATCCCAGCTGACATTGGGTGAGAAGCGGGGGTGCATCCTGGATAGTTTGCTACTCCATCACTGGGCCATCACTGCTAATTACTGCACGATCGCCCTTCATGGCATTAAACCTCATTATACGTCAGAACATTCAGCTCGAATGTCGGACCCAGGCTTAAACAAAGGGGGGTCATGTTTGTGACTTTTCAGCTTCAACGTTATGGGATGCCCTCCCCATCACTCTCGAGTCTTTTCCACACTTAAAAAAAACCCCACCTCTATAGGCTGCTCTTTTTACACTAATGTTTCTTTTACCTTCTGGTTTTATCTTGACTTTTATCTTTGTGTTTAGTTTTGTTTTCAATATCGGTTTATTGCCGAGTATTATGCATTTCTTGCATTTTTATCAAACCTAGTCCTAAAGACCGATAAAATTATTATTGTTGGTGACTTTAATATTCATGTTGACAATAATAATGATAGCCTTAGCGTAGCATTTATTTCGATATTAGACTCAATTGGTTTCAGTCAGTGTGTACACCAACCTACTCATTGTTGTAACCACACACTTGACCTTGTATTATCATACGGTGTCAAAATTGAACATCTAACAGTACTTCCGCGCAATCCAATTCTATCAGACCATAATTTAATAACCTTCGATTTTTCACTATCAGAATATATGCCACTACTAATGAACTCATTTTCTAGATGTTTACCTGATAGTGCTGTAGCTAAATTTAAGGAAATAATTCCGATTACATTTAAACCCGTATTATCCATCGATATAAACAACAAATTCATTAAAAACCCTAGCTCCACTGAGATTGACCATCTCGTCGATAGCTCTGTAGACTCATTACGATTAACATTAGACTCAATAGCGCCTCTAAAAAAGAAACATGTAAAACATAGTAAATTAGCTCCGTGGTATAATTCTAAGACACGAGTTAAAACAAGTATCAAGAAAACTAGAAAGGAAGTGGCGCTCCAGCAACCGTGTTGAATATCTCCTAGACTGGAAGAATAGTGTTAAAGCATATAAGAAGGCCCTCCACAAAGCAAGAGCTGCCTACTACTCGAAACTAATAGAAGAAAATAAAAACAACCCCAGGTTTCTCTTCAGCACTGTAGCCAGGCTGACAGAGAGTCACACCTCCACCGAACCCAGTATTCCTCGATCCCTAAATAGCAATATCTTTATGACCTTCTTTAATGATAAAATTCTAACTATTAGAAATCAAATCAACTATCTCCTGCCCTCAAGTGGCACTAATACCCTACCAAGACCAGAAATCTCAGAAACGACTGAGAATCCTACCAATTATTTAGACAGCTTCTCTCTGATCACCCTTGATCAGCTGACCAAAATAATCTCATGTTCTAAACCAACAACTTGTATCTTAGATCCCATTCCTACAAAATTACTTAAAGAAATTCTGCCCCTAATTAATAGTTCGTTACTGAACACAATACATCTGTCATTATCATCAGGATATGTACCACGGTCCTTTAAAATAGCTGTAATCAAACCCCTTCTCAAAAAACCCACCCTAGACCCAGAGGTTTTAGCCAATTACAGACCAATATCCAACCTCCCCTTCCCGTTATAGCCAATCAGCTGTGTGAGTTTCTCCAGGAAAATAATATATATGAAGACTTTCAGTCGGGGTTTAGAGCCAATCACAGCACAGAGACAGCCTTGGCAAAAGTCACTAATGACCTTCTAATAGCTTCAGATCAGGGATTTGTGTCTGTCCTCGTTCTGTTAGATCTTAGTGCAGCATTCAACACAATTGACCATCAAATGTTATTACAGAGGCTAGAACAGTTAATTAGCATTAAAGGAACCGCCCTGAACTGGTTTAAATCCTATTTTTCGGATCGCTCCCAATTCGTGCAAATTAATGATGAGTCATCTGTGCGCACCAAAGTTAACCATGGTGTTCCACAGGGCTCTGTGCTCGGCCCAATTTTATTCATTATATATGCTTCCACTCGGAAACATTATCAGGACACACTCGGTAAATTCCCACTGCTATGTCACCCAGTTATACTTGTCAATAAAACCTGAACAAAGTAATCAAATAACTAAACTCCAAGCATGTCTCAAGGGCATAAAAACCTGGATGACCCGCAATTTTCTCTTGTTAAACTCAGATAAGACAGAGGTTCTAATACTTGGCCCTAAACACCTTAGAGATACATTATCTAATGATATAGCTGCGCTAGACGACATTGCTCTTGCTTCCAATGAAACAGTCAGGAACTTGGGAGTGATCTTCGATCCTGATTTATCCTTTAATTCACACTTAAAACAAATTTCTAGGACCGCCTTTTTCCACTTGCGTAATATCTCCAAAATCAGGCATGTCCTTTCTCAAAAGGATGCAGAAAAACTAGTCCACGCCTTTGTTACATCCAGACTTGATTATTGTAATTCCTTATTATCAGGCTCCAGCAGTAAGTCGTTAAAGACTCTACAGCTTGTCCAAAATGCCGCAGCACGTGTCCTGACAAGAGCAAAGAAAAGAGACCACATCTCTCCAGTATTAGCTTCGCTACACTGGCTTCCGGTTAAATCTAGAATAGAATTTAAAATTCTCCTCCTCACCTTCAAGGCCCTTAATAATATGGCACCATTATACCTTAAAGAGCTGTTAGTACCTTATCAACCCACTAGAGCACTGCGCTCCCAGAATTCAGGCTTACTTGTCGTCCCTAAAGTCTCTAAAAGTAGAGTAGGAGCCAGAGCTTTCAGCTATCAAGCACCTCTCCTGTGGAATCATCTCCCACTTTCAGTTCGGGAGGCAGACACCATCTGTACGTTTAAGAGTAGGCTTAAAACCTTCCTTTTTGATAAAGCTTATAGTTAGAGCTGGTACAGGCTTGTCTTAGACCTGCTCTTAGTTATACTGCTATAGGTCTAGAAGGTCGGGGGACACATGGCACTCGGAGCTTCTCTTTCCAGCTTCTCCTTCCTCTTCTCAATCGTTATCACATCAAAGTAATTCATATCCCATCAATACATGTTACTGACTTGACTTCTTCCCCGGAGTCCCTTTGCCTTATCGTCCGCAGATCCAGGGCCGCAGCTGTGGCCACATCGTGGATTATGATCTGTGGATCACGTATCAGAGATCGTAATGGTGGATCCAGTATGGCGGATTCTGTATCGTGCTGGCTGATCGTGATAATAATGACGGATCCTTTATCGTGTTGGCATCTGATAATGCTGGTGGACCACGACCGAGGTGGCAGCTGATGATGGATCCTAATGGCGGCAGTGGACAATGACTGTGGACTATAGTGGCATCCGATCTTGATGGTGGATCATGATCGTGGTGGCAGCTGACCATAGACTATGATTGCAGCAGGACTGCCTGATATAGTATTTCTCATCAGATACTCGACCATTACTGACAATAATCCGTCAATTCATTGACCTTCAGTTATGCTTCAAAATGTTTACCCTTATCAATGCTGCTAAAACCTTTATCTTGATGTTCTCCTTTACACTTGACATCTATTGCACTTCTGTCCGTCCTGGGAGAGGGATCCCTCACATGTGGCTCTCTCTGAGGTTTCTACGTTTTTACCCTAGTTTTTCCTTACTCTTGTTGAGGGTTAAGGGCAGAGGATGTCACACACTGTTAAAGCCCTATGAGACAAATTGTGATTTGTGAATATGGGCTATACAAATACAATTTGATTGATTGATTGATTGATTTCTATAATTAACTGTACGTCACATGGTAATGGCTGTTTTAAAATGTGCTATGTGTAATAAAAGTTTGTTGTAATTTATTAGAGAAACCAAATCAAAGGCGAGAGATGCTTTCTTGCTGACAAATGTCATTCTCTTTGCACTAATGTCTTCTGCAGTCGAACAGGCTTGAATGATGTATTGTGTTTATAAACATCACAAATTCAGAATCAAGGGGAAGGCTATAGGTGTTTGATTAAGTGTGATGATTTGGCGCCTGCTTTATAAAGCCAACTGGTCCCAGGAGAGCATTAAAAAGCCTTACATAAAAGGGGTCACTGGTTTAATCTGAAGAATTGACAGCTTTATTAAAACCACGATGTAATAAGGCCAGGACTTGTCCGTGTTAGATTTACAGGGCAGTTTTAATAAGCAGCTTCCTGGCTGCGGACACTCTTTCTGACACAAATTTGAATGACTTGGTCTTTGGTAAGGTCAGAAAATATAGAAACATTAATTTTGTTACATTGTTTAATTTGGAATGACATTTTCCTTCTAAAAATAGGGCATAGGCTGACTTGCAGACTTGGAAGTTGCATGTATCCTCAGGCTTATCTATTTATAAACTATTTGCAGTTACCAGTTGTTACCATATATTTTTTCAATATGTTTAACATTTTTTTGGGAGATGTGCAATGGCTGAAAACTGGAGGAGCTATTCACTATCCTCTGAAAGTGAAATGGCACCTCTGTGATGCAGATTTTTTTCTACTTTTTTATTAAAAGGGCTTTGCCAAATACATAAATGGCTGGAATTTAAGAAACCGACATTTAAATAAAGATAAGGGGTTATGTTATCCTGTTTGATGTCCTTAGACTGCCTTGAAAGACATGGAGCTCTGCCCCTCAACTCCTCAATGTCTTTCAAGCCTTTTGTAAGGATCTGCCAGAAAGCTGCCAAGGGTTTCTAGTTCTGCTCAAGCTTCAAAATTGCAGGGTCCCTCATTTTAACTCGATAGTATCTTATCTGGTCAACACCCATGTCTATCAGACCCTATGCTCACAGTTTGTAACACAGAAGCGCTTGTTATAATTTTGACATCTCCAAACCCGTGTGAAAAGATAACCCGGACAACATCAGCAGGGTCATTTTGAGACAGCTTCCTGCAGAGTCACAGACGACAGTAAACTGGTTTCATGGACTCCTCTCCATATGACTACAGGTTAATAGGGTCAGAGAGGGAATTTTTAACACAATATGCCATATTTATAGCTGCTCGGAAATGGAGCAGTCCTCAAAAAAGAATTGAAGAGTCAGACATTTACACTTTTTAAAATATCTAATTAATTTGACAGCCCTCCTTTTGTGGATCATAAAGTCCATGCTGCAGTGAATAAATCTGAGACTGAGACCTTCTCTTCAACATGTTTATTGTTGTTTTAAATCTATCCATCGGTTTTTTTTCTATCTTTTTTCCTTTTTTTTTTGAGTCTTTCTTCTTGAGGATCTGAACCCTGTTTGTACTCGATAAATTGAACTGGGGAAGAGTTGAAAGGACGTATCGGATTATATGATAGCTTTCATATCCCAAGGGAAATCAAACCATTCTGGTGGATCAGCCATTGTGAGAGCAGCGTGCCTTGTAGTCCGCTGCACACAGGAAAACTGAGCTTTTACCTTGAGGAAGCTCTTTTTCCTGTGGCTCCAGCAGAACTTACGAGGAAAAAAAGACCTTGACTCAAGTGCAAGGGAAAACACAACGTACATTATGTATGATGGCTGCTTTCCGAACCATTTTTGGCTCAAGGATTAAGACAAACAGATACCCCCCCCCCCCCTTTAGTCATCTAACCACCAACCTGCTTGTTTAAATGATCCACTTTTACAGTTCACAGACCTTTTAGAATATTATCAGCAAAAGTGAGGTTGTGAAACTGTCGTAGCTATTGTGGTCTGTTGCTACAGTTCTCTTCTGGCTCAGGTAGAGAATTACAACTGGGAAGCTTCTGATTAATCATCTGATGTTATCAGCCACTCCCTAATGAAAACAAGCTCCATCTTCTCTAGATCATTTTACTCATTTCAGTCCGCCTCTGTCTCTCTGTGAATATTGACATTTTTTATAGCAGTAAAATAAGACCGTTGTCTGATTCAGCAATTTCCCCCACATACATATCAGTGATCAGTGATCATCACAGCAGCAGGGCTGCCGCTGCTGGACATTAATGGCATCATGGAGACATATCAGCACTGACCAAAGTGATAACACGGTGTAATCCTGAAAATGGACGGCACGGATGGAGTGTTGTATTTGTATCATTTCCCTGCAAGGGGTCATAATATTTTGAGATCAAGAGAAAACCCAATGGATTTGTTTCAGGGAACAGATTGCCGGGTGTGCTAGGAAATATTTTGGCCTCCCTCCAGTTAGATGATTATGTTTCATTCATTTGTCTATAATCCACCGCTTATTGGTTTCCAACAAAATACTGAAATAATGCATCTTATACTAAAACTGTACTCCGTACCTTGACCAACTAAACTATATATATATATGTATATGTGTATACATAATTTCATCTATGTAATGTGGGTGTTGTCAACAAGACACTAAGGGACAACGATTTTTATTAATAAGCATAATGTGCATAAAACTGTTTAGTGTGTATAAATAAACTAATTTTAATATCACAACGATTCTTCATCTTTGAAGATTCGAGGGAGAAATGATGAGTTCTCCCTTGAATGATTACTCCTTTCTGTTGATTTTCACCTAACGAAGATGAGTGCAAAAGTTTAACTTTGTACACGCTCACACAAACCTGGCCCTTGTGTGTCAGATGTTATGACGCATGCATATCTGATAGACCAGTGTTTGTCTAATTTATCTAACTTGATAATAACATCTGTTCCCATCATCCCACCTCGTCTATAAATTGCAACACTCATTACATAGTTATTAATATTTAAGACTATTCTATAAATCCTGAGGCATGTTGTGCTTAAGGCTGATTAATATTCAGTGGATAATTACATAGGATTGTTACGGCTCTTCATTGCTCTCTATGACAAAAGTTCAGCGCAGTATATTTACTTGCAGCACAGCCAAAGATGCAGAGATGTTTGAAATTGCTTTTGGAGGAACTAAATCAAAGTCCACTGTCGCTTTACATTTGACCCTGGATGTCTCTTGTAGTAAGTATTCATTTTGGTCTAGCACCTGTAATATATCCTGATTATAATTTACCCAGTCTCTCCCTGTTTCCAATTTAATGTGTGTAATGTCTGATTAGGGGGATGAAATTAGCTATCTAAGTTAATTTAGCTTACATCTTCTTAGAAATTTAATAATGGGGAATTAAAGCCCACAGGATTAAAAATTGTAAATGATATATTTAGCTTGAGAGGAGCTGTGAGCTCAGCTCCAAATCTTGAATGAGGTATCGGCTGAGTTTCCGCAGTTAATAGCCAGTTGAGTGGCTAATCTTAGGTAGCTAGTAATACCAGAGAATGAGCTTGCCATCCCGTAAACAGATTCAGTCGATAAAATAATGGAAAATCAATATCTGATCATCTGCCTGGTAAATTTGGAGGGAACAGATGTTGCCATCAGGTCAAAGACATAGACTATATATAAAGGTGGATGACATAACAGCGAAATAATCTTGATCTCCCCCTAGTGGCTGGCTGCAGTATAGGTGGCTGCAGTACATCCAGCCTGCTCCATGTTAGAAGATGGGACATGGACCAAACTAAAAAGTCAAAATATACATCAAATACACTTTTCTCAAAGATGGTTTCTGTCATTTTAGGTAGATCTTATCACACTGATGTTTGTTCAAGTGCTCATTTTTCCAGTACGTTTTAATTAGTTATTTCCTGCCGACGTGACTGACAGCTGAGACTTGCAATACGTCATTAATGTGCATGGACAGGACTTTGAAATCCTGTCTCCACTCCACAATATCTACTGCGCAGTCTCTGGCTCAAAGTGACCTCAAAAGAACAAAATGGCAGCATCCATTTTTTCAAATTAAGAGGAACTAGAGGCAGGTCATCCATCTTTATTCAAAGTCTATGGTTGAAAACAGCCCTAAAAATTATAGCAACTAATGTTAACATGCTCAGTCTGAAGCTGTAATGCAGCAAAGCTTTTAGGTTTGTCTGTTGGTCTTAAGTGACACTGGACAAAATGTACCGACATTAATGCCAAATGAAATTTTTGCTCAATTCATACGAGTTTTTAAAACAACTAATTTCGAAGTCAGATTGCATCTGATGCATGAGGGTGAATTTCACAGATTATCTACTCATGAATCACCAGGGCGCTCACAGTGCACACTGAGATTAGAGCATAATGATGCATCACACACTTCACAACAAGATTATCTCGACAGAGCCAGCTATACGCTCTTCCTTTAGCTTCCTCTCTCCGACACACTTATATCTCTGGTACACACATTCCTAATCTTTCAGTTATACACAAACACACTCTCCATATACTTAGGATTTGTCTTGGAAGAAATGTTGGCCGAAACAATTACTGCCAAATATGTAGTGCAGCAGATACAAATGAACAAGCACGGATTCTCGTAAATGTTGAACTAGAGAGGTTGTATTTTTTTTTAATAGGGAGCTATATCTTTACCTTAGAATATTCTTCCTTAACAGCAGTGATGTGGGATGAAAGAAACAGATCATAAACAAAGACAGATAATTGGGTTTTGTTGCAGCTTTGTCGCCACAACGTACAGATTGATGCTCCTCATTAATGTGTCAGGATGTGACATTGATAAAGATCACTCAATCAATCCAACGTTATTTATGAAGCACCTTTCCCGCAGGTTAGTGCACTTTAAATAGCTTCACATACAGTATGATTGACATTATGATAATAAGACAGACTTGAGAAAAAAAACAATCTTACAACAAGTGCAAAAAGAAAAGAAACAACAATCAAAAACAATTAGAGACTAATTACCCAGTAAAATGGAGATAAAGAAGAAATAAAAATGATGGTCTTCTCTGTTCTGGAATGGCCTCACAACAAAAACATGTTTTATGTCATAAATGCTGATGAAGTTCAACATTACATATTAGCATGTGAGTGTTTCTCCTGCACAGGGCTCTTTAAGGTCCTGTCAATTGATTGTGAGTCAATATGATTTTGTCAAATAACCACGACTTAAAGTCAGAAATTAATTTTAATGGTTGATCTATAAATAATCTTTTCTTTAAATATAAAAAAAAGAAATGTGTTGTAGAAACATAAATTTGTGTCTGAGGCATCTATTTGAATCAGCACCGTTGTTGTGCATCACCGCTGTTACTGTAAATTTGTTCTCTGCCAAACATTCAGTCAATAACAATTTTTCAAAGACAGAATATCCTAAGTGTTATTTCACACACCTATAATAAAATGGCATATGTTATAGATTTAGTTCTAAGAATTGGTGAGCGACGATGTTTCATTGAAATTGAGATAGATTTTAGGGACAATTTTTGCTGCAAAATCAATTTGAGCTGCGTGTGCAGACCATTTGTTTCTTACGTCACTTTTCTTGGGCCACCTTTTCGCTTTGATAAATTGCTCTGTACAGTTTGAGAAATTCTTTTGCGAGCTCACATTTTGTTCCTGTGCCCTGAATTAGTCTGACATTTCATGCCTGAATGCGTTCATGACATTTAGTTTAAGGAAATATCATGGTCTGCTGAACTGTCCAGGACTAACCAAAAACACAGATGAATATGGAACAGACTACATTGAACTCCTGCACTGGGAGGCCTCAGGTGATATTAAGATTTTTTTAACTTTTTCTTTATTTTCTAAATGTTATATCTACGTAGCTTTTCCATTTGATATGTCTTTTAATCTGATGTTGTCAGAAAATTGTCTGATTCTCCACATGAAAAAAAAAAAGACGCTAGAATACTTCCCTGAGGCATTTCTATATGATTGCTTTTCTGTCTTTTTTTATTTTAAGTTTTCTGGTCATAAGAGAAAATGAATATGTTGAGCTGATGAACCAGTTTCTTGATTGCTTTGAGATTGAAAAGGTAATTTTCTCTCAATATTGTGGATTTTTTGTCCCCCTCTTATTGATTCCATCCACATAACTGATTAAAACTGGAGCAACATTTCCAAACCCAAATGACAACAGAGACCACAGTGCAGCCTCTTTGATGAGCTCCCTAATTGAGGACGTATCATGTCTACAGATGACTAACTCAAATGTCTTGATAATCTTTTGGGAATAGATATACATACTGGATCATACTTGGGTCCTCAGCTTAACGTAGGGCTGCATTCGTTGGGCTTATTATCATTAATAATTACAGTAGATCTCTCTTTCTGAAAATTCGAATATGCTTTTTACAGTTGATCACTACATTTAAATCACTTTCATTGAAGGCAACAACCAACAACAAGACAAACTTTAACCTTTAACATGATGTTCTCAACAGCCTGTTGGAATATTAACATTAATGCAGTTGAGGAAAAGGTACAGCATGGAAATAATTCATGGTCGGTCTTTACTTAACCTTCCAATAAGTCTTTTTCACAACATGACAACCTTTCGTCTTGACATCACCCCCCCTTTTCCGTGTAAATACAGTTCAAAGATCAAAGAGCAACAAGTTGGCTCTGCTGTAATTCAAGTGTAATAATAATATATATCTTGAGTTTTTATCTATAAGGTTCTGCTGCAATCCACAGAGCAACGAGCCCTTTATTTAGCATTATGAGTGAGTTTACGTTATGTAATCTGCTTTCCACAACCGACGATGCCTGTGGTTACAGGTCTACAGTTCACCCGGATTACAGAAGATGGCAATTAAGAGCTACGGTTGCCAGCAACGTGCAAGAGGGGTCAAAACAGCAGCGTGGGCTTGTGTGTACCAGAGCCTTGAGGGAGTTTTAGTGGTTTATTGGCAAAGCACTATAGGGTAACACAGTGTCAGAGGCTAAGGAGGATAAGTGAGTTTGATGCAGTGCACAGCTTGGATTTCGTATTTTTTCCCCCTGCTCGCTTTTGCATGTGATGCCTTTGTGGTGACTAAATGGCTCTGACACCAGAGGTTAAGGTGGCAATTAAAAAGGGTCAAGGAAGTTGCTTGTGTGTTAATACAAGCTTCCCTTTCACCTCTCTCTGTCACTTGATATCGACTGTCATCTGAAGCCCCGTCTTGTCACCACAAACAGTCTTATGACTCACTTCATTAATGCTCACTTGGATGTATGCTCTCTCTCTCACTCTTTCTCGCTGTGTTGCCTCCCCCTCAGAACAACAAGAGATCTGTACAGCGTGCAGCTCTCATGGTGCGATTATGTGTGGGTTTCAAGTGCTGAAAGATAAATAACTAATTAACTAATGGAGCAATTAAGTCCAGGGGCGGTTGAAAACAAACATAACGGAACTGCTTGCTTAGTTTTCCTGTGGCGAAAAGTAAAGCAAAGAGCAAGCATCTCAAATACTAACTGCAATGTCTTCTGTTTACTCAAAGTTTTTTTTCAAATATACAATTGAGTCTGAGAAGCTGGAGAGTTGGTCCTGTTACAACTTAAGCATTCCCAAAGCAGTCCCACCAAATGTATTATTCATAAAAGAGTTAGTCATTGTTTATAGTGTTTGTCCCATTCGATGAATACGACCCTTTCAATGCAAATTCTTTACAGCTGCTGGGACAAAGGAGAAAAGTTTCACTGTGTTTTACTGTCTTTGCAAAAAAAAAAAAGTATAAACAATACCGTGAGTTTTGCAGTTGTCATAATAAAACATAACAGTTTCCTTGCCATACATTTTCCATCATCTATACACATTATCTTTTGAGGGTCACGTGAAGCTGGAGCCAATCCCAGGCTAGATTAAGTGAGAGGCGGGGCAAACTCTGGACAGGTAGCCAGCCCATCACAGGCAGAGATCCACTATTCACAGTCACATTCATACGGTTAATTTAGGGTCTCCAATTAACCTAAAATCAATCCATCTTTGGACTGTGGGAGGAAGCCGGCGTATCTGGAGAAAACCTTTTCCCCAAATATTTGTTAATTTCTCTTTGATTGTTGCCCTCCTGCTTTAATTTGTATTTCTCATTTTGCTTTAGGGACCCATGTGAGACCTGTTCCATCCAACCTGGTGTTAAAGGTAAGTGCATGTGAAGCTACTGTGAATAATATAACTACACCTATTACATACAATGTACAATATATACATACAATATTTTAAAATACAGTCTTTTTCAATCCAACATAGAGATAAAGTAGCAAATCCTAATGAGCTCATCAACTTTATTTCTGTGTTCCTTGCTTCTCTTAAGTAACCCTCTGAAACCGCAGCCCTGATAATGAGGAGAACGATTTTGGGAATTTTTTTCATATTTGTTTGATTAAATAGTTTATTTTGTATACTTGTGTTTCATTCTGGCCAATATGCTGCCATAACAACACTATCTCAATCTGCTACAGATAATGTAAATAATGCCATGCACAAGGCAATAAGATTTATTATATAAAACACTGTAAATGAGTTGTGGGTGGTCGATGTTATCATCTCTCTTCAGCAGCCAGGATGAGCTCAGGTTGAACTTTAAATGAACTTTAATCTCAACAACATTATAAAACAACTAAATTTGGTTGAGTTCCCATGTCCACTAAAGTAGGGAAAATACTTCCATTGTGTTTAGTCAAAAGAACAACTTATGAAACATAAAAATATCCTAAAAAAAAAATATTCAAATTTTCTTTCAATAGGTTTTGGTTGCAATGTATTAAAATGAGAGTACTTGACTTTTTACACCTCTGTAGGCAGCAACTGTATTTGCCCAAAGTGTTTTTGGATTCATTTTCAAGGCGAACTTTATTTTCATTTTTATTTTTCTTACCATTGCTACTTTGAGAAGGCCCTTTCAGAGAGTTGTGCCCTAAAGCATTCTTTAATTGGAACTCACCATATCTGTGTCTTGGAACAAATATGCTTCGAGTTTCTCACAGCACCTACTTACCCTACTAATACATCCACAGTCCTATGTTTCACTGTCTGTCCTGAAGGTCTCTCAACAACCACTCATCCGATCAAGTTCAATCTTTACCCCCAGCAGGCAAATTTCCTGAAACAATGCCACATACAGACAGGCGCAGTTTGAAAAAAATATTATTTAGTTTTTTATAGAACGCTTTTAATGTGGTCGTCTGAATAAGTAAAATGATTCTCTCTGTTTCTCTTCCTCTGTTTAGTGGCTCTGACCCAAGGCCTGTGTTTTCTCTGATTCCAGGCACATGCAGCATAAAACAACATCGTGTAACAAAGTCATTTTTGTCCGAAACAGGCCTGACCCCTACCCGGTCCCCTTGTTTTCCGATGTGTTCCGATGGTCGTGGGTTGGGTATCCACACTCTTGATTGAAGATTGTATATTCTTGTTCAACTAACACTGAATCAATGTTTATGTCCAACTCTGACACAGACTGAGTAAAAGAGAGGAGACACTGTGAAGAAGAAACGTAATAAACATAAAGGCTGACTGACGTCAATCACCTCCTTAAATGTTTCTTGGAGGTATTGTTCAATGGACTAAAACCAAAACCACTTTAACACCAAAATGTCACCAGTGCCCTAGGAGCTCTTCCCATTTAAAGCCGTGCTGCTTTGCTAAGATTAATTACCTCAAAACTGATGTAATGTTCAACAAAATAGCTGTTGTGGAGTGACCTTTGCTCGTAAGTTGATGTTACACGATCATAAAATGAAGCCATTTCTTGTTTTAAGTGCAGCTTTATCACCCAAGTAGGGATGCTACGGAAAATATGGATAGCTTTTATCACATCCATCTAGAAGGACTACAGTGGGTCTGAGCACTTCATACTGCGGATGCCACTTATTGTAACAATCTGGTTTTGTCCATGAGCCGGCTACTAATCTATTTTCTATCGTGCACTATTGTGTCAATCGATTGTTCCAATCTAGTAAATATCAGGGAAAAATGTCTAATAATTGATTGATAAAAAGATTTTTGCCATCCTTGAATCAATGTGTTGTGATCTTTAATTGCTGAAACATCCCAACAATAGACTTAGACCAATCATAAATTGAGGCTCCTGGTTTTGAATTAAACTTTACTAATTATTGTTAATTGTAACTATTAAGAAGTGATGTTAATAGTTATTTTGGTCAGGTAGGAATGTGTACCCCAACTAATCACATGTGTCTGTGTAGAGATTGTCCGAAATCATACATTTAATTCCTCCAAGACAAATTTTGTCTTAAATATAATATTGTCTGTTGTGTAACTGTTACAGTTCATGGCACAAAGTGAAGCAGTAAAAGTTGTCATTGTAGCACAACAGGAACAGGTCTTCTTCACTACAACACATACTGGTTAAGCTAAGCTGACTTTGTGAGTGATCCTATTTGTCCACCAGCGCTATGGTACAAAGCAAAAGACATTCATATATAATTTTTGGCACTGAGAACACTCTGCCAAGCTAAACCTTGCAAAAACTGAAGAGCCTGTAAGGACGTGGTGGTGACACCTTCCTGTATCTCATCAGTGTTTCAGATGGCAACATTTCTCACCACAGCCCAAAAATAAATCAATCCAACCAATCAATCATCTAATCCAACACCTTGGTGACTTCATCTATTTAAACTTGCTTCAGTTAAGCTATGTTCTCAGGACGTGCGATGGAAACCGATCTCTGAGCTCACAGTGTCTTAGGTCTGAGCTTCAACTGGAAGACACCAAGATATAGTTTATGTGTGAATTTATTCTGCAGTAGATTTACCTGGATATTTGGGGTCAGTGACCTGTTCCAACTTCTACTGAGCAGCTACCCTGATGTTTTTCTGTCGGATACCTTGATAAATCTGGGTATTCATTTTTCCCTCCATGATGTCGAGCTTTTCAGGCCTAGAGGCTTCAATCCAGCCACAAATCCAAGATGCTTCAAGAGATGTTAACCAACTTCAGAGATTGTTTTAAGATTTTAAGATTTTACTCTGGGCTTTATTTTGACCTCACTGAGCATCAGTGTGGCTGCTTTGTGCTTTTGGAGTGATCTCAGCCGGGGAACCTTTGTAGCTTTATGCAGATCTCATCTTGATTGCAAGTTTTCTGAGATCTCCTTTCAAAAGGCATTGGTCCTGCTTGGACGAAAAGCAAAATTAACAAAATGTTGTACTTCATTAGCTGGACTGGACTATAGCTGAGGGGTTGACATACTTGTTCTGAGCTACAATTTAAATGTTTGAATGATGTTTTCAAGAACACTACAGTGATTTGTGTTTGTTGTTAAAATGCATTGTGTTTGTTCATAATTGTATTGTAAACTAAATCAAGCTCTCTGTTTGAGGAGAACTTGATAAATTAATGCAGTTATTTCCAAATGGTTCCCTTGTTTGTTGGCCAATGACATGCTAGATGCAGTCAAGTTATTAGGATATACATGTTTATGCAAAACCTAGGTTAGTTGAGAAGATAAATCACTATAATGTTGTGTGTAATAACAATAATGTGACTTTGTCCCAGGAACTTCATTTTCTTTGTTTATGTCTTAAAAGCCATTAAATAACATTTTAAAAGGTTTGCAGATACTCTGCTGTGTACGGCAAATTATAAAAAATTCTGAAACCCTCTGATGTTTGTCAGATTTTCTAGTTTTAAAGCTCACTTTTATTGTTTCGTAGAGATCAATCCTTCCTGTTAGCTTGCTACACGCTAACGAAAAAGTCAAACTCCATATCTGCAGACCTACAGCATGAAGTGCATGTACATTTTCATTGGCAGGATAATAACAGAAACACCAACTACTGTGTATAGTGTCTGTAATTTCTCCCAGTTGACATTAAGGAATGGAGTTTTCAGTTAATTTTCGCAGCTGGAAATGTAGCAGTTTCAATGTAATGAACAGATGTTCATGCAGAGCAGTGATATTTACCATTCAGCAGCAGCGTTCCCTATCAGCTGCCTGCGCCTGGAATCCATGGATGTGCTTTAGCACAGCACGAGTGTGTTTATATTGGTAATATCTCGTCATTTTTCCTCTAGCACGCTGTAGACTGCGAGGCTAAGTCTCTCCATCCCCTGATAACTTCAACTGTTGCTTATATAAGCTGCTTCATCCTGTCCAATCTCCAACACGACATCGAGACAATGTGTGGCAGATCAATGAACACTGCCACAAGCTATTCACATAGCAGGACAGAAAAAAAGACAACAAACTCTGAAAGACATGTCCACAGAGAGTTGGGATGCAGACCAACAAGATTGTATAATCAAAGAAATGTGTGTGTATTAATATTTGTTGTTCTTTCTGTTAAAGGACCTGCCTGATAGGGTAATATGTGACTTACACTTCCGAACACAAATACACATTGTGTTTGCCTTCTGGTGACTGTTTGCGTGCGTGTGTGATTCCAGTGATGCTTCTGTTCTGTTGTCTTTTGTATTTGGCATTGTTATGTCGGACTAATTGGCCGGGCAACCACGAGTCACTGAAATCACCAGTTTGCAAATTGATTATTAACACTAACAAGCACATTGGATTCTGGCAGTTGATCTTTTTTTTTTCTCTTATTCATTGTTGTGTGTTTGCTGTAGTCACTTATCAGTTTCGTTGCATTATGCATTATACGTGCTATAAGGCGGAGGATCTTAAAATGGCTGGGCCTAAGAACCTTCTGAGGAATAAGGAGAAAGACAAAGAATACGTTTTGACAATGGTTTAATCTTTCAAACCAAAACCAAACATTGTCCAGTTCAGCTTCTCAACTGTGAAGATTTACTGCTTGTCCCTGTCTGATGTGGTAGTAAACTAAACAATTTTGAGGGTTAGTTTATCCATATTTTTGGCCTTTTTGTTAGTGACAGTGAAGAAGGGACATGAAGCAGGTTGAGAGAATAAGGGAATGACACATATTTTTGAGTGTTGGACCCCTGATCCGTTATAACAAGCACTTTGATGGTATCACCTCTGACATAGTTACTGATCCCATCAAGAAAATAGCTGACATATTAATCAAATTGACAAGAATCATGAGTTGCAATCTAAATAAAATACAAAGTGACCACATTTAATTAAGTTCAGCTAACATCCTACCAACATAATTACTTTACAGTATAGAAATCTCTCTTTATGGCTGTCCTTGAATTTCGACCTTGAGAACCACTTATCTGATCAACTTTAAACATGGCAGACGCAGGAAGATGAGTGATTGTCGAGACCCTAACCCTAAATTCCATTTATTTTAAACTGCACTTGCACTGTGGCATCAAGGAATTCTGCTTTGCCATTTTGTAAATAAAACCCATTAACCCTACCAGGCTACTTTTCTTTTTTTAAATGCCATGACACATTTTGATTAGGCAAAACAAAGTTACGGCTACATTAAATATAATTTAATGTAGGACAAGCCCCTCTTTCATTTGAATGAAAACAAAACAGATTAATTACAGAATCAGAGGCTGCCACTGGATCTTCCAGTGTTTATTATTACCTTATGTCCTACTGGGTATATTTGGTCCGTATTTAAAAGGGATCATGCACAATATGATGTTTCCTATTACCAACACGGGATATAATATAAATCTGTATTCTCAAAGCTTGACTTCCAGTTTACGTGCACTGCTCCAGTGGGAAGGAAACCTACCTTTTGACCTAAGTGCGCTTCCCTCAGGTCATCTATTTATGTAGTCATCTGCCCTGCTGTTTGATTAGCAGGCACCTTGTGGGCTGTTGGTCCTTATAGGATGCTAATTCACTAGAACGATAAGATAATTATGTGCTGCCAAATGGACCCATATCAGATTTTTTGAATTAATTAGGCAATATAGAGAGAGCAAAACCCCTATTAAATCAAACGCCATCACTCCGCTGAATCCACTCAGCCACAAGCAATCCCAAACTGGTTTGGGTTATTGGGTTATATACTCTCCTTTGGTTTTTATTATTTAATTGATAAACATAGGGATTGTAGGACAGTTATAGCAGGTCCCCGATAAAATGATTCATATACTGTGTGTGCCCAGTGTCATTTCAGATTAAGGACTAAAAAATGATGAAGTGAAACAAGGACATATCAGTGGAGAATGAGTGTAGAAATTACTTGGTGAGAAAATCCAATATGTTAGCTTAACAATATATGGCAGCAGTTAGGAGACAATATTGGTATGCATCTCTTGTTTTAAAATGAACAATTCATCGTATCAACACTGTAGGAAAACTGAACCCAGACAAAAACATTGATGTGGGGCTACAGGGAGGGTAGTTCTACATTTAGAAGGAGACCAATATGCTGGTTCCATTCTTCTTTAAAGTAAAAAACATTAGATTCGTTGATTTGCTGCTTTTAATTCTCCTCTATGATGGAAAACCAAATATGTTTGTTTTATTCAGACTTAAAGCAATCTGAGGGCACCAGCTGCAGTATTAGGAAATTATAAATTTTAGACCAAATGATTGAACAGTTAATCAAAACCTAATCTGCAGTAATCGGTAATAAAAACAACCATTAGATGACAACTTCAAAGTTTATTTACAAAACTTGAAATGCATGCTGTAATTACTCAATTTTATGTACCATTTAAATATCCTAATTCAAGTTCAGCAAATTCACGGTTGGTCGTCCACTCTTTGTTCATCAACCTGGTTGCTGTCCCTATGCTAAGCAGCCAGTGCTGCATTAAATGCAAGGAGCATTTCCATCTTACACCTCTTCATCACACATCAAGGATAATGGCCTCTGTCAGCCAGTTAAAGGTAGGTCCAGAAACCCCTCTGTCACATCCTGCATCAGCCTGTATTTCCATAACCTTGTCACTTTTACTGCGGCATAAATCGGTGTAAGGTCACCCAAGTCCTGGCAGTGTGGATAGTAACAGGGCATGAGGTTAATTAAAAGACTGTGCAGATGAACCCCTTACACCCCCCTACCCAAAAGCACCACCACCACGACACTAAGTCACACACACACATGCACACACTCTTTGTCAACCAAAGGATAAATTGCATGTGAAAGCTTTGATGCACACCAAGCCACGGTATTGAACACTTAAACCCAGTGCAGCGTGCAGTGGATCCATGAGCAATGTGTGCACTCTCTTTCTAGGCAGTTTTGTCTGTCACTATGAGTTATGCTCACCTCCCAGTAATGGTTCCTCCAGGCTTGAAATTAGCACAATTTAGTCCACTCTGTGGTACGTCTTGGTGCTGAAAACCAACTGGTGGAGCCACTCCACGCCCCTGATAAGCCCATACCACAGAGCAAAGCCAGGAACATGAGGGAATATAAAAGTTGTCAGCTTACATGACCAAGTAGTGTTGTGTGAAATGACTTTAGCCCGACATTGTTAACGCTGAGCGGGCTGCCTCCGCCATGCCCGATAAAGGCAAATAAAAGCCCAGATAAAGCCTTGACGGTACACAGTGTATGTGTGTGGCTATTGGGTGGGTGGGGGGTTTAGGGGTATACGTTTGCCATCTAATCCTTGGCCTTTATTATAGCCATTGTTTAGCAATGCAGACGCCCTGCTTCATTCACCCTTGGAAGACTTTCTCCTTCCCTGTGTCACTCTCACTCTCCCATTCTGTCACTCTATTGACTCCATCGCTCAGACTAATAAAACCCATGTATAAATGGTGCAAATATTGGTTAAAGAAATGCAGTTTTTCTTCTGTTTGTGTTGTCTTCTCATTGTTTCTTCATTCGGTTTGCTTTGCTATAATCCAGAATATTCTCACGGGGTAGAACAGGTCAGTGGCGGTTTGATCCCTGGTTCCTCCAGACTGCATGCTGAAGTGTCCTTAAGCAAGAGTAAATCCTAAATTGCCCCTGAAGGCTTTTACAACAGAATGTGAATGAAAAGCACGGCACACAGTGGCGCTGTATGAATGTGTGTGAATATGTGGATGTCACTTTAAATGTAAAGCAAATTGAGTGGTCTACTCTAGAAAAGTGCTGTATGAATGCAGATGCTTAAAATAAGCTAAACAGATGGTTAAGGGAGTCAATCACCCAAAACAAAAGTATCCTGTGCATAATGAACATAAACCACGTACGTATTGTCCCTTCTGCGAGTGCAACTGAGGACAACTGTCAAATGTCCTCTTCTTCTCTCTACTAATGTTTTAAGTTTCCCTATATTATCCAGTAAAAAAAGGATGGGTGTGCAGCAGAGGTTTGAGCTAAGGCCCATCCAGACAGCAGCGGGGGAGACGAGAGAACCATATACATGACAAAACAGTAAGTCTATTTGATGAGGACATTCTCACTGCTACTGCTGCCCATGTGTTTGCTAATTAGCATGAGTACAATTCATTACCCAGGGAGACATGGGATTATGTCTCTGGATCACTCGGCAGCTAAAAGTTTTGACACTCTCTAATTTAACAGATGGAGAGCTCACTTAACTTTTCCATCTCCCTATAGGCAAGTGGTGTTACAAAAAAAAGGAAGGGGGAGAGATCATGCAACTGTGCATGTGAGAGGGGCAGAGGGATGAGAAAAAGCAAAATTTATGTTGAAGATACTAATTGTGCTTGATTGGATCAGCAAAAAAAAGCATCTGTTTCACAGCAGTAGGATCCACAGCGGATATGGTTGCATATAACATCACAAATCATCTGACATGTACATGCAAGAAGTGTCGTATATTGAGTTCACATGCTGGAATAAGACTAATTGCTCATTACTTTTGTCTCAAAGCATTTCTGCAGTATGAGCAGCAGTGAGCAGTAGCTTCAAATGAAGTCGATGGACACTCGTACGTGGCACTATCATCCTTGTTTGCCCTAGGTGGCCTACGTTGATAATATTCTCATTTGTAGAGCCCATGTTGAAGGTCGAGTCCATCCTGCTATTATGCATATTCTTTTTTTTTTATAGTGATGCAGTTGCTTGGTGGAGGTTTATGCTGTTATTTTAAAATCCAGAGCAAGAGGGCATCATTCCATGTAAAAGGACAGCATGGTATGGTAATTTGTCGAAAGAACTGAAACCTCTAATTACTTGTCTGCTGCAGACTGCTGTGAATAGACAGTCCATTTACTGTATGAGCACTCTGACACCAGACAGGGAAATAAAAGAAGGTCTTACCCTGTTAATATCCTTTGCTTTAAATTCCACTTTCTACACTGTATTAAAAGCTTCAGGGTGTCAGTGCAAAACCGTCACAAACATCATTTATATCTTAAAAGTTTAAAAATGTTAAATATGCGTCACAGGCTTTGTGTAATATTTCATTAATACCAGTGTAAATGGAACATGAAAAGCACACAAAAACGATTATATGATAATAAAACTGATGCATTTTTCCAATTTTACTGAACAGAAGCTACAAATTGTGTTTTTAGCCACATTGGCTGAATGGCTCTGAGGATGTGTAAATATACTGTCCATTACTCTGGATCCCCTGAAGTTTCTCCACCACTATTAGGTGAATTACCATAAAGTTTTTGCATAGACCTTCAGGTACCAGAACAATGAAATGTTAGCATTCCACTTTTTAGGGGGGGAACTAAGAAATGTAACTTTAACATAGCTAGATAGGGCATTTTGTTTTTACTTTTCCACTTATTTCTAGGGGAATAATTAATGGATCAGATGAAAAATTAGGCAGAGTCAGGGGACTGATATCTATGAGTGAGTGAACTTTGGTGTGCATCAAAATAAATATCTAGATCCATCAGATTCACATGTGGTTTCATGAGGAGGTAGGATTTTGTCAACAAAATAATGTTATAAACCTGTAACTACCACCATTGAATAGTTGATGTAATGTGGATTCAGGGGAAAATCAGCCGTTTCTGCATCTCCAATAATTTTTGAATTATGTCCAAATGAACTTGATAGATTTGTTGGAGAATTTAAGGGGACATTCTGGCCTTGGTGGAGGTGTGTGCTCGACTGAGTGCCAAGTGTATGTATAGAGGATCAGGACAATTGACACTGTATATTACCCTACATAGACAGACAAGTACCTGTTATTGTATCATATCATTTTGTAATATGTGGATTCAGTTGAGTGTCTTACGTGATATGATAACCTCAGTATAATGTGATTGCATATCCAAGGCTTAACACAAGCATATGGCCAGCAAATGGTAAAAGGAGGATCTGGGCAAAATGTAATATTCACAACACCAGCATGACAACTAACTCAATAATCTGTCACTGGAGCAAAATCTAAACTGTCGGTAAATAACAAACATCCCTCACATGACAATCCTGATGATACATTTTTGTTTCTTCATAAAAACTTGCTATTAGCTTAACCAGCATGCTGCTGTTGTAAAGCATGCAGCTGGGAGACTGCTGACAGAAGAGTTTAAGATATTGTTTTTCTACATGCGTGTTGAACAGGTGGTTTGATAAAGCACTCTATTGGCCTTTTACTTTTTATTGTACTTACAGTAACAAGCGTAGATGCCGTCAACTCCTGTTATCTTTACTTAGCCTGGTTGGTTGTGAGAGCCTCTCGCCACTGCTGTGTGCGTGCGTGTTTGTGTGAGTGCTCTTGTACAGCTATCTTTGTGAGGACCAGTTTGAGCCTACAACCTACAGACTGAGGACATTTTGGGAAAGTGAGGACCTTTTGGCCGGTCCTCACTTTGTGACCCCCCCTTTAATCAGAAACTGATTGGGGGTTAAGACTTGGTTTTAGGGTTGGGTAGAATTAGGTTTAGGTTAGGTTAGGTTAGGTTAAGGGTTAGGATTAGGCTTTTAGTTTGGATGGTTAGGGTAAGGTGCTAGGGAATGTATTATGCCAATGAGTGTCCTCACTAAGATAGCTGTACAAACGTGTGTGTGTGTGTGGAGAGAATGCACTGCAGCCTCACTCTGGGCAGAGAGCAGAGGACAAATGGGGCCCTTATATTAAAATATGCTCAACTATACTTACCAAACACAGGGAATAAAGGCCTTGCTCTACTCCAACCCTGCATTACCTTCTGTACTTAAGGTAAATAAAGGCTGTGATTATTTGAGGAAACACGATAGTAAAGAATCTGGCTGCACTTCAATATGTACGAGGCTGTTTGGCCGGCAGTCGGATCTCAATGGAAGCTCTACTGTGGTGCACCTTTGAGTGATCATGAGGCCAGCTGTATGACTGCAGTTTGTTCCCTCGGAGTAATTGTACACACTCACCATTTATTATTAAAGATAACAAACCATTTTCAGGAGGATGTCATGGACTGTTGTCCAAAGGCATCCAATCATGTTCAATTGCTCTCCATATGGACAGTATTTTCCCATAGACTGTATAGTAATATGGACAACGTGGCATCTGGATCACCCCCTGGTGGCTGGTTGCCGTTTAGGTCTTGGACATGGACCAAACTAAACACACATTGAATACATTTTCAATGGCATTTTAGGCCATTCTGATATTTCTTTGTTCTGATGTTTGTTCAAGTTTTCATTTTCCCTGTAAGTTTGATGATCATTGTCAGCTGAGACTGACACGCGATTGGTTGAAAGCAAGTATTGGCGAAAGCTCGTTACAGCTACTCTATCCCCCAATCACTACTGTGCAGACCCTGCCTCCAAATGATGTGTCTTTGGTGCAAAATGCCAGCGTTCATATTCGGTGTATTTTTCCTTCATTCCTGTATAGTAGGAGGAAGTGGAGACACGTCATCCATCTTGTATAAGACACAGAAGCCATTCCCAGTATGATTTTTCTGAATAAAATGGAGATGAATTTAGCTCAGATTCTACAAGTCATTCATTAATTATGACTCGGGGCTACAGAGGAAAATAGAAAACAATCAGAGACGACCATAGATGTTGCCGGAGCTGGCGGAGACAGTTTGTACTCTGTGTGTGTGATTGTGTCTGATTACTGGGTGATGCTTCTTTTTATTTTTTGTATTTCTTCTCAGTACAAACTGAACTCCCCAACTCCATTTGGGAAAACAGCAGCGACATCTTCTCTTTAGATGAAAAGATATGCTTTTGCAGTTTTTTCTTTTTATATTTATCTATTAAAAAAATAAAAATAAAACTGCAGTCACACTTCTCTGAGATAGTAGATGGAAGAGATGAGAAAGGCCAGTCGTGATTCACACTCAGACCAACTTGACAGACTCGTCTCGCAGTCAAGGCTAAAATTCTCATTTATGGGCTTCAGAAAAATGCAACCAGGGCAGGGGGTCGGTTTACAGAATGCTTGCATGAAGGATAAGCTTTTTAAACTGTGAAACAAATATGTATTCAAGTGAGATATAAAGATTCAGTTACGATAACAGCAATATAAAGGAAAGGACTGGAGGACAAGGTGATGGTCATTTTCTTCTGCTCCTATTAATCGCTTCTTATTCATCCGTTGTATTTAATCTGGCCATCAACATGTTCACACCTGTCACCGTGAACACCGAGCCTCTCACGGCTCAGTGTGCATGCCCGTCTGCTTTGCTGGACATCTCCCTCCGCCTCGCATGACCACCCATTTAATTGACCGCCACTCGAGGAACAATAAAGAGGCAACGTGTTCAAGGAGAAGCCACTTTATCAGACATGCCTTTGGAATAAAGTTTCACATTGAGATTTCCCCCTCAAACTTAATTAGTGTCTATACCCTCGCTCATTACGCTCCGCATTCTACTTCTCGATTCTCTTTTGGCCTGTCTCACGCATTGGTGCTCTTGCTTCCCCGCTCCTTGCCTCTCTCCTTTGGACCCTTGTCACTCAGCCAGACGCCTCCTAAGATAGCTGTGGTTGTGCGCAATGATTTCTTAAGCTCTGACATCAATACAACCGTAACTGATTATGACAAATTAGCTCCCATTCTGGCCTCCAGTGAGCTCTAGAGCCTGGTGTGGTGGAGCTTTTTGTCTGCTGCTGCGGTTGCTTTGTTTTGAAGACGTGTGTCTGCCCTGTGCCATGAATACTGATAGAGGAGGTAGCAAGGTACAGCACCATCTTGATCAACTAGTGTGCTGGTCAGGAGATTTTTATTATTTTCGTATTCGGAGACAAAAGAATTGTAGATGGAATATTAATCTAGTTCTGTGTTGTATTCCGTCTCAAGTTCGACTTTTGTGTGCCTTGCATGTGGCAGAACAACCGGTAGATACTTTTTTTTGTTTTAATTTTTGTTATCAAGTAACACTTTATCCATATTGATCTTATTAAAGCCAGGGTTACACAGAGCTACATGTTTGCATTGGTCTCTTTTTGCTTCTCATATGTGCTTTACACAAATTCCTGCAAGATAATATGTCATTGTGTGTTGCACACGGTTAAACAGAATTATTTTTTTTATTAAATTGTTCATACCTTATAAACTGCACTGCAAAAAGGAAATGTTTCAACAGTTCATTGATACGTAATGCACTACATTTTTCAATGTTCAGACCAACTCAATCTAATAAGCTTAGAAAAAACACCTACAATTATGCCATCTATATATTTGTTCTCTTGTATTTATCTTTTATAATTGTAAAAAGTCAATATTTTGAGTTCTAAATACTAAGAATTCTATATGTACAGGTGGGAAATGTTTCACTCACCATAAAAAAGTTTTGAGTGTTGAAAAACTGCATTTATACAGCACAGCCCTTTCTAGTTGTATTGACCACTCAAAGTGCTTTGCAGTACGAGTCCTATTCAAACACACATTCAGTGCTTCTCACTCACATCACGGCTGTTGGGTAAATGATATGCTTGCACATGTCTTGCACAAAGGACCCTTTAGGATGCTCCCTGGACAAGCCGACCCTCTGGATATTGAATTAGTTGTTCTACCTCCAGAGCTGCAGCCTCCCACATGCAGAGCCAGTGATTTCTCTATAAGTAAAGCCACCTTAAGTTATTTGTTCAGGGCAACTTTTAATGAATGTATGTATATGTACTGTATGTAAACATTTCACATTTTTAAACATGTAGCATTTAAGAGACTTAAACGTTTGTGCTGTCCAAATTCACATGACCTTGTTATATTTAATATTCCATAATTAACCATTTTCAAAAAAGGCTAAACAAATTAATCAGTTGTAGTGAGCATGCACTCTGCATGTATTACGGATGCAAGAACAAAGAGACATTGTTATTTACCTGGATAGTTCAAACTAGTGCTAATCATAAGTAATGCTGTGGGGTGGATCACACACAACGGCTCATAAGTGCTTCAAAAGGACTCTCTGTGTCACCTTAAACAGATGGCAGAGGGATTGTGTTACATTAATGAAAGGTCTCCGCTTGACTCGGGGTATCTGTCTTCCTGACAGTTCATGTCCCCGTTGAGGACTTATCAAAGTTTCCCCATCATTTTTATCGAAGTTTCGTGCCACCTCCGTTCGCCAAGAGCACTCATTTTTTACATCCTCAAGGCCAGGCGAACGAGCACGGGGTGATTATGACACTTTAACCCCTCAGGGGACACAGCAACACGTCACTAGAGGGCTGCTGCATTAGCACAGAATAACGCGCACACGCTCAACATTTTCACCCACACATGCACAGAGGCATAACTTGAAGAACATACAGTACATTGCATTTTGTTATCCATATTTTGCATTTCCTTGTCAGTCACAAAATACACCATTATTATAGCTTATATTTACTTATAAGTACAAACTGAATGTATTTAATTTTCTTAGAAAAAATAGAACTACCACATTGGCAGTATTCAGAGCCTTTACCCAGTTCTCAGTTGTAATTGGCAAACTTTTTTTTTTTTGGTATGACTCAAAAAACTCAAACTTTGTACACCAGGATTTGTGGATTTTCTGCCATTCTTCTGTGCAGAGCCGCCTCTCAAGCTTTGTCAGTTTGAATGGGTTCTGTCAGGGAACAGCCCTTTTCGGATATCCCCAGAGATGTTCGATTGTGTTCAAGTCAAGGCTCTTGCTTGGCCACTCAATGATATTAACAGCCACTCTAGTTTGCTTCGGCTTATTGTCCTGTTGGAAGGGGAAGCTTCAACTAAGTCTGAGGGTTGTTATTTAGAAATTGCTCCATTCAGCTTCCCTTTAACCCTGACCTGTCTCACTGTACCTGGTCCCATTTAAGAGCACCGCCACAGCATGAAGCTGCTACTAGCACCGTGCTTCTCCATTGGGAAGTCATTGGGCAGGTAATGAGCAGTGCCTGGTTTTCTCGAAAAAAGATGCTTAGTATTGAAGCCAAAATGTTTGATCTTGGTCTCTTAGCGTCCTATATGCTTTTTCTGGGAGGTGGGGGGGGGTGCTGCATTGATGGAAGTGTCTTTGTTCTCCACACAGGATCTCTGGAGGTAATGCATGTAGCTGGAATCTAATGATACATTTGCAGTTGGGCATTATTATTTTTACTGCTACACAACAGTGATCTCTTTACGTTTGTTGTGCCATCAACAGCCTTTTCTGCCTTTGAGGAAATGATTGCCCTCTTTTACGCAGCCTCTTAAAACCCCAAATTGTGCACAGTTAAACAGTACGACTGTCTTGTAGTCTAAGACTGCTCTAAAAAAATGACTTCATTATTTAATTCTGTGTTGCTCATGTGATTTTTAATTATTGTATCTGTTACTATTTTGCTGGATTCTCCCGTGGGCAGTTGGTAATTGTAAGTTAAAAATGCCAGTAATACATGGTGTGATAGTAAGCTGACTGTGATTTGTTTATTCATGTTGTCATATTTGGAGCAGGCTTAAGCTTTTTTTTTTTCACATAGCAGACTGACGTCCGCAGAGTATTGTCTTTAACTGTTGCTGTGCCCAGAATAGTATGTATTATTAGGCTGCTGACAAAATTCCCTTTTGAAATCAGCCAAGTGCTGGCAGTTGTTCTATATAAAACAATTTGTGCCAATACAGAAAACAAACCCACATTTATGATAAGACAAAATATATTTGTATTTTCAAAATATTAAATTCCTGAGAACAATCAACACAATTCAACTGCAGTGCTGTAATTTTATATCATTTTCATGCTGGCTAAGTAAATAATTGTATCTTATTTCACAGACTGGAATAGAAAGTACTATAATTTGAGCATTATATATAAAAAAAATGTAAGATCCAGATGTGGCAGTTGATTGGTACAATTACCCAAGTTTCATAAAGTATGTCATTTGGTTGGAAACTTTTCGACAATCAGATGATTTCAAATGGAAATAACCTGATGATGGCATCACAACAGAAATAAGTTATTTCTAGACTTTTATTTGCTATATTTTACAATTTAAAAGGATTTGTACTCATTGTGGTGTAAATATTTTATTTGAACAAATGGTATAGTGCATGATAATTAGCAGACTTTATAGGTGTTTTTGCAATGGTGATAAACAGTGCAAAGATGAGACAGCAGCAAGCAAGGGCTGGAAGTGTGTGCAGGGAAAGAGAGTGCTCTAAAGGAGAAGTGTTCACTGTTACAGAATGTCCTTCTCACCCCAGTGAATCATTGACTTCTGATACAAGGGAGACTAACCCTACCCTTTCCCCATTCCATCTCCCAACACTAACACGCACCACTGACACATGTCATACTTTGGTCCCCTGGGAGGATGGGGGAGAGGAGAACACAGAGAAACATGGTCTGGGTGATAAACTGAGGCAGCTATACATGAGAACCCTTGCTTTACAGGATGGTCATCACAGCCTAAACCTCAGGAGAACCTCAGTGAGAGCATGCTGACAGGCTGCAAAGCCAGGACAAGCCTATCGGGGGGAACAGACCTACTCTCAGTAAGCGAGTGGGACACACAGAGGGATTTCTATTCGTAAAATGTTGGGTTGACAGTCATTAGAAAAAATGAAACCCAACCATGAAGACATTATCATTAAAAGGTCATCTGGTGTCTTAGTGAGACACGCATGTCAACACAAAAATGCAAAACACAGCTTGAGGCTTGTAAGAGTCTCTCCGGGGGATTTAATCACAAACAAGACTAATGAAGTTGAATCATCAACACAGAAACTGAATCCTTTGTCAGGTAAGGTCCATATAATTATCACATATAGGATTTTAAATGAATACCTGGCCAATCGGCTTGCTGCTCCCTCACTGCGAGGGACACCTAGACACTCAACAAAACCACGACTGTTTACCGTCCAATGGTGGGACGAGCACTCCATTGACATCAGGGAAGCAGAAAGTCGACACATCTTCCGCCGCAGACTAAAGACACATCTCTTCCGACTACACCTTGGGTAACCCTAGCCCTTAAATGAATCTGTGGGGGAAAAGTATGTCGAATTATGTAGAAACTGCACTGGTTGGCGGAGGCATACAACCGCAGTGCGGTAATTCTAGTTTAAACAGTGATAGATTAAATGACTGGGGTGTGAACAACATTGTTTTCTCCTATAGTTGTACCTGTTGTACGTGTTGTTTTAACATTGGAATACTTCACAATGATTATCAAAGCCCACTCACTGTGTCTATCTGTCAGCCTCCCAGGCAACAACTTGTATTCTGAGTTTCAGAATTTGATTTCCCTTGCTTTTACCAGTCATGATAAAATAGTTTTACTTGGTGAGTTCAATTGTGCCTACACTGATTCAAAGGATTTGGATTTGTTGTAGCTTGTTTTGTTTTAATATTAGTCTGCATGTACAAAGTGCCACCCACACTCATTGACTTTTACATTTGATCCATTGCCAACAGTTTTCCATATCATCTGACTTTAGAACATCAGAAACATTACCAATTAAGTTCTGGAATGATTTTCAAGTCTGTTCAATATCTGTCCTCCACTGGCCACCGTGTTAGTTGACGATCTTGTTGAGGATTTTAATAATACATTTAGAAGCAACTGTATCGACAGGGGACCCTAGATACACTTGCTTCTGCACAAATTAAAAAGGACATTAAATCTGCAAATCACTGTGGAAAACTGCTACAACTTGTCAGTGGAAAATAAACTGTTGGAAAGCTAAGAGACGATGGAGAAAAAGCTTATTCTATGTTTATTTTAAAGATCAAGTCATGATTTACAATAATGCAGTCAGGAAAGAAAGTTTATTCATTCTTCAAAGAAAATTATCCCTAGAGCCAGGTTCTTGTCAAACTGTTTTATAGACTTATATTGAATATGGTACTCCTCAGGCATTGATGGGCCTATTTGGTTTCATTATGCACATGCTCCCACTGGAAAACATTATTCACCTGCATTTTATTCTCAATCTGTGCTTTTTTTGCTCAGTTTTATCGAGAGGAAATAGCTTAATGTTATTAATCCTCATCTCCCATTAGGCTACATATGGTTGAGCCAGGCAACCAGCCCATTTTCAGCTTTTGCTTACTGCAAGCCCCTCGTCTCTCACCCTGCCCTCCTCCCCCTCACAGTGCCTGCCACCATCATTACCAGCCCCTGGTGCTGAAGAGGGTCCATCAGCAAACATATTAGTATTTTTTGCATATTTGGCAGCATCTGGCTGAAGTGCTAGGTCTTTTTTGGCGCAATTTCTCTGCGCCTCTCTGGGGTTCGGTCTTTGGCAGTATTTTTTGCAGATGCTGTTTAATAGCGGCAATGAGCCCATAGGGTGAGGGATTTAAAGATTGAGTGAGCCAGCCATTTGGAAAGAGTTCTATGATTAAGTTATTTTATCCCATTCATGTGTGCAGGAAGCCAAGAGGAAGTCAGCCAGATTGGCCAGCGGAAGTCTTGGACAAACAGTCTCGGCTCGCTCAGCTGGAGTAGGAATCCAGTTGCACTTGAGCATCGGAAAGATGAAGCTTTTCAAAGTATGTGTAAAGTGAGCATCTTTCATTGGAAGGAATGGGTACCATCCGGTATCTTGTTCCTCTTAACACATTCATGGGTGTGCAAGTGATAACAAGAAATCACGAGAATAAACGATCCTAGATTTCTACTTACTGCCCTCTACTGTGTAAACTGTTTAGGATCTCTTATAGATGGAGTTTATAAGTGAAGTGGACAAGGGGATATTGGGCACAGCCTTGGTCACAGATCTGAAACAATGGTGCATCTAACAATGATAACTGCAACTGCTATAAAGCTGTGTCAGTAGTGGTTGCTATAGAAACAGAAGGTTGAAGTGAGAGCAACTGCTGAGAGGTAAACTTCTAATGTCGTCGCACACAAATTGAAACAGTTACATGGAGAGACTTTGGTCAGAGACGAGGGCGGAGGGTGGTAATGATGCCGATGCCAGCATCTGATATGTCCACCCACATGCATCCTGTGGTAACAACAGTTCACAGAATCTCATGTTTCCCAATATTTTCTTTGTATTAAAGAGTGTTTATATTTTCTGAAATACTGTATGTACTGTAGCTATAATTGTTTTTTACCTGAATTCCCAAAGCGCTCCTCATTGTAGTACAAAAAAGATGCTACACAGTTAATGAATGGAAAACTCTGAGCCAAAACTTAGCCAACGACGCTTAGAGGAAGCCAATTCACTCATCCTCCTCTTTGCCAAGTTTCCTTTCTCTCCGCACTAAATACCTGCCCGAGGCTTGCATCAAGGAGATTTTTTAAATTAATTATAATTTGGAGAAAATATGTTGGCTGCTATCAGTCACTTCACATAACATGACTTCACCTGCCCTAACAATACATTTGCATTCTAGCCTACAGCGACAGCTGCTCAGCCACAATGTTTTTGAATCTGATTTATGCTTTAAATTAGTTGTTTGATCAGCTTGTCACGTTTTGGTGTATCGGTCTGTTGGACTTGATCAGGGAACGCAGGCAGCTGAGGTAAGAGTAGATCAGTCAGTAGCAGGAGTTTTTCTACTGGGCGGTTCAGTTTGTGTGTCTTCAGTTGTGTTGAACATCTGCTCTGTTGTTGTCCAGTATGTGTTGCTCCACAATTAACACTCCATCTACTGAAGTGGCATTGTGCTGCCATCAGTTGTCAGTCTTAAGTATTCAGACATGCATCCTTATGCAAGCTCGACATAAACAAAAGACTTAATGTATCAGTTTCACTGTATAATCTATAGGATCGGTTGTATTTGATAATAGTGGCAGACCGATATCTCAAATATTTTATAAATGTATATGTTTTTTAAATGGGCAGATAAATAATGACACCAAACAAAGGTTGGATTTGTTAGTGTTTCCAAATAGCAGCATTATATTTAATTCTCCATTCGTATGTCTGGGGAAAGAGCTCCTCTGCTGGCAGTGAAACAGATGACAACCCAATAGAACTTCCTTTATTACCTACTTGTGCTTTAAAAAAATATTCATAGGCTGTTGCTTAGTCAAGGCATTGTGAACTAGATTTAACTTGTTATTCCCTCAAATATGGAATTCACTTCATTGTTGTGCATTTTAGAGGTCAGTTGCTTTCTTTTGGTTAAGTGGGTTGAATCCAGTATCCCACGTGTGTTGTACAAATACAAGATAACTGGGTTGTTGATACATACAGGCAGAAATTCAAGGATGTAATGGCCTGTTGTGCTAGATGTTGGACCATCTGAGAGAAGGTAGTACATGAGTCTCACTAATAGCATTTACCACTATAGTGTCAAAAGAATACGGTGATGGTGGGTAGCCTGAACTGTGAGTGCAGTATAGTTGCCTGAAATCTGTCAGGTGTGTAACATCTGTGACTGAATTCAGTCATGGTAACGTCTGTGTTCACACTGGCACTCTATGGTTATTAAGGGACGTATTCAGGTCAGTCAGTTAGGTCTCCATACCTTTGAGCTATCAGACTTCTTCATGGTTCAGTACACTTGAAAACATTTCCTCCCAAGTGCACCTTCATGTTATCCAATAGTGTCTCTGTGTTAATATAAAACATTAAAGCCATTAGTAGTACAAACATTACAATGCATCTTAACAACTTGGCTGAGAAATTAACAAAGGTCCTACAACCCTACAGTTTTTTTTAATTGTCTACATACAAAAAGGTTTTGGTAAGTTTGGATAAAACACTTTAAAATGCACAAAAAACATTTATTAACCATCAGATGTGCCTGCAGTGTGTAGAAACATGGTTTGTAATGTAATTACACAACCCCCCATAGGCTACACCTTATTATCAGGGCTGAATAGCTTGTGTATCAGAGAACAAACAATGTTGATTTCAAACAAATAGTATTTTTGTTTTTGAAATAAATTCACTATTATATTTGACACAATAGCAAACCTAGAACTCAGAAAACATTCTGTAATCTTACAGCTCTGAATCTTGTGGTGTTCTTCAGCTTTGCAACTGGTGCTCTCTGAGAGGATCAAGTCAACTTACTCTCTCAGTCTGTGAGTACCAGTGTAGGTGAAAACATCAAGAGCATGGCTGTTCCTCTGAAGCACCTTTATCAGGTGAAAGGACTAAAATACAGTCCACAAGCAGGTGACTCTATACATTGGAGTATACACTGGAATGGATGAGTTTATTCTGCAATGGATGATGTAAAACAGGATTCCACTCAGATGTCTTACATAAATATAATACAAGTTAAACAATGGATCTGACAGGGTTCGACTTCTTCTCGTTCTAAATGGGACTGAAAAACTACCTGTTGAGTTCTCATTTAACCCTCTCACTTGGAACAAGGTTTCAAAACGTTGGACTGTTTGTTGTCTTTAATATTTGTGAGCAGGACTTCATTCCCCCCAACCTCCTCCAAACCATATCTCCCACCTTTGTGCCAGCAATCACATATGATAAATTCTCATGGATTTGCCCTGGAAATATTTACAACTGCATTCCAACAGGCTGTGGTAAGACCTCACCTCAATAAGCCATCGCTTTACCCTGCTCAAGAAGTATTGACGGATCTCATTTCTTCCAGTCCTATCTAAAGCTATCAAAAGCATGTGTTTCAAACCGATCTCAGAATTCCTGTCACTGAATGCTCTCCTTGATCCAAATTAGTTGGGCTTCAAGATCAGCCCCTCCACTGAACCTGCTCTGTTATCTGTGACAGAAGCCCTAAGGGCAGCTAAGGCTGCAGCTCAGTCCTTAGTTCTTATCTTGCTGGACATATCAGCAGCCTTTGATACCCTTGACAACCGCACATTTCTTTCAGTTCTCTCCGTTATGGGTATCTTGGGCAAAGTGCTTTATTGGTTTAAATTCTACCTCACTGGGTGTTTCTTGAAGGTGTCATGGTACACTCAAACACCCTTATGTCATAAGTAACGCAACCTTTAACTAAACTTTAACCACCTACCTTAGACTAAACTCTTGGACATCATGGCCTTCAGCACAATATGAACACTACCGAGGTTGGGAGAAACCTGGGTGTCATATTTGATAACCAGCTATCCATCTTTCACCATTGCATATGACTCCTGGTCATGCTGCTTTGCACTATACTCAGTGCATACTAGACTGTATCCAACACAACTTTGAGTACAGGTCATGATTATCTCCCACCTCAACTGCTGCAATGCCGTTCTGGCAGGCCTTTCTTCAAGCACAGTGAAACCTTTGCAGATGGTCCAAAATGCGGCTGCACATCTGGTCTCCAATCAGCCTAAAAGGGCAATTGTCACTATGCTGCTCATCAACCTCCACTGTCTACTCATGGCTGCCAGAATTTAATTCAAGGAACTAATTCTTGTTACAGAGCGGCTTCTGGGTCTTCACCCATCTTCTTGTGTTCAATCATACTCAATTTGCTCCTCTTCGGTCACTCCATTCTTCCAGGGAGTGAATTTGCCATCCCCACACACAAGGCAATCAGAGTCCAAACGTTTCTCATTTGTGGTTCTCTGATGATGGAACGGGCTACAAATACTCTGAGAGCTAGGGCCTCCTTCTCTGTTTTCAAGAATGTTTTGAGGAAACAACTCTTCTTCACACTCAAAACGTCTCCAAACAACTCTAACATGCTACCGTGCAAATCTAGCAGTTACTGTGAACTTTCAGTGCACTAAGTAACCTTTGAACCAGTATTTTTCTAGTTGTTTTCTGAGTATAAGCAGATGACAGAGGTAGGTATACTTCTAAAAAATACGTACCACACTTGTTCTCACCACCATCAGTAGAGTTTTTGGACTAAATTTGACATTTTTATTTCTAAAGGGAGAAAGTAGGAGAGGATATTTTGACGCTGCTGGTTTCCCTAATGAAAATGCGGCAGAGATGTTGTCAGGAATAAGGTCGCATAGAGGTATGAAACAAGATCGTGTTTTAAATAAAATAAATTGTGCATCCCTACCAGCTTCTTTGTTCACTTGAGTTATATAAATGCTTTACTCCCTTGTGTGTGCCTGAGGTTTCATCTGACATTACGCCGCCATTACACACCAACATATCCTTCTACCTCGGCTCACTGGCCAATTACACAACAAGCAATTTATATATTGCGTATTATTATTTGTCACAGTTAAGATATTTGCAATAAAGCACATTTTATATGGTTTTATTTGATAATGACTGCAAGAGAGCCCCCACCCCCTCAGCTACTGTCACGAATAGAATCTAACTCAAGGCAAGATTGTTACTGATTAACAATACCACTACGGTATAATATGTCATTTTGAGCAAGACATTATTCATCGGTGTTAGATTTCTATTCTCAGTGATTTACTTTAATTGTGTGCTAACCTCACTTAGAACCCAGCAGTCCAATGACAAATATACCTTAGAGTCTTTTCAATGGGTGACTGAGCCTGTGATAGAATACATGGACTTGTGCTCCGGAGCCATCAGTAGCAAACGTGATAAATGAACATGTGTGGGACAGAGAGGGGAGAGGTGAAGAGAGAGAGAGAGAGAGAATTGGCGCTGTAGCCCCTCTGGTTTTGGCACTGGGGTCCACCTTGCAATTCTTAATGACTTGGTGGCGTTGATCTGTGAAGGAAAGAGAAAATGGGCCATTTAGGGAGAGAAACAGTCAACCTGCTATGTCTTGTACATTGTCTGGGATTTAAGTGAGAAAATCAATTTTTCATGACACTTTGCCGATAAAAGTAATTCCCCTGTTCTCTCTCCTCAGCCCTCATCTGATATGCACACTAGGCTTAGCACCAAGAAGGGGGTTATTGGAATGAACGGTTGCAAACTTAGAAACTTGGCAAATACATGTCCTGTGTTTCCATATTTGGACAGAGTAATGTTCATATTCACAATAACACATACTCACACACACATTACCCAATTTTTCTTTCACATCCAACTCTATACCGGACGTTCAAAAATATGTTGGCCTGTTAAGGGTCAGAGGCATGGAACCAAGGGTGTGGAAAGAGAGTGAGACTGTTTACATAAGAGAAAGTAAAAATGAGGCAATGAGGATCAACTGTAATAGTCCAGGGCACCATGTGTCATGAAAATCCACCACATGTCACCCGTGTCTCCCCATAGCACTTGAGGGTGGAGGGAATTTATTATCAGGCAAGAAATCCAGTCATGATGGCCAGCCTGACAACGTTTTCCCCAGGTTCAATCAATCACACGTGTCCTCTGTGAAGAGGCACCACCACAAGGGGCCCTCGGAGGCTTTGCCAGCAGATTAGTCACAGCCAAGTCTCATTTCTGCAGCTGCACCAGTACAAAGATGGAATGATTAAGTAAGGACGGAGGAGGGAATGATAGGTGAGAGGAGGGCAAAAAGTAAATGATGGAGGGGTTGAGACGAGAGAGTAAGAGAGAGGGAAGGAAGGAAGGAAGGAAGGAAAGAAAGAAAGAAAGAAAAAGAAGGGATGTAGAGAGAGTAAGAGTGAGCAGAAAGGAGGGTAATATAATAAATGAGGGGAAGAGAAAATACAACACGTTAAATGTATCAAGAAAGTAATATAAAGGGAGTGAAATGGAAACATAAGATTGTAATATTGCACAAGGCATTATCGGCTCACATTTTATATTCAGCTGTTTTTGTTGAGCTTTATGCTTTAACTGTCTTCCTCTATTTATGTATGTTAAACAGTGTATTAATGCAGTTTCCATTTTGATGACTTGTGACTGAATTTCCACAGCGGGTCATTCACCAAAGGATAATTAACGTGAAAATGCTCATGCACTGCAGAAGACTTAGCATAGTAATTTCTAACTAAATTCAACCACCTGACATAAATGCTGATGACTCAACTGCTCATATTTCCTAGTTAATTCTACTTAATTTATGCTGTGCCTCATTGAATATTAATGCCAAGGTGAAGTCTCTGCCTTTATCACTTCGTATCCCTTGCCAAGAAGGTATCACATGTGTTAAGTACTCCATCATCTCTTGAGGCTTTGGTCAAGTAGGTACGTACACATTTCAGTTGAGTATCATTTGCACAAAAAACGTGTTCAGACGTTGTTTCGATAACAGTAATTACAGGGTTACAATTGTACACGTTTTTTGCAGTTCAAAACAATATTACCATTATTTAATGCAGTGGAAAGGAGCAACTTATTAGTAATGTATTTTTCCTAATCAAATGTCTCTGGCTGCAGACCGGCTATTTTGTAAGTGATTTGAAATTTCTCACATTTGTTCAGCTTACTTGAAGAAGAAGAAGAAGAAGAAGAAGAAGAAGAAGAAGAAGAAGAAGCAAAGCGTGCCAGCCTTTTAAATCGAAACATTTTATTGAATAAGTATTACTGTGTAAGGCCTGACTTTACGACTTCGGCCTCTCAGCTCTCAGAAATGGTGCATTCTTAATGATGTTCCTGTATTGATGTAGTGGCTCTGTTCTGCTTTTAGTGATAATAACAGCTCTATCTGTTCATTACCTAAGCCTTGAGGGGAGATTGCTGACCGAGCCCAAACTGCCACAGGTCCATGCCTCCATATCTCACCGTGATCCATCTCCCCACACTCATGCCAACACTGATACACTTGTTCGCAGCAGGCGTATGTATGAACACAGACACATGCAGCTCTGAGAATACAAAAACAATGTTCTACTTCTCAAGGCAATAGGAAGAAACTAATGTCATTTTTTTCTGGAGTTGCAGTTTCCTATTATTAATTGTAGGTGCTGCTGTATGTCAAGCTCTTTCCCTCGCTTTTAAAAACAGGCGTCACAACAGTCTCCCGAGAGAGCCCTTCTTTGTTAATCCCTATTAACCTCTCCGGTGAACAGGGCGCAGGTTCACAGCCTTGGCCACTTAAGTTTGAGCATGACCTTACTTTGTGCTTACAACCGTCTGATGTGGCAGACACATCTTGGCTGCACTCCAGCTGAGGTTCTCCTCTGCTCACCCACTCACCTCCGAGTATGTACAAAGAGGAGTGGTTGGGCATGACTTTAGGAGCTTTGGCTACTTTCGAGAGGTGATAGTATCAAGAATACAGTAGATGAGCTTCATCCTGTTGGACTGAGGCCTATTGTTACCTAATGTGAACAGAAGGAACGTGGGTAGGCGCCATGAATGATAAACAATTTCTGTCTTAATAATGAGTGATGCAGTATTCTGATTCCTATCTACCATGACCAAAAGAACCATAAATGGGTAAGTCTCATCTAAACTCTAAATAAACAAAAACTTATTTAAGGACCCAAAAAACATTTCATGGCGAGAGTGGCACTTCTTTATACCCATCCTTGGAAACGCAGTATAGTGTAATGATCAGAATCAGGAATCTGTGAGGGAAAATAAATCTTGGATGTCAGGTGCTTGTGTGATGTTTCAACAAGGGCTGCAACTATTGTTGTCATCATTGATTAACCTGCTGATTATAATGTTTCGGTCCGTAAAACTTATCAGAAAATAGTGAGAAATCCTTGTTCCAAGGTAAGGTTCATCAATGTTTTGTTTCAGTTCAAAACCCAGAAGTATGCAGTTTTACGTAAAACAGAGAAAGTCGGAAATCTCCAAATCTGACGGGCAGAAAATGTTTTGTTTTCATTATAAAGTTACAATTATTTGATTATCAAAAAGCTGGCATTCATCTCTGTGTTGATCAGCTTGTTTATTACTTCTCTAATCACTGCAGCTTTAGCCACAGCTGTAAGATAAATGATCTATATGAGCAGGCAGATCTCTCCCCATCATTCAACTTCACCCCAACTCAATCCATATTTGTCATCATTACTCCTCTTATTAGGGTTTGTATTTTTTTCCCCCAGCAACTATCCATTATCCTCTAATCTGTCTTGCTCAAAGATTATTAAAAACAAATCCTAAACTTGTATAACAATGGCTCAGCTGCTATAATATTACCAGTCTACTCGAGGCCTGCTTTGCACAGTTTAGTCTTCTTCCTCTGTTCTACCGATCCCAGTTTCACCAATGTTTTGAACTCTGAGTGTTTGTGTCTGTGAATGTTTTATGTTATGTTTTGCTTCATCTTGTTGTATTTTCTTCACTTTCCAAACCCTCACCTATATTCATCCTTACAAAGCATTGTGTAATTTCGTGGCACTCAATTCGGCGCCACTTACATGGTACAGCTTGTGGAAATTACATCATAGAGCATAAGAGGAAACAGCTCTCCTGCAAAATAAACAAAAACACTAAACCACCAAACTGTAATATTTGCATTATTTAAAAAAAACTAAATTTACAGAAGCCTAATAGGAAACTTAAGCCAGATACATTTCACTCCATATAAACCTATTTTAAACAAGCCGTCTCTATTTAAGTCAGTAAAAACATTTAATTTACTCACAACTGACTGAGGGCTGACATTATTTCAGGAATTATTGGACAGGATACCATAACTTGAACATATAACATATAGAACAGAGGTCTGTTCTATCTTTTTCTCCAGCAGTGTCTAACTTCCTTGACTAACTGACCCAGCTGTCCATTGTATAATCATATCTGATCATGCACTCACTATTATTATTCACTGTAGTTCAACACCAGCTCCATCCTCCTCTTAGATAGTGTTTCAATAAGTCATTACTTGAGGACAAAACTTCCACGACTATTTGAAACACAATTGGGAATCATTTTAGCGCAATCGGCAAAACTTCGAGAGAAATTGCTCGTACATTATAGGAAACTGCAGAGGTTGCAATGAGAGAAAACATCATACTGCTACATAAAAGCAATTGGAAATAGCAAAAGAACATATACAACAAAACCGATTGTTTGTATGTAGTATTAGATTTATGATCTGGTCCCCAACATTGATTCAGTAATGTAGGAATTTCTGTTAACTAAATGTCGACTATTGCCACAACATCCAGAATAAACAAATTCAAAGTTTTCTCCTCAAACTCTGACAGCTTCATTTTGAATTTGACAATAAAATAGGTACACTTTTGGCAAATGAGCTTATTAAGCCACAACCCAATAAATATATCATTACCTCAAATGTAGACTCATCTGAAGTCATTGATTTAAAATCCATCCTCCATAATTCTCTCTGAGCACCCTGTCTGAAGTAGCTGAATATTTCCCAACCTAAACGAACTCAAAGTCAAGAGTGTCTAGAGGTGCCTCTCTTCCTGAAAGCACCAGCACACTTCATCTCATGTCCGACAATAAATCATCGAGACCAAATGACTATCCAGCAGAATTTTAAAGAGTTTGGGGCCAGTACATTTCAATGATAGTTGAAATTCACTGAAACACCACCATATCACACCACTCTCAAATGAACTATCTCAAATAATGAAGACCCCACTCAACGTTCAAACCTTGCCCTATATCAGTAGTTATAAGCAAAGTGTTATCAGGCTCAAATATATAACTTCATCAATAATACACACGTATCAAACTGGTGCTATTAGAAAACTCACAAAAATGATTTCACCTAATTAATTTCTATAAAAAACAGCTTGTTTTTAAACAATTTCTCATGCAATTTATTTTGTTTTCATTTTGAAAAAAGCCTGTGATGGGCTAGATCAGTTCTTATTATTCAACTTTCTGAATCACATTTTTGATTCCAGTCATATTTAATTCATTGGTTTAAAACCCGATGCAATTCACCAACTGCTCTCCAGGATGACCATTACTCCTGCTACAGTTCTCCCTTCCCATCAAACTTCTGGCTGCTTCCGCTCGTCATCATATTTCAAACACCCTCAACAATCACAATGACATTGCGTTATATAGACAAACATCATGGTCTATTTACTAAAATTCAATGAAATATTCAAGGTCCATGTAACTGGTTTTCCTCTAGTAATTGCGCAGTCACATAATTATACTACAAAAAACCCAAACCACACATTAATGTACCTTTTCTCAAAAAGCAATAAAGAAGGACATTGTGGACTGTAATTTTTTTTTGTTCTTTTTCATTTCACAACCACTACTGTTCATCCGTCCCTGTACAATCGGAAAAAACATAGAAATCCATTCAAAGTATCAACGACCACGGTAACTGCTTGATGGGAGTTTCAATTAAAGTGCTTCACACCTTCTACAGATACTCTTTTATAGCACAACCCCACTGATCTAATTGATCGGGAGGAATAACTAGCCTAGAATCTAACTCAATGATGGTTTGACCATGATATTCATCATACCATCCAAAACAATAAAAACTCATAGACACTCAAAGTCATAGATTCCACACTCCTGCCCATAACATTTACCGCATGGGCTTAAGCCAAAGTAATATATACTTATCTTGTTAAGCTTCTATAGATGATTACTTTTTTTCCCCTCTGGGTCTGCCCACACATCCAAAACTTCTGGTCAGAGTTCATGAACAGGCGATCAGAAATCCTTAGCCTCAGCATTCCCTTATGCCCCATCATTGCATTAGTTGGCAATATTTCTGCACTTCACACGCCCAAACATCCCAAACTATTCACATCAATATCACGATCCCTTGCTAAAAAATCCTCATAAAAAAAGATAGAAGCAATTTTTTTATTCCTCAGTTGCTCAACTCACTGCGTCCTTTCCTATGAAAACATCTATTTCAAATACTTTGATGCTGATCCCTCTGTCCACAAATGGCCCTCAATAATATTACAAGGTTTTTCATTCATTCTTTTCCATTGTTTTTCTTTCTCTCATTTATTTATCTTATCCTTCTACTCTAATAATCCCACAAGAAAAGAAAGTGCAGTCCGTCCCATTAGCTCAATTTATCTGGCCTTGTATGTCTCGTCTCATCATGTCTTGTCTGTCTTGTAATGAAATAATGAAATGAAAAAACATTCTGAATAAGATTTATATTTCCCCCTTTCCCTGTTTTGCTCTTTATGTTGCTTATTATTATTTACCTACCCATGTTTTTTAGTTTTTTTAAATATCGTTTAACTTTACACTAACTAAGATATAAGGGATCATAAGTGTTTTCTCGTAGCAATAGTAAGATGTGTGCATTGTGCCTCTTCCAGTGTGTTGCGCTCACAGTGTAGTTCTGGTGAGTGTCACTGTTTGGTTTATGCACGAGTATGCCTCACATTTAAATTCACAATTTATTTACCAGTCTCTATTTGTGCCACTCCCAGTTCCCAACAGACTGTTGCAGAACCCAAGGGAGTTTGGCAGATAGGACTCAGGGAACTGGTTGTTCATTTCCCAGGGAATGTTGATGAAAAAGAGCGTGAGTAATGTCCTCAGGGAGAAGATGAGGAGATTAGAAGAAAACAAAGTTGCTCTGCTGTTTGGCAGCGACTCACAGCAAAGTCCTACTCTGAAGTTTGGAGCTACAAATCTCTCAAGGTGTTACACTTTGTCAAAAACATGTTTGCTAAAGAACACATTTTAATTGGTTATGAAACCCAAAGAAATAACTGTTCCTCATGTCATCAAATGCATTTATTTGTTTTAACCGTTACATTCATTACATTAGGGATGTGTAGGGTTGGCTGAGAGCTGCAGACACTGTACTTTTACAGGAGGCCTGTGGAGAGGTGATGAGGAAACCCTCAATCTCTGTATCCTCTGCTGCTCTCCAACAGCCTGAAGGTCTGTCTGCAACATCATTCCATTATGGAATTTTTTAACTTAAACCTGTTAGTAGAAATCATAAATTTCAATCAGTCAGGGCATAACAAAAGCGTGGTCTATAGAAAAAAAATAATTTGTACCAGTTTGTTATATTACAATGAAAAGCACCATAAAGGAGATATATGCTGCATTCTATAGGGTGAACTCAACTCTGTTATCGCTGGATGATGTTGTAAAAACCAAGAGAAGTCAGATCAAGACATGTACACTAGAAAAAAACTGTTTGACAATGTGGATAATTACTTGTGTTGCTAATGACGTATTAACAGTAATAACTAATATGAGATTGGTATAAAGTAAACGTGAACTTGAACAAAGGCCTGTGTACACTTTACCGTCCAACAAAATGAGATTCTCACCACCTTCCAATTATCAAAGATGAAAAAGAATTCATTAATTTGAATGTGCATAAATTGCCAGTCGCTATATATTAAAATGAATGTGTTGAAAATGCCATTATTAATTTAAACTGTTCAAATCAGTTTTTGATTTGCAGTTATCTTTTAACTCTCTGATGCTCTGCGTTTAACAGGATACTAATAGATTATTGATGACTTTGACCTATTTAAGACGTCACGCACAGTGGAGGTTAAAACAAATAAAGAGCACTTTTGTGTTTGCTCTGCCTCCTTGCTGTGCCAGGCATGAGACTCTCTTTAACATCTTAACACAGCCGGAGCAGCATTCCTTTCCATGGAATAATCAGCAGCACTAGTTGCAGAGGTCTTTTTTACGCTGCAAATGGCCATTTAGAGAGCAAATCGTACCACTTTCATTTGTTCTGGTCTCCACTGAGCAGTGACAAAAAAAAAAGTAAATGAAAAGAACTGCTCATGAGGTGAAGTGAAGCGAAATGGCGTGCTGAATAAAACAGGATTCTGTCAAGATCTGCATTGATTTGTGCAACATGTTTCATAATTCACATGCAGTCCTCAGAGGCAGCTTTCAAAACCAGGCCTGGCAACACAGTAATACATATTTCAATTCTCAGACGGCTTCACCCTTACTTAATGAATGTGTATCTGTTTGAAGATTGTGTTGATGCAGTACAAAATTGTGGTTTTCTGTTAAGAAATATCCCTCGAGGAGACAGACGTTTAATAAAGCCTGTACCTATAAAACAATGTTACTGGATGAAGAGTATATATTGAATGAGGAGTGAAAAATGACTTGTTTCCCTGTGTGCCCCGTGCTTGTTTTTCTGTATCCGCCACATTTTTCAATCTATTATTTGAATTCTCTGGTTGCTTTTAGTAAGGATTTAAATTAATGTTTTTTGCAGTGTGGCCCTTATGGATGTGTTATGCTTTGCACAGTAAATGCGGAAAAAAAGAAAATATTTATACCAGAACCGCAGGGAAAAGTTGTGCAAAATGCAGACGACTCTGTGGGTAAAAAGGCATTCATTCCAAAACTGCAAAACAGCATCAGTAAGATCACACAGTGCTGGTTTTCAATTTCCATCTTTGTAAGGTCTCATGTTGTGTAAATATGTCTTTTAGCCTAGGAGGGAACATCTAAGATATCTATGATGAGCAATATAATACCTTTACCACAGCATTTCGTCTTATTGTGCTTGTTGAGAAGTCACAATCTCTTTTCCTTTTTCTCTTGAGAGCCCATGTAAATGATCTGTTAATCTCCGATAAGAAATGCCTCAAGTGAACACTGAGATATAATAAGTAAAGGAAAGCAGCGCCATGCAAAGTCTTTCTCACTGTTGGAGTTTTTCTTTTAGCTTTTTTTTAATTTGTTCTCTTTCCATCCAAGCAATTGTTCCTCAATATCTTAGCTTTCTTTGTTAATATAAGGGTCATTTAAACCATTGAGGGCTTTATATGAAGAATGTGCCGTGGCCTATTATAATTAACATTAAGACTAATGATTTTTGCTACTTCTATTTAGGGAACCATTATGGAGAACATCAAGCTGTGGTCAAAAATTAAACCATTCTCAAAAAACTAAAACCTTTATATCCATGATTGGCAGTGTTTTTTAGTTTTTTTTTGTGGCATGTTGAGTGTCCTGCTTTTAGCTGGACAGACATTGCTTTCATTTAAAAAACACTGTTTTCAAACTAAAACCTAGTAGAATGGTTGTAGTCTCAGTAAGGTAGGACAAAGTCTCAACGTTTGCATGTCTTGAGCATCATTTTGTTCGAAAAGCTGCTTCAAACATCATGTTCATATGACAGCACCACTGGAGTCACCAACCAGTTACTCCCTTGTATGACCTCAGATTATTGTCTGTTTAGATTAAACTATGCAATTGTACTTTCCTCAGTCACCAATGAGCTCCCAGAGCCTCTTCCTATGGAAAGGTATAATTATATCTGGCTGCCTCTCTGGAGAAGACGGGGAGGACAGGCTATCGGTTCATTTTAATGAATGGAACAATGCAACTCTTCTCCTACATCAATGCCTTCTGCACCCAAGGCCGCTGATCCCTCTAGTCATTCCTTTACCTCATCTTTTTTAATATGAATAACGGTATTAATTTTAATAGCATATACTACCAAATTGTAAATTACATTAACCTTTTCAAAATGACCTTGGAATTTACAATTTGCCAACCATTTTCTGTCCACAGTGGATTCTCTCTCGTGGATTCCTTTCCCAGTTCTTCACGAGAGGAGATGTGGTGTAATGTTGAAGGAACAATTTAACTTCATGCACCATTTTTAATATTATCGAAAGTGAGACAACCCCCACCCCCCCCCCCCAAAAAAAGAAAATCATCCTCTCACAAAGCAACAGACTTACCATTTTCCTCTCGTCTAAATGAAAATGTTAACATATATAGATATCATGGTGGCTGACTTCACTATGCCACATTAGTTCTCCTTGAAAGGCAGTGTCCAATCTGCATAATGTATACTGCCTCCATCTGACTGACAGCATTTTGCCGAATAGATAAAGATTTAATAATTAATCAGGTTTCATGTATGCTGCAGCATATTAATAATGCTGAAGGGACTAGTTACTTTTTTTGCTGCATTGTGATGGGACTTATTCAAACTTAGCATGCCTCAACTCTGCATCCTGCCAAGTTGAAAATGACCAGCGGGGAGGTTCATCTGTGTTGCATGAACAAAACCCACAATCAGAAGCAAATTTCAGTCTGTGAAAACACGTTTTACAATAATGGGAGCTGTCTTGCAAAATGACGCTCCTTTAATTACCCTGAATCGATTACCATACAAGATTTTCTTATTCCAGTGGAACATTGCATGTGCTGTATGCAGATTCAAATTACATCCAGCATCTTTTGTATCGGAAGCCAGGGAGCAGAATATTGTGCACCCACTCATCCTCCATTCCAAGCCTTTTTTTGGGGAGTTTTACACAAAACCCTGTTCGTCAGACCCTGACCAATTCAAAACATAAAGCTGTGTCTAAGCTACTGTTACATAAATGTAGCTTCTTTTATTCATTCAGGAATAACCAACTCAGTAAAAGTTGTCTGTTTCAAGGCTTTTATGAATAAATCAAATTCGGATATTTGCTCAACTGTCTGCTCAGGGTTACGCAATCCTGTGCAACATTTTCCTGACAGACAAATCATCGAATGAGGTCTCCAGCACTCTCATTCAGCCTTTTCTTTTCCCAAGACCAGAGAATCATAACTGAACAAATAATATTTTATCTCCCCATATAACCGTATGCAAAGATATCGTCCTGTTGCCTTGAAAAGATGGCCGTCTCAATGTCTGAGGATTCTATTTGTCTTTTACATAAATGCATTCATTTTTATGTTTAACATGTCAATCATAATACAGTATAAGTACAGTATATATAACTATTCAATATTTTCACTCTGGATTCGTGGTCTGTTGCTCCGAGCAAAGCAATTTCAAGACGTTGACTCGGACTCTGTAAATTCTGATGGTCATTTTTCACTTTTTTTTGCAATTTCACTGACAAAGGAAGTTATTGATTAACCTAATCATTAATCATTAATTATTTGAAGCCCTAATAAGCATAGAAATCATTAGAGTAGACATCATTAGACATCAGTAAAGTAGTAAGACAGTCATTGGATCGATAGACAATTAAAGAATTGTATATATATGAGTTGTCGCAATAACTCAGAGCTACAGACATGTGACCTCCACAGGTTTAGTTGGAAGAAAGTGGATTATATAAGGTATAATCAAAAAAACAACTACTGTGCCGATATACTGAACAGTACGCTTGTTATCTTTTGGCATAATGTTACACTCTTGACATTACAGAGACCGCAAACAGGAGTACAATGATGGAAAGAACATCATAACCAGCTCCCATGAGAGCGAGCTAATGCAAGCCTCTTCTTACTAAAAGAAATCCAGAGTATCTCAAGCATCTATTTAAAGATAGAGCTTAACTTTAAATCCATTAATGCTTGTTTTACACAATGGTTTCCCTGTGTACTGTATGTTGACCCTGACTCAGGTTTTATTGTTCAGATTAGAAATGTATGGAAGATGCAATAATTTGCTTTTGGGAATCTTAATGTAAACCCCATGTTTTCTTTTCCTGTGCAGAGCTGCAGCCATACATAGATGGAAGCAGCACTTAGTAACCTCTCCACTTTAATGCCTCCCACGGTTCAATGTTTAATTCAGAATGCAGCTCTCTCATTCATACTGGATGTATGGATTTTGCGCAACATGTCTCGGTCTAAAGGAAACTGCTTTCGCGTGCCCACAGCAACATGTGCTTTCAGTGCCTCTTAAAGTCCAATAAAGCAACACAAAAAATGTTTTAATATATTTTTTCACTATACAAACAATATTCTTAGTTTTATCATGTTTTATCATTGTAAATTTGTTTATTTTAAAGGATCCTTAGTAGCTGATTTCAAGGCAATCCACCATCTTCCGTCTCCAAATCTGACAGACAATATTTAACCAAATAAATATAATAAGCATTAAATGCATAATATAAATGAAATTATACTAATATACATTCAAGCAAGCCAATACTGTACATACATTTAATTAGATTTTTGTGCTCAGCACTGAAGAGATCAGAGTTATCAACCCAACACAAATGAGCTAACAATATTGAGGCTAGTAAGTATTTTAGAGTTTGAATATTTATCCATAATTGTTTCAATCTACTCAACGAAACCAGAAATACGTTAAGTCGTTATACTGCGTAAATATTCATTTCTTTCCATAGTTTTCTCTGACCAAAGTTTTGCTAATAAAAGTTGATATTGATCCCAACAAGAATCAACGAGAAAGTTTCTCTGTCAAGACTCCAGAATGTTTATGTTTGTTTGTTATGCCACTGCAGATATTTGAATCAATGTAGACTTAGTTTAGCTTGAGGAGCCCAGAGAGACTTCGTGCCACTGAGGCCAGACTCTTCAAACCCGGCAGCCTGTTAACATCTCGGAGCCAATTTACAGTTGAAATCCGTAAATTCAACTAAACCAACAAACAAATATTTTATTCTAAATTGATTACAAAGCAGGTCAACGTGCTATATAAATAATATAAAAGTATGAAAATGTATACATCCTGTACCTGTCAGAAACTGTACCTTAAAACAAGACAGACCTTCCATAACAAAATAGTCTCTGTCTTCACTTATACCCGAGCACCGGCCACCCTGACCAACCACTCAAGCTCGGAAGATTCGATTTCTTAAGTTTTTACCTGATATAAACACTCTATTGCCAATCCGTTTTTAATTCAAGGACTCTTTTTAGTGTTTTTAGGACGCTTCGCGGCTTCGTCTCTGTAGCTGCTGCCCATGCAAACATATTCCTGTCATAATATTCCTGAACATGCACTCGCTTTGACATCGCAACTGGTTTCTCATCAGTCCCAATCAATCCCATTCAAAACTCCACAACGTCTGGTGGCAACAGAAAGGCAGACTGCTTCCTTCCTCCTCTTTCCTCTGGTAACACACTTGCCATGTTCCACTCTTGCTGTCCCACCTGCCCGATCATCTCTCTGGTTTCTTGGTTTCTGTGGCCATGCTGGTGGGCCTTGACGCACACTGGCAGCTGAGGAGAATGAGCTGGAGTCAGTGGCAGTGCGCTCCGAATCTCCTGAATTAGGAGCAACACTGCAGTCAACCCCCACCCCACAATGATCCAACCAGCTCCAGTTGGATTGAATCTGTTTCTTTCAGCACTGACCATCGCCAGCTGCATTTACCTGTGAATTGTACCCAGCTAAAGTATTGGGCTACAATCTGTTGCTAGTGATGGGCCTGCCTCTGCATTACTTCGAGAAACTCCTGAACTCCAGAAACAAGCATGAGAGGAGATGGAAAATTACAGTGGGATGGTTTTTAATCTTCTTTCTTCTCGTGGAAATCAAATCATCCAAACTTCAATTAAAAGACTGGAAAAGTTTAGAACACGGGACCCTTTATAAACCCTGAAATGAGAATTGAGAACATAAAATGGATGTCAGAGGGCTATTGCTGTTGAATTCAAATATCAAGTATTTCTTCCAGAATTACATATTCCAACTGTAAAAGTAAAAAAAAAAGAAAAAAGGTGCTGATTAATTTTCTGTTCTAATCAGTGAATAAACTAATAAAATAATCAAACTTTAGCTGTCTAAATATTATTTCCATCTGTCTAATGTCTTGAAATGATCAGTAAATGCTCAGATATTTTATAGACAAATAGAGAAAAGGAGAAAAGGAGTTAGAAGGTAGAATAGACTGTCTGGTCACGTACTGCTCTTATATTTACTATAATTGTCATGTTTCTGTTCTTTTTTTCCAAGCTAACATCTTCATAATGTGCATCCTAACTCCGAACGCCTGCTGAGCATGACTAGTGGTATTTTGTGGAGCTTAGGGCCTTAAAAGATGATTGAAACTTGAATTTCAGTGAACTACCAATGTTACCTGAATACATTTGCAAACACGACCATGCACAAACGCTCAGAAGGACTGGTGAAATGTCATGAACCAACATATATCACACCATTTTCTCCCAGTATAAGGTAGTTCTCTCTGCCTCCTGGAGCCAGATTGCAACTCAGCCCTTTATCTACCAATCCACCAGTCATTTTACTACATGTAACCAGCCCATTACTAATCACACACATGCTTCTATCCACATTCATGTGCAAACAAACAACCCATATCTACATGTGTGCACAGATACTATACACCTTGATATACTGAAATGCTGTTAATGTTCAATATAGAAGCATTGGGATGAAAGGCAGAGCCGTAGATGAAAGCTATAATAAAAACTGATGTGTTTCTGTACAAAAGACAGTCTTTATCTCCTGGAGGCACTGAAAATTAAAGTCCTTGGAACGTCTTCACAAAATGGCAGGATATGTTGCCTTGCCACCAACTTATTGAAAAAGAAGGCCGAATTGTTATTACCAGGGACACTGAGAAAAATGTTTTGATAATGAAATTGACTCTGGTTCCATAGCAACAGAGAAGTTCATGTGTAGAAGCAAAAAAAAAAAAGCTGCATATCTGTGCCTTGACCTACTGCTTGTTATGAGAGAAACTTTGGGTTGTGACTCTCAACAATTCAGCTCTCAGCAGTTTGTTTATGCTGATGTGGTGGAGCTAATTAGCACTTGACTTGTGTGTTATAATACCCTGTTAGCACAAAGAGCTGCCTTTTACACCCACCAAGCTACACTAACTGGTGGACATGACTTGAACTCATAAAGTGAAATGATACTTTGTGGATTAAAAGGCCTTGTGGCCTTCCTTTATGTCAACTCACTTAATGTTCCCTGTGCCTGCATTTGCCATCAAGAGCATAGTACTCCCCTCTGCCCACTGTTTGTGGTTTAGGAATTAAAATTTTAATGCATTGCTGCAAGGTATATTAACATTAATGCAAAGACATACGAATACCTGAAAGGATCTTTACAGCTGTTTTTGAGTGCAGGGGGCATGAGTAAAAATCACAACAAAGCAATTATGAAAGTAATATAATGTATTCAGGTTCAATTAATATCTATAACAATAATAGTTATATCTTGATTTGTATACCACTTCAAAACATCGTAACAAAATACCATCTACAACATGATAAAATAAACAGTCATGATAAAAACAAACACAATAAAAACAAAAAATAGTAAAGCAGGGTATCTATCTATCTATCTATCTATCTATCTATCTATCTATCTATCTATCTATCTAAGCTAAAGGTGAAAATAGCGAAATCCTCACATTTCAGCTTCTGCAACCCATGAATGTTTGATAACTGACTTGCAACTGCAATCATTTAATAGTCCCTTTCTGCAATTTAAAATAACGTCAGCGTATTTCTTCAAATGTATTGTTAATAGTGTTTTATTATTCAAAGCAAGAAAGAAAAATATCTTTAGGTAAATATCAGAAATGCTGCTATTCAGCCGGCTGCAGGGCGTGTTGGTGTCCATTGGATTGACAGCAGTTAGAGGCTGTCATGCATACACACAGGGACATAGAGACAAAGGAAACAACTGAAGCTACAGGTTGTGGTTTACATGCTGTGTAATGTGCTGTGGCCTGTGAATGGGCATTTAAAGTGCACTTCATGACAGGTTTGAAGGAGACTGAAGCTGATGTTGGTGGCTCAGAGTCTGTGGCTCTTGTTTTGGAGCCTGGCATCACCACACCAGTTCAAATTTGTGAGTGGGTCTGGAAGCTCTCGGCTCATTTTTGATTTCCAAGGTTCATTATGCAGAACAGATCTACAACCAATCAGAGCCACAACACATCTGACGTTGCACAAACAGTGGACAGATTCCAGTGTGCAGCAGTTTTTTTTTTTTTCTTTTACAGAAAGTGTACTGACCGTTTCATTTAATACTGTCCCGATAGCGGATTCAGCAGACCTCTCCACATCAGTGGCAGACATCTTGGTTATTAATGAAAATGCTTCAGCCATGCTCCTCTGTCACTCATCGTATCAAAGTTGCCCCATTTAAGATAAATGGTTGTGATTGATCTGACCAATTTCAGAATGGATGGAAATCGGTATAGATGGGAGGGGACCAGACCCATCTGCGAGAGCGAATCATCACAGTCTCACTGATTCGTCTGGTTTCCAGGCTGGCAGACGGCTGTCTGCCTGAATATGACCATTTGCTCTGACTATGATTTGACGCTACTGCTACAGCTTTATAAAGATTTAAATGACTGAATCAAAAGAGGGTTTTGGACAGACACTCAAACTGTGGAAATAATGCAAAACTAGGGGTGCTATGATGAAACCATAAAAACAAAAAACCTATCTTTTTTTGTTTAAATGTAGTGATTTAATAAGCAGAGTATGTGTACTGTACAGCAGCATTTTAGTTTTTGTGTTCAGGGGTTTTTATTTTTGAGGGGGGGGCTTCATTAAAGCTAACATGTATTAATGAAAATGTGGTGACCTTTACTCAAGCTTTACCCAGGTTTTAACTAGTCAGTCTAACTAACTGTCAACAAACGGATGAGTACACACTCTCCTCAGGAAAACTAAAGAATCACTCTCCTGCACACGTCATCTTTCATCGTAAAGCTTCGGCTTAGTCAAGTCTATATTTCAGACTTCTATATTAGACCTTCTTTATTAGACCTTCTATATCAGACCTTCTATATCAGACCTTCTATATCAGACCTTCTATAAAGCCACACGAGGACATGTTGATTCAACGCACTGCTCCTGATGTCTTGTTCAATCAACTGTTAACTTGAGAATACAAGAGAAAGCGTTGCCTCCAAAGCACTTATGCTATATTACTCCACCAAGATTTCACCATACTCCAGCCATCCCACCTTATCAAGGTAATCAATTTGCAGCAGCCTGCTCAGAACGATCAATAGCTGGTTTAGATGCAAAGTGCCTCCTCACAGTTATGCTGCCTGTATATTTATTTTTGACAGTTAATAAAATTGCCAGCTCAGCCAATTT